>NC_039282.1:3533628-3903628 GCF_003368295.1 Carassius auratus
CCATTTTGGATCAATTGTCCCCATTCTTCAAAGTCCGTCCTTGCACAGGGGACATTTAAACGATTAGCTTCTTAACGTCATGCCCAATCTACCTTTGTGCCCCCAAGAGCACTTTGTTTAATAGCTCTGCTCTAAATTGAGTGGCAGCCATGGGGCTTTACAAAGCAATGCAGGAAATGTCTGAGGCAGTCAGGCTGAACGCTTACGCACGCCACCGAGCTGATTCACTAAACGGAGGAGGGATCCTCTCATACACTCATATTATGTTTTCATTTTTACATCACATTCCAAAGTAATAGGAATCATTTATGTTGAACCCGAGAATCTAACGAGCAGCAGTTTCAGTTCCATCCCAAGAATAAATTAAAATTCTTAATATATCAAAATGGCTTTAAACTGGACAAACATTTGACAGTATTACTGGTTTTAATGTATTTTTGATCATATGCATGCATCCTTGAGCATGAGACATCAAACGCATAAAAATTCCTACCGACCCACAGCATCTGAAGGGCATTTTTGAGACATTTCTTTAAAACAAATTGAGTCAACGTACTACAGGAAACAGGGTAAAGGTGAAGCACACAGTCTTTTATGAGGCCGCAACAGTCTTTATGGAAAGTAGTTCTCCTCTTGGCCTTTATTCCACACTCAACCAGGAAGGAATAGTGACTTCCTGAAACTCCTAGACTCTCCTGAGAGCATGACTTGATGCCTTTGATGACTTCACTCACAGTATTCATATGTTTTCATCAGGCTTGAAGATCCTCTTCTGCTGTTGTTCTCATAACATTAGTTTCCTATCATGGTTTCTCTCACTCTTTCATCATTCTCCTTCCCTCTTTCTCCACCACCGGCCTGCTTTTTATGGTCCTACATCTTGTAATCCTGCCCCTTTTATTGCTTTCTCAGTGAGCTGCTGTCAAGGATAAGGCAATTCGCTTATCACCGAGACATGATTTATAGAATCTACAAATGACAACAGTCCTTGCGGTGCGGCACTGATCCTCTTTGATTTCGGCAAAACATCTTGCTCTCGACTGCTTTCCAGCAAGACGTGTTATAGTCCGTGGGTCAGTGATTCAGAGAAAGAAGGAGCTTGTTTTAGCAAATAGATCACATAGCTACTGTGCATCAGTGCCTGACTTTTAATGTCATTCAGAAAGCCGCGGGAGGTCTGAAAGCCCCTTATGAAAATGTCCCACTCCCTGTGTTTGTGTGAGCGAGGAGGAATGGAGGGAGAGGTCAGATTGGTGCTAAGCTTGATCCCTCTGGCCTTATCTCAGGTAATATCCCTTCTCTCAAGGCATGTGATGTTGAGCAATGGGGTTGTAAAGCGGCGCAAGGCTTTATGAGTTCTCCTGAGGAACTTGGGCTTCGTTCCACGCTCACTGAGCGATTGGCCGCAGGGCCTCCTTCTGATTCTGTCGTCAGACTTCGCTTTACTCATTCGCTCATGTTTGCACTGCACCGATGTGGAGACAGATGAATTGGTTAAGATGTAACCCCAAAGAACATTGTGGTGAATGAGATTTAAAAAATAAATACATTGTAAAAAATCACCTCGTCATTTTGTTACGAAATATTAAAGAATCAGTTGTAGGTGCACTGAATGAAATTAAATTATGTGTACTGTGTATATTTATTATGTAAATATGCACACATGCATGTATATATTTCAGGGAAAAAATGTGTTTATATATCAAATGTATTTATTTATAATATAAATTATATAAATAGAGACATGTAAATATATGTAAATATTTTGAAATTATGTGTGTGTATTCATATATACATATACATATACATACATACATATATATATATATATATGTATATATATACATACATACATATATATATATATATATATATATATATATATATATATATATATATATATATATATATATATATATATATATATATATATATAATATCTAAAAATATCTAACATATTTTTTTAAAGTAATATAAATGTAATCCAATAATTGGCTTTAACAATACAGTAAATAATATAAATATAATTTTTTATAAAAATGTGCTACTGGCAAGCCTCATATTTTACCTAGGCCTACACATTGTCACATAAACAACTTTCTAGTTAGCAACTGAAAGTCTCACAGTTATAGGTGTTGGTTTACTAAAATGACCAGTTAATTAGAATCATTAGTTTAGATATTTTTTTTAACTTGTCCACACTTTGGTGTTGATGCACTAAAATGAACCGATTCATAAGAATCATTCATTTAAAAATCAAGCGGGTCTTGTTGCAGTTAATGTTTATGAGGCACTGAAAGATTTGGCTCAAAGGGGTCATTCATTCTGGAATTTGATTGCATTTGTTGGGCTATATTTCTTGTATGTGCTGTATTATTTTTTTTTCTTTATGATTCATTTATGTTGTAATTGTGCTCGTAAGAGTCATTTATTCAGAAATGGTTTCATCTATACTTCCTACTGCTTTTGTTTATGATACACTGAAAGATCCTGATCATAAGAGTCATTCGTACAGAAATCAGACTTTACTTTGTGTCCCACTTTATGTTTGCTATTCTTAAAACAATGTAGATTTTTGCCTACCTTTTAACGAGTAGGCCTACTGTAAATTTTGGAAATACTTATTTTGTCACATACTGTACTTTTTCACCTGTTATATGGTAGGGAAGTGTGCGGTTTCGGATTCAGCCATTCTTTTGGAAACTGCTTATTGCGCTTTGTAATTCACAAAAGATCAGAATCAGAAGAGTCATTCATTTGGGAATCGGACTGCACCTATTGCACTTTGTCTATGATTCCCTGAAATATCCAACTCAAAGGGAATCAGACTGCACTGGTTGTGCTTTATCCTTATGATTTCTGTAGATCAGACTCAGACATTTTCAGTGTTGGGGGTAAGTTATGTGATCAGATTACTCTTTCCAAGTAACTAGTAAAGTAACAATCTTCTTTTTAATTTACAAGCAAATATCTGAGTTATTATTTTTTTAAAGTAACAACAGTTACTTTGTTTTCCCATTTATTGACTGACAAGTTTCCTGTCCCCATATTGGGAGAAATGGGAAGAACAGAGGCGTTGTGTGTGCTGTGTGAACATGATGTAGTTCTAGACTAAATGTGAATGTGCATGAATTCATCCCACTCGCAAAAAAAACAGATTTAGTATTCATCAAAATGAATTAAAATAGTGAAATGCAAACTCTGAATATTACGCAAACCTACAATAATTAAATATGTTAAATAACACAACTGTATCTAATCCCATTTTAACTAATGTGTTTGCTGCTGACCTTTGAGGATCCAGTTCAGTCATACTAATAAGCAAAAATGACTTCCGATAAACTAAATATTGTGCTTCATAGTTTTTGAAGCGTGTTGAACTTTCTTCTCCTGTGCTCTACTGTAAAGACGTGAATTCATTTTCCTTCAGTCTGAGGTTTCATTGCACTTTTTGGAGTGAAAGGGCTTTTACATTTGCTATTAACAGAACTTCTTATATTAAAAACAATCAAGCCCTGCTCATATTTAAAAAGTAATGCAAAAGTAACGTAATGCATTACTTTCCATAAAAAGTAACTAATTAGTTTCTTCTTTAGGGAGTAATTCAATATTGTAATGCATTACTTTTAAAAGAAACTTTCCCCAACACTGGTCAGTTGTTTTGTGATTCATCTGTTATCAGATGGCTGAGCTCAATTTAATTCTGTATTTGTGAAAGACCATCTCAGCAGGGGGTTTAGGAAGCAGTACAGCATCAGTCTGGGGCTTGAACGAGTCAAGGGGGTCTCAATTTCATTCCCTCGTTCTTAAACCGAAATCGTCCAAGCATTTCCACAGCTTCATTCCTGAATTCAGTGAACGATATGATGGCATGCAGTCAGGGCACCCAGGAGGGCAGTTTTTGAGCCCCCCATGGGCTGTTGACAATGTGTCATGGCCGGTGAGAGAGAGTGAGTGAGTGAGGGGCAAGAGGTTTGATATGCGCTGGTACTGTGTTGAAATGCAGATGGGCCGAGTCTCAGAGAGAGGGGTCGAGAGGGGGGTCGAGGTGGAAAGGTCAATCCCATGCACCTCTCCATGCTTGGAGAAGGGACCGTTTTTCCATGAGGATGGCTCCAGTGGTCGGGGTTAATGTGCTGGCTGAGGAAAGGAGATGTGCAGATGAATTCATTAGCACAGGAGCAGAGGACCGTGGAGACGGAGAGGCAAAGGGGCAAAAGGCAGAGTCCACTCTGAAAAGGGGGGCCAGTGTGGGCCTCCAGCACCATAGTGACAACATCAAACAATACAAGACCGTCCAAATGTTCTCACTTTGATAAGAACGGATCGATTCTTTCTCACTTTAGGTGTTGTCGTGCAAACACCCGTCTGTTTCAAGCACTTTTTTGGTTTTCCGTGACAGGACATAAGAGTTAAATGAGTTCATGCATGATGATGGTGAAAGGAACGAAGGTGTTTCGAGATGTCAGGACAGACGCCACGGTTGACTGAGTGTGAAGATTTTCTCTTTACTCATGAAATAATGGATAACTTTGGCTTTCACATTAGGAGGCATTTTGCCAGGTGTTTGCACAAGGCTGAGATCTCAGGGGGGCATCGAAAGATTGTGCCAAACAGATCAATGTCAAAACAAATCTTGAAAAATTAATTAAATAAAAATATCTATATTTATCAATTACGATATGTTGTTTGACTCTAATAATAGAGATTTGGGAAAGGTATGTAGTATCTTGGTATCTTGGCAAATCTATGCAAACAAAATATCTCAATCTAGACTATCTGGTTAATTTCTTTTACGTTATTTTTCAGTAGAAACCGTTTTCAGTGTAAAAATATGTTCTGTGACTTTCCTCACATCAAGTTTTATACCACAAACTGTGTTTCAGTCTGAATGCTGCTGTGGACAGTTTCCAGTGAAGTGCATAAAACAATAGCTGTATTTAGATGTGTGTTACCCAGGCCACATCAGCATCGATCAGAGCCTGAGCTGGAGGGAAATGTGCTGATTCCTCACCTTATCTGTTATTCATTAACAGCTGGCTAAAAAATGAAATAAAGAGGAAATAGATAACCTGCTACTGCTGCCATCAGAACAGTTGTTCATGACAGTTTGCTGACGAAAAAAAAAAAAAAAATTGGTTTTGGCTTACCTGCGCAGTTGATAGGTGCAATAAGAATCAACCCACGAGACGCTGTTTAGGATCAGTATGTTTACATCATGATGACAGAAGATATTGTAAATGATAATGAAATGATATTTGATTGCTTAAGGCAGGGAAGAATTAAGAGGTGGTGTAAAAATGCTGAGTGTCCTTGAAGAGATCTTGAAGGTGAAAAGACATAAAAGTTGCATGCTGCTTTCAAAATATTGCAGTGTTTTACATTATCATAAAAGTAGGCTATGGCATTATTGCCTATAAACGACAAAAGACTGTATAATCGATGGTACAGTGCCTTTTGTTGGAGGCAGTAAAAACATTTTCGTGAACTTTTCATGAAGTATTACACTGTAAAAAATTGTCCTGTAAATTTACGGTAATATACTGGCAGCAGGGTTTCCAGCAGTGTACCGTAATTTTACAGTGTATTACCGTTTTCTGAATTACGGCTTTTTTGTAAATTAACGGTAATATACTGGCAGCAGGATTTATTTGCTTGTGAAACCTGCCAGGCTTCAGACTGAGACTTCTCACGGCCAGATTATTTATTTGAATGAATTTAAATGGAGGCATAAATTAATAGATTAAACAGTCTTGATTAATATCTGATCCTATAAAGCAGCAGCTCTATATTTTTTATCTTCTAATCACATGATTTTTGGAGCTTGTCTGTATATTTCATTAACAATTAAGAAATGAAGTAATAAATCAGATCATTTTTAATTAGCGTTCCTCAAATGAGCCTAATTGAAGCGTATTTCTGTGAAAGCTCTGTTTGCTTTGCAGGTTCCAATTCTCCTGGCGTCTGACGGCTGTCCTGCGTGCCGTTGCATTAATGAGGCAGCTCCAAACCTAGCCTTAATCACAGAGGAAACCATGCAGGTAATTGCCTTTGAATGTTTAATTGTGTGTGTGTGTTGGGCGGCTGCTGGGAGGTGGGGACATGGAGTGAATTTGGGCAGGAGGATCAAAATCACAAGCACCTGATTTCAGCATGTCTCTGGAAAGATCTAATGATCCAGCTGTCGGAAAAATTAGGCTTGAAATTAGGATTTAAGGTGAATAGAATAACCTGTCAACCTTTGGCTGGGCTACAGACAGAATGATTCCTCAAATCATGGGGCAAATAGTCTTTAAATAAATCCTTTGTCTTCATTTTTATATCAGGACAGATTTAATACCCTGAGATTTGTGACTTTTATGTCACAGTCCCTAAAAAACAGAATTAATTTAAAATCCGAAATAAAAACATGCTCATCTTAGATGAGGTGCATTCATGACATTATATGTGTGATTTCAATTTTAATGCATTTTGTACAAACTTATATTAAAAAAATTATGTTTAAAATGATTTTAAAACAAAGATTATTGAAATATGTTTTATATATATATATATATATATATATATATATATATATATATATATATATATATATATATATATATATATATATATATATATATATATATATATATATAGTGTTTTCTATTTCAAAATTTTGTGTATTGTGTATTACTTGTAAATTCTTTTTTGAAATGTCTTAGCAATTTCTGAGTGAAAATTGTTTCTACACCAACTTTTCCCCCCAGTGTATTAGAATAGATATTTGAAATAAATCTGAAATAAAATAAAATATCAGATGATATCAAATGTAAACTTAAAAAGTTGAAAAGAGAAATACTCTTCAGCCTCTACTTTTACATAAAACTTCACATTTGATCGAATGTGTTACATGTAAATTCTTTGTAATTATTTGTCAAATTTCCAAGCAATTGTTTTTGAGTGAAAGTGTGTTTCTACACCAATTTTTGTTTCCAGATCGCATAAATATGTTTGAGATGCAGTACTAAAATTACTAAAACTAAATACTGTATAGAAATATTCTTAAAAAGTGCAAAAACTAATAAAACTGACAAAATTGCATAACATAATTGCTGAAATATGAACTAAAATGTAAATGATAAATACAAATAATTATCATAATAGTAAATACTGTAATAGTATAAAAATAATACTAAAATAACACTGAAATACAGACTTAAAATATCATCGTCCCAAAATATTGTTCTGTTCTTTTGTATAGCAAAATAAATATAACTAATATATATATATATATATATATATATATATATATATATATATATATATATATATTAAAAAGTACAACATCATATAAAAGCAATAAACAAAACACCTTTTTCCCCTTTTCCATTATTTGCTTATTTTCTTTTGTAAATTGATTTTTTTCTCTGACCTCTGGATGGCACTAGTGAGTGAAACTTGAACTGGTTTTACACAACAGGCCAGTGTGTAAAAAGCGCTGAAACTCCATCAGATTACCGCAACTATTAAAACAGCTTCTGAACATGCAAATGGCCACCAAACACAGCACACCGGGAACACTAATGACTAACTCACACACACACACGCATGCACACACACACACACACACATGCAGTCTTGTGGCCTTCATCTGTCTGGAATGTTGAGGAGTGGCAGACTGTTGACACACTAAACATATCTCTTTTTCTTTCAGTTTGAGTTTCATTTATAACACACAAACCCGATTCATGCTACCATCCTCATTCCAACAACCAAAGAGCTGAGTGGAAGCTGAGAGTGGATAATGTCACACTCTGGAAAGTGAATGTCCTCCACCTCCAACCAACTGCTCGAGTCACAGCAAACAAAAGCCAAGCTAACACATTTGTCTTGTGTGACCTTTCACTATCATTGATGTGCACCTCTAGGCTGGAGGACGAAATGGGATTTGGTTGGCGTCTTTTTTCCTTGTTTTCATGCCTCAGTGTGTCTGCATGTGTGTTTTTGGGTCATTTGTTTTCTCTGAGTCATTCCGTTTGAATATGCGCGAGCTATTAACCTGAGCGCCAGCTGGCTGATGAATTGCCCAGCTCTAGTCAGGTGGACACCTTTCTCCACCGCCACAACCACTGAGCTTCAACTGTGCCCATTAGTTTCCAGCCAGTCTGAACTATCCGTAACAGAGCGCCGAATCTCATTTCAGGACGTTTGACCCCACAGATGTCCAGAAGAGTTTAAAATCAATGGAGCCTCTTCACATTTCCAGCGATTTCTTATTCCCGTTTGCTACAAAAGCAAAAGAAAACTCCACAATTGCATTTCCAAAAGAGGAAAAAATATAAAAAGCCGTAGAGTTAGACACACTCACATAGCAGCATTAACTAGTTTTCTGAAACGCAAACTAAAGAGTAAATAAACACGTGACTAGATTTATGATGGAAACATAGTCTGTGAAATGGGTCTGTTTGAACCCTTATGGTGTGTTTTGAAAAAATATGTTTAGTGTCAGGTAGATTATTAAATTTTTTTAGAACTGATTATCAATTTCAGACATGATAATGTTGCATAACCCATCAAATGTTTTATGCACTGTATTATAAACACATTTTATTGTTTGTATTGTATTACTGGTAACGCTTTACAATAAAATTATATTTGTTAACTACATAAATTGACATGAACTAACAATAAAAAAAACACTTCTACGGCATTTATGAATCTGTTAATTTCAACATTTACCAATACATTATTAAAATCAAATGTTGTATGTGTTATTGAATATTAATAACTAACATTAACACAGATTAAATAATACTGTAACAAATGTCTTTCTTTTTGTAAGTTAATGTTAGTAAATATATTAACTAATGAGACCTTATTATAAATGTTTTTTCGACAATTTGTTTTTGAATTGCACCCTTTTGATTAGGTCAGAATACATTATTTAAAGAATTTGAAGAGCACATTAGAGGTTAATTTTTAATTGTACATAATTAAGGTCTCTATATAGGACCCCAAATATAGCAACAGTGATTCAGTTTCACCAGAGCGTGAGAGTTAAAGAGATTAAATGCTGATTAATAAAAGTTAATTATATTTATTTATTTCATATTTGTATATTTATTTATTTTGGGGTGCACTTAAAGATTGTAGCCTATTTTATAGCCACACCTGGATGTTAATCTCGGGAGAAGAGCATGTTTAATTAATAGCGCAAACTGCTGTTTTAGTAAAACCTTCTGAGCTGATGTAATGGTTCAGAATTGTGCTGAGACAGGCTAAAAGAAAGGGAGGTGTACGCACGGGGCCATGGAGCCCTGATGAGGAGCTAAAGAGCCTACCCTGACCCTGAACTAAGACCGGGTTTCCCCATAGATGCCTCCCAAACTCCACGTCTTTAGAATAGTTCTCCTTATTGTCTCTGAAACAGATGAGCTTAATTCAGTAATTCCTGTGTGCCACAAGAAAGAATCAGTCTCACAGTCATGAATCAGTATTTGAATCCGTATATTCAGTCACTAGTATATTAACCCTTTAAAGAAACAAAGAGATCACTACAGGAGGAGGAAAGGCTATAAGTGGTTTGCCTTGCCAATAAATCACCAACTCAAAGCCAGTGTGATTGGACAGGTCGTAACAAATAAAGGCGTTTGATTCGCTGGCCCTACAAACATGTCTAGTACTTGAACGAATAAACACAACAGAGAGACTTTCATGTCTTGGGCGCCATTCAAGAAATGCATACGCACGTCCCCACACTTACTCTCTAGTGTGTGTTGACTGAGCCAACAGTGTTTCAATCAGTCAGTCAAGGCCCGAGACCCAGAGAGCCATGCTGGACGACAATACGACCAATCACAGACTGTGTGTGTGCAGAGGGAGGAGAACCTGCAATCTGAACTACACTGTAGTAGGCTTCAGCCTCAAGTCACTGGAGTCCAGATCTAATTTGACGTCTCAGCAACGTTTTAGATTTGAGATTTCCCAAAAGACCGATTCAGTCTGACATTGCTTTCTAAATGATCTGCTTTATAGATTGAATGTATAGCTTTTTACTGTTCTGTTATGACAGCAATTATCTAATTTGTATCGTTTTTTTTTTTTTTTTTTTTTTTTTTTTAATTTTTAGAAAAGACATCCAATGCAGAAATGATACTTGAATCAAATGTAACCAAGGGCTGCCAAGTTTCCCCAGGGGCAGATCAAAGTTACATGTGCTTTGAGTGGAAACTCTGATCCAATCAGATCATCTGTGCTCTTAATCAGTTCTTCACTGAACGTTTCACAGTAAGAGCATCTCCATCAACTGTTCCCAGGTATTAAATCAGCTGATTATACTCACATCAGAATGTTTGCCATGCCCAAAAATGGGTGGCTGAAAATGTTTACACTACATTGAGAATTTTTTGTTTTTAAATATGCTTTTTACTCATTTCTGTTGTTCCAGTACATCTAATAAGCCATGTTTAAATGACATACTCTTTAAGATATCATACATCAAGAATATAAAGATATACTGAACAGTTCAGTGTGGGAATCTTATTTTCCTCTTTTTGTTTTGAATTTTTTTTTTTATTATTCAGAAAGGACAAATAATTTCATTAAGCAGTAAATCAGTATATCAGAACGATTTCTGAAGAATCATGTGACACTGAAGACTGGAGGAATGATAGTGAAAATTCAGCTTTGCATCAAAGGAATTAATTACATTTTAAAGTATACTGAAATAGAAACCGGTTATTTTAACATTCCACAACATTGCTGTTTTTACTGTATATATTATCAAATAAAAATCTAATAAAGACTCAAAACATTTGAACAGAAGTGTTTAATATTTTTTATACTATCCCTTATGAAACAAAAATGTATTGCAGTATATTGGAAAATATCATGTAGTATATTAGGCATATATTCTTATATATATTTATTTTTTCCAATATATTGCAAAATATTGAAAATGACAATCATTAGTATATTTTGCAATATATTATATAATATATGTATCATCAATATATTATTAAATGTATTCAAATATATAAAATATTAGAAAATAAAAAGGGAAAATAATATATTACAATATATCACAATATATTTTAAGAAATATATTGGTAAATATATTTTCCTTTCCTATGGGATAAAAATATAAATTTTACATAATAAATAAAAAAAATCAATGGAAGTCACATTTCAGGTTAACTAGGTTTCTTTGGACATTGATATTACTGAGAAGATGTCCAAATGTTTCTTTTTAAATGTATAATTAACCACAAAAATGAGAATTAGACATCACAAGTTGTTTTATCAGAAAAACAAGCTCTTCAGTAGAGTGGAACGGCGGAGGGTAAGGTCCGGGTTACTGTGTGGAACGAGACATGATCACACACACCATACCTTCTCTGCCCTTTTCGCCCAAAAAGTTTCCAAGCGTTCCGCTCTGTGCCCCAGACTGTGATGGAGGGAGGTTGAGGGCGGAGGAGGGTCACACATCCAAATGGCTGCCAAAGCACAGTTTGGGTCAACCTGCTGTGCTCATAGTTAACCTAAAACCTCTTGCTTCATTCTGTTCACACTGACACCAGCACCATGAACCGACTTACACTAGATTCAGCTTGCTTTCGAAATCAGTCGATTTTTAGAAATCACTTTTTTCTTACAGTCCTAAAAATAAATGTTCCTAAAGAGGGGCTTTGAATCCATAAGATGCTTGTCCACTGTGAAGAACCTTTTGTGCAATGGAAAGGTTCCACGGATGTTAAATGTTCAATGCCAGTAAAAAAGCCTGATCTTTAAGAGTAAAATAATAAAATAATAAAACACACAAATCATGGAAGTACCAACACTCAGCCCTCAACTAAGTTTACAGAAAATAAATACTCCTTAATATTCTTCTATTCCTTTACCACACTATTTTCATTAACAAATTTAAAATCTATATTCAAATATCAGCCTCTTCATAGAAATTGTAGTAGAGAAACTTTGTTGTTTGGTCTTTTCTTTCTCCAATCTTTCAGAATTACTCATTATTGAACAGATGTCTTTAAGATCATGTGCTCCTGTGATGGTGAATGTCAGTTATGGAGTGAGTCTCAGGCACCTGGCAGTAATTGAGTATTTGCATGCGCTGTTACTCCAACTGCTCCACAGCACACACGTTCAGACTGTCCCCTCTGGTGCAGTTCTGTGCTTTTTTCCCCCTATTCTGTTCATTCTACTGAAAAATCATCTTAAATCATTTAAGACAAAATTGAGAGAAAAATTGAGAGAACAATTTAATTAAATAAAAATAAAAAATTCAGCATGGCAAGCATTTTGTAGTGTTAATATGGTCTAGGTCAATCTTCTCTCTGTTTCTCACAATAATTCATAATTCACAATAATTGTTTTTTTTTTTTTGGGGGGGGGGGTAAATCGTGTTTGCTGTTTGAAATCTGTAAACACAATTTGCGTCTATTGTCTGAAAGTGCTCTGATCATTTGAAAAACTTGAGTTTCCTTTCCATTCATTTCAGCAGGCAACTGACAGGACGAAATAAAAGAAGTGTAATCATATTTGCAGGTGAAGGAATTGACACCTTTAATTGAAATGTTGCTTAACAAGAAACATGGCTAAAGAATTGAATCACTTTTTTTTAAAGAAACTTTTGGTAACACTTTAGAATAAGGTTCCATTAGTTAATGTTAGTTAACTACTTTCGTTAACAAGAACTAAGCAAGAACAATCCTTCTACAGCATTTATAAGTCTTAGTTCATGTTAATTTCAACATTTACTAATGCATTATTTAAATCAAAAGTTGTGCTTGTTAACATTAGTTAATGCACTGTGAATTACCATGAACTAACAATGAATAACTGTATTTTCATTAACTAACATTAACGAAGATGAATAAATACAGTAATAAATGTATTATTCATTGTTTGTTCATGTTAATTAATACATTAACTAACATTAACTAATGGAACCTTATTCTAAAGTGTTACCAAACTTTTTATTGTTTTTAGAAGTGAAAAGTGAAAAGTGAAAAGTGCACATACTGCTTTGCTTAGGGACATTAGGCCTCATATATAAATTACTTTTCACACTTTTAACTATTTCTTTGATTTTTTTTAAACATTATAAAAACATCATTAGTCTGATCGCAGTGACATCTATGACCTATGGATTCATTTAATAAATAGGCCGAGGTAAAACATTCTTATAATTCTCAACATTTTAGAGCTATTATTATTGTTGTTATTATTATTATTATTACGCGTTATAACCAAAGTGGACAGAGTCCGAAGTTCTTCAGAGTTGTGCTGATAACAGTGTGTAAACACGCTGTACCTGCGCGTCAGTCAATATGGCCCGGGACAGCTCATTTGCATAACGGCCCCGCCCACTCATTAACATATTTTATAATCGCCTGCCCTCTGGAAGCATCATGGCAAGTTATATCGTTCAGTCCGACAGGGAAGTGGCCCAACTTCTCAGAGCAGGTGTTTTCGGAGGAGCTCAATGGAGGCGTGAGGAGGGGAAATTTCATATATTTTCCTCTTTACACCCCTTGCGTACTAAACTTTTAGATGTTTGCAAAAATGGTTTCTAAGTTGACATCCCTGCAACAGGAGCTTCTGAGCGCCTTGTTGGACTCTGGAGTGACTAAAGATGTGCTTCTGCAAGCGTTGGAGGACCTGGACCCGAGCCCGAGCGCTTTTGGAGTTAAACTGGACGGTCTGCAGATGTCCCCCTCCGGGTCCAAGCTCAGTGACACGGACACAAAGCCGGTGTTTCACACGCTGACCAATGGACACGGTAAAGGGAAGTTATCAGGGGATGAGGGCTCAGAGGACGGGGATGATTTCGATACCCCTCCGATCCTGAAAGAGCTTCAGTCCCAAAACACGGAGGAAGCCGCGGAGCAGAGGGCAGAAATCGACAGGATTTTGGCGTAAGTTTCTGCTTCGGCTATTATCACTTGCTTTAATTAAAGAGATAAAAGTGGAAAAAACAGGCAACGATCAGCTGAACTGACATTTAGGCTACTGTAATAAAGTTATAAAGTGTAATAAAGGCCGACTGTTACTGTGATGTTAATGCCGTTTGACAGGCAGCTATACTTTTGTCTTTAGGTTTAAATAGACTACAGAACACTTATTAATTTTATATGCACAAACATCTTCATGAAAACATTAATCAAAAATGTGCTACTATAAAAACGAATTGACGCTGTACTGTAAAAAAAACCCCACAACAACAACAATCCACTAAAATAAAAGTTTAAATGCTGCCATCGAAAATATCACTTTTAATTTAATCAGGCAACTTATTTAAGTTTTGAAAACCCTTATCGTTTAGTATAAATTACAGAAATTATTGTGATGGGTTAAATGCATTAGAGTCAAAAGCATGATAATACTATAAAGAAAACATTTAAACAGCCTGAAATCACGGAAACGAAATCCACTGAAGATTTTTCTGAAAAGATAAATCTACCGGTGTTTACAAATTTTAAAAGCACGCGCCAGTGTTTCCTCTTTTCACATTCTGGTTACTAATTATCTACGTGAGTTATTTCTTTAGCTTAGAGATTTATCAACTAAAGAAGATCTATTTATTATTAACCACATCTGTCCTCTCGAGAGAAAATAAAACGCGCGCGCTGTTGTCTGAGTTCAGGGTCTTTGGAGGTAGTTCGTAGAATAGCTCATTATTTTAGGCCACGTAAAATTATTCATGATTATTATTTGTCACTATAATTATGTAAAATAGTATTTAAATATATTAAAAAACAATAGCTGTAAAAAAAATATCACACTGACTATAAGTGAAAGTAGCCTATAGGCCTAACTGTATTGTTAATTTACTATTTTATTTTATAATTCAGCATATTTCATCTTTACAGCAGCATTAACGTCACGAAATAGCGATGAAAATCAAAACTAAAGCACGTGGAGTTGAGTTATTAATTTTGTCCTATAAATCATCAACTGAAAGACACACAATGACGAACGATTAGTGTGAATGGAGATCTAGTTATTCATTGTCGAAAGTTATAAACCAAGTTCGCTCACAGACAAATGTCTTGTCAGTCTGGACAGATTTCAGGGGCAGACGTTTAACCTAAAAATGGTAAGACATCATTTTGTTTTATTGTAGACTACTTTAATATAGCCGTACCTTAATAGGCTTGTTCGCTTTTCTGCGTTCTTTAGACTTTTAATTTTTAAGTCTGTTTTTTTTTTACTAAGTTAATAATAAACATTACACAGCTTTTATTTTTATAATTATCTATGTAATTAGTAATATATATTTTTTGTTGAATTAACAACAATCTTAACAACCATACGCACTAAGATATTTCCGTGTTACTTTCTTTCTTTCTTTCTATATAGCCTATTTTCTTTTTCTTTTTATTAGTAATTTCACATTTAAATGTGGGCTATATAGCATCCAGTAGCTTTGTACAGATGAGTAAAACAATTATTTTGAATTTAATCGTAGCAGTAGGCTGTTTACGTTTTTTATGGAGCTTTAGAAATAAGGGTAAGACTTTATAAGTCAATATTTAAAAGTCATATGAAATTAGTTTGGTTTCTCTAATTAAAACCATCCTTTTTGTTCTAATTGTTAAAAAAATTGACTGATGCATATGTTTTAAACCATGTTAAACACTGTAAGATCGGATATTTTGTTTTGAAATGGCTTTTTAATCTTCTCTTTGAATAAAATACAGCTGCCATGAAGTCCTTCTCTTGTCCTTAACTTGTCCTTTTGTAATTAAATCACAGTGGTTGAATTGCGCGCACGCAATGAAGTCTTTAACCTTTGGAATTATTTACAACCTTTTGAATACACTGATTAACGATTGTTTATTAGCACTGTGAACAATTGACCGCATTTACAGAACTTAACATGTTAAACAGATTATAAATAGACTATAATAAATGTGAAATAAGCGAAACCAACTATTAAAAGCTGACCTATACTAGGCTACTAATAAGATCATATAAAATGAGAGTGTTGTAGTTGATGTTATGTTTAATGTTTCGGTCTTCTTTTTTTAGAGAGGACCCGTGGCGCGCGGCCCGCATGATCAAAGGCTACATGCAGCAGCACAATATCCCTCAGCGCGAGGTGGTGGATGTGACAGGCCTCAATCAGTCGCACCTGTCGCAGCACCTGAATAAAGGCACGCCTATGAAAACGCAGAAACGCGCGGCGCTCTACACCTGGTACGTCAGGAAACAGCGGGAGATCTTGCGACGTAAGTTAATATTTGTGTTTCTTGCTGCATCTTCTGTTTTGCAGTCTGAATAATATAAAACTTGCTGGTTTAGTTACGTGCAATTGAATAGTATCAAGCACAAAAAATAGAAAAAGAAAAAAAGTTCATTTATTCCTTTCCATTCTTTTTTTTTTTCTGAAATGATGTAATTTTGTATATATTCAGATCTGTGCAATGCAGTAAGAGATTTAAAGATATGCCTACTGTAATTAATTATTATTATTGTTTTGTTTTGAAGATTGGCAGACTTATTGCATCACTTTTGTTATATACATTTTTTACATTTATGTTGTCATAAAAAGCACAATGACTTATAAATGAGCAAGGGACAAAGGTCATAATCCATGGTTGTTTGGTGCAACATCACACATGCATGTTTATAGGAATATTCTGCAAGCAACATCAAAATCCCTTTCTTTTATATTTTCAGAATTCAACCAGGCCTCGCAAGGCTCTGGCAGCAATATGTCAGACAAAGCCAACCAGGATCAGGTGCTACTTTTTTTCTCTGAGTTCAGTCAGTCCGGGCAGGTTATAGCGCAGGCAGGGGATGATGCTGGCATTGAACCTGCTTGCAAGAAGATGAGACGCAACCGCTTCAAATGGGGGCCTGCATCCCAACAGATCCTTTACCAGGCTTACGAACGACAGAAGAACCCCAGCAAAGAGGAGAGGGAGGCACTGGTGGAGGAGTGCAACCGGTATGGATGGACTTGCTATAAATGTAACTGTACATAAATGCTATAAATGTTACATTTTAAATGTAAAATGAAAACTATTTCCTCACCCTCCCAGTTATGCTAATATGTTTCTCTTGACTGCATTTAGAGCTGAATGCCTCCAGAGAGGAGTATCACCATCCAAAGCTCACGGGCTTGGCTCCAACCTGGTCACAGAGGTGCGAGTCTACAACTGGTTTGCCAACAGGCGGAAGGAAGAAGCCTTCAGACAAAAATTGGCTATGGATGCCTATAGCGGGCCAACGCACAATCTGAACTCCCTTCTTACACACAGCTCCCCGCATCATCCACAAACCAGCAGCTCCCCACCAAGTAAGATGCAAGGTACTGACACATTAATTGCAATCTCGTGTATGTTATTTGATATTTCGGTAAGCCTGTGAATGTGGTTTAGGGTCTGAAAATACAATCATTGATTATTGGTGGCCTTTTTGGTGGTATAGTCTGGCAATTATAATGAGCACAAATTCATCATCATCATTCCAGCAGTTGAAGAGGAGATGACATAGTGAGATCAGAGGGAAAGCAGGGAGCAGGGCAGTGATCAATGAGACTTACAGAGTGAGCTGAGCAAATTGCATTGTTATTCCCAGCTTTGAAACACACACCAAGAACAATCTGCATTGTACCTGCAATCTCAGCTTTACTGAAGTCAGCAGGCAAGAATGAGACACAAAGAGCAGCCACCCTTGGACAGGACTCTGGGTCATCCTCGGGTCATGTGGCTCAACTCACTCTTGAGGCCTAGTTATACCTGTAGATTCACTGCTGTTTACTGCAGGCCCCACTACTCTGTTATCTAACAAATTGTATTCCCAGAAAGATTTATTGACTTGGTTTGATATGGCAAGACTTCGGCAGTAAAAGAAACACACTCTTTGACTCAACCAGCTTATTACCTATTGTTGCTCTTTCATGTTTGACCACCAAAGAGTCCGAGTGCTTTTGCCGTGGGTGTGTTGCTTGTTTCTGGACCTGTGGCACAGCAATGAGTGGCTGGTCTGTTTGCGTGTGGTGTTTCCCTCTGCACACCTGACCAGTCAGTGACCTCAGGTTGTGTGTTAATGTGAGTAGGAAGGGGGTGGAACGTGATGGGGTCGGCCTTCTCTTCCATACTCTCAGTTGAAGGTCTTACAAGGTGTCCCAGCAGTGCCCTACCAGTAGCATCAGCTGTTTTTTGGTGTCAGAAGCTGGCCTGACAAGAATGGCACAGCAGGACCTCTCATCACGTTGCCAGGGCACGGCCTGTATTATGCATGCTTAATTGACAATTAAAATCCTTGGCTACTACATCTCCCAGGCCTTTGATAAGGAACTCCCCTCTTCCCTGATCTCTTTACCCTCTCCCGGCAGGGAATCCTATTGTCTGTGGCATATTAGAAGACTGTAGTGACTGTAACCGAGGTTCATTTATCTGTGCTGGGGCAGAGGGAGGGACACCTCGAAGCTCCTCTCACCTTTATGGGGTGTATAGAGGCAGTGACCGGGCTCTGAGCAGAACAGCAGGAGCTGTCCGCTGACCTATTGGCTCTTTTCGGGCCAGACAGGACTGATGAGCCCCTTCTGCTCAAGGTATGGAGGGTACTGAGTGATTCCCGGTCTCAGCCCCCCTCTCGGAAACAACACAAACCCAGGTTTTGTTAAAAAGGTCGTTACTAGGTCAGATCAGACAGAGACTACTTTTTTATTGATTCTGGTTTGGCCCGTTGATAACAGACCGGCCATTTTGCCGCTGCTGGAAGGTCAACCGATATGTGCTTTTGGGGGCTGGCTGTGATCTTCCCTGTGTTTGTGTTGTGGTGCCGTTGGGAAAGCAAACTGCTTCCAGAATGCTCTTTGATCCTATTTAGGTAAAATATGTTGGAGTGGGTGTCATCAGCTCTAAAACAGTAGCTATTAATTTTTTTAAATAATTAGTAAAGTAACTTACATTTTGGACTGTTACCCCATGACCAAGGAAACCAGAAATGTAGCCTTTAAGCAATAAGGTAATAGCAAAGGACAAGAAGAGGACAGAAGAGTTCAACTCTCCTTGCTTTGTCTATTGATGGCCACAGAAAGGCTGAAAGGCTGCGTACGTCCTGCTAAGACCCAGGAGGCCTCTCATATGCGACAATGCTATAATGGCCACTGCCTGGGGATGAAGAGCAAGGCTTTGATATTACATGCGTCCCAGGGAGAGCTGAACCTTTTAAAACCTGTTGAAGTCTACTGCTACCACTCCCCTTTAGGATTTCCCACCATCTTCTGCCCTTTAACCAAGGTTAACCGAGGTGATTGCGAAGTGCATGTTAAACGAAAGAAAACCCATTCATAAGAAGTCACAGAACAAAACATTGTTCAGGAGTGCATTTCCCAAAAGCAACTATGGTTCCAAGTTGGGGAATTGGGAAATGCACCCCAGTGCAAATGATCAGTAAAGTATTTAGCTATTTTGAGAATATCGCATTAGCTGATAACCTTGTACATTGTCTAGATATTGCAATCAGCACTGGTTGTTAGTTGCGCTTCTGAATAGTGTAATTAAGACTTAGTTTATGATACCATTCCATGTAACTTTTATGTCACATTCTCTGAGGTTGTATTTTGGTTCCTGGTTCCCTGAGAAACGGAGCCCTCCTGCTGGTCAGCATGGTCCAGACTGCGCAGACCTAAATGACTGAGTGTGAGAGGAGATCCCTGCAGTCCAAGTGAATGCCTGACGGATTCAGACAATAGCCTTCTCTCTTCCTGACACTTTTAGTGGGTGCACCGTAGTAAAGTAAAGACTGTTTATGGTTGCTAGCCCATTGTGTGCTGAGCAGGTTGTAGGCCCAATGGAGTGCTTTATTGTCCTGCGTTGGTGTTTACAAGACACTGTAGAGAGCTGGCAATGCTGTAAGTGTGCAGAGGGGAGCAAAATTGTGTCTGCAGAGTTCTCCTGCACAATAAAACACAACAGAGGGATCAATTGCTTTGTTCTAAGACCTTGCTGTTATTTTTGCAGTTCTGCTAGTTATTTAGCTATTTGTTCGGTGCATCACTCAGCAAAAGAGCCTACCACCCTGGTATTTGAATGTGGGAGTGAAGATCTTTTGGGCTGGAAAACATTTAACATTAGTATTAATTGAGCAATGTTTACTATGTTCATATCTGTGGCACTAAGAGCCAGTAAATGAATTCCTTTGTCCCAGAATAGTCGAGAGCACCCAAAGAAGATAAAACAGAGAATTAAGTTTTGGTAGAGCATAATTCCCTCATAAAGCCTCATTTCATGTAGATCAGGGGTGTCCAGTCATGCTCCTGGAGGGCCACTACACTTTCTCCAACACACCTGCCTGGAAGTTTCTAGTAATCCTGAAGACCTTAATGTGCGGGTTCTATGCTGGAAGGTGGCCCTCCAAGAGAAGGTTTGGACCCTGACGTATATTATTCCAACAAAGTTCTGAAGGTCAGTGCGGCATAGTTTTTAGAGTTGCAGACAACGTGTACACATTTGGATGACCTTGACCAATCAAGGACCAGGTGCAGAGGCCCCAGTTTGTTTGCTCTACCCTAACTTGTCTGTGGCCAACAGATACGGACTGGGGCAAATTTAAAAAGCAGTCAGGAGACTAAATCTGCCATTTTTCTCTCTTGTTTTCTACTTCAACAGGTGTCCGGTACAGCCAACAAGGTCCAGGTGAAGTCAGTTCCTCCACAACGATCAATCACCATAGCAGCAATGCCATGACAACCAGCCAATCAGTGCTACAGCAGGTCTCTCCGGGGGTTCTGGACCCCAGCCACAGCCTTATGTCACCTGACGCCAAGATGGTGAGCACTTCTGAGCCCAGATAAGATAACCCCATGTCTGGTCTTGACACAGAAACACAAAGTACCATCACCCAAACTGGGCTTACAAACACTGCATTGTGCTTCCCAGTGCTAAACCGAGAAGCAGTCGGTAGGCCTTGGCCCACAGCGCACCGCAGGGCCAAACTTAGCAAATGTTAGCCAGTGGTAGTGAGAAAGGGGTATGTCTATAGCTGTGCCAACAAACTTGACAAAGAGACACTCTGTTTGTATTGATTAAATGCCCTGCAGAGGAGGAGAAGGGTGGAGTTGGGCTTGTTCTCTTTCGGTTGAGTGACACCGGTACTCAGTTAAGTTGTTATCTGAATACCAATGTTTGAGTTGGGTGAGATGATCATGAAGCTTTTTGTTTCAGGACAATTTTCTATGCATTTATATTTCTGGAAAGGCCGCTGTGTTTTACTACAGGTCAAATTCGTCATGGTTTAGGGTGTGTTTCTGTCAACGGGAGTCCGCATAGGAGGAAGGGAGTATGACAGCTGCTTATCTGAGCAGTCAGACGGTTGTCTGAGCATGGCCTCCTCTCAGCTCGGCTTATTTAAATAAAACTCGGTGTCTCTCAGGGCTCTGATACCTTCTTAAGATAAGAGTACAGTTGAGACAGTTGTGACAGAAGCATTCTAGTCATTCTATTGAACTATTGGTGCATTTTCTTCACAGATCTCAGTATCAGGCGGAGGCCTTCCTCCAGTCAGCACCCTGACCAACATCCATGCATCCCACCACATGCACCAACAGACCCACAACCTCATAATGCCCCTTTCTGGAGTCATGGCCATTGCACAAAGTGAGTGTCTAACCACCCTGCCTTCCATTTAAAATTTTTCATGCATTCTCCACTTGACACCTCATTGATCTCGCATCCAGGTTTAAACACATCGCAGGCACAGACGGTACCGGTCATCAACAGCGTTGCAAGCAGTCTAGCAGCATTGCAACCGGTGCAGTTCTCGCAGCAGTTCAATAGCCCTCACCAGCAGCTCATGCAACAGTCATCCAGCCACATGAGCCAGCAGCCCTTCATGGCTTCTGTCTCACATTCACACAGTCAGTCCATTTCTTCTGTCCAGAATCTAGTGATCTAGTCAAGATCAAATCATTTTCAAGACCTTTGACTGGCTGTTGATGTGACCATCTGTTTGTTATCTCAACAGTGTACTCACACAGGCAGGAGCTGCCCCAGTACTCTCACTCGTCTCGGTTTCCCCCTGCCATGGTGGTGACAGACTCCAACAGCCTCAGTACGCTGAGCTCAATGTCCTCCAGCAAACAGGTCAGTCATCCAAAGCATTTACCAACTTGCATTAACGTCTCTTGGATCTGCTTTAACAGACCTGATTGGTTTATTCAGTGGCTGCTCAGGTCTGTGCGTCCTACAAATGGAAAGTGAGGCTTCTGCAAACTTCTTTTTTGGGAAATAAAGCCACGTGGGATGGAATTGTCAACTGTAATCACTTTTAGCTTCACTAATGCTCCAAAGATACTAATCACATGATTAACAAACCTTTTAAGCCATTTTCTATCAATCTGTTTCATTTTCTGCTTGTTTGCTGTATCTTTGACTGTCACTGGGGCAAAGTAATAGTGGCGAATACCAAAATACTCATGAAAAGTGATACCCAAAAATGCTTATCATTGGATTTGTTTCATATCAGGTCCCAGAATTTTTTTTACAGTTCTTAAGTTAGCATGGACTCCACAAAATCTAACATTTGCACAAATTTATAAATAATCCGCCATTTTAAGAGTACTGGCAAGAGTACATGGATTGCACATTTTTATATTTACGAAATAAGGCAAAATTCTATTCTGATATTTAAGATGTGCTACTTTTATTGAGTTTTACAGTCAACCTGGTTTTAATCTCTGCACAAACCCAGTCTGCTTCACTGTCTTTTGTTTATCAGGGTTTGTTGTACATCTCAATCAGTGAAGCGAGCCAACGTGTGGATACTCCTCAGAATTCCTATTTCCTTTGAACAGCTTGACCAATCAGTCACCCGTGATCCCTGTCCGAGCATGGCATGATTGATCAAACCGACTTTTGCTCCGTCTTTTCTTTCTTTCTTTCTTTCTTTCTTTCTTTCTTTCTTTCTTTCTTTCTTTCTTTCTTTTTGTTTTGCTGTTATTTCTTTCTTTCACTCTGTCATTATTTTCTTTCTTTCAATACAATTTATAATTTAAATTATATATATATATATATATATATAGTACAGACCAAAAGTTTGGAAACATTACTATTTTTAATGTTTTTGAAAGAAGTTTCTTCTGCTCATCAAGCCTGCATTTATTTGATCAAAAATACAGAAAAAAATGTAATATTGTGATATATTATTACAATTTTAAATAATTGTTTTTAAATGTATTATACTTTAAATTATCATTTATTTCTGTGATGAAAAGCTGATTTTTTAGGATCATTATCACATGATCCTTTAGAATTCATTCTAATATGATGATTCATTATCAAAGTTGGAAACAGTTCTGCTGGTTAATATTTTTTAAGAACATGTGATACTTCTTTAGGATACTTTGACGAATAAAAAGTAAAAAAAAGCTATGTTTTTAAAATTAATTATTTAAAATATAAATATTTTTTAATAACAATATACACTACTGGTCAGTAACTTGGGGTCAGTAATTTTTTTTCTTTCTTTTTTTTAAACAAAAACCAATACTTTAATTCAGCATGAATGTGTTGAATTGATAAAAAGTGATTGTAAAGAAAATATATTTTTAGAATATATATTATTATATATCTATTTTTTTTGTGAATAAATGCAGTTCTTTTTAACCTTTTCTTCATCAAATCTATTAGACAGCAGAACTGTCTCCAACACTCATAATAAATCAGAATATTAGAATGATTTCTAAATGATCATGTGATCGACTGATGTTACATGTGACACTGAAGGCTGGAGTAATGATGCTTAATATTCAGCTTTGCATCACAGGAATAATTTTTTTAAAAAGTATTTTCAAATAGAAAACTATTATTTTAAGTTGTAATAATATTTCACAATATTACTGTTTTTTCTGTATTTTTGATCAAATAAATGCAGGCTTGATGAGCAGAAGAAACTTCTTTCAAAAACATTAAAAATACTAATGTTTCCAAACTTTTGGTCTGTACTGTATATAAAATTGTTTTTTGTTTTTTTCACTCGCAATGCAACGTCACACCAATTTAGCAGTGCGGTCAGGAAATGATCTTCACTGTTAATCAAAGCTATCATGCTCTTTCGGCTCCCCTTCCATAGACGGGAGTGTAGGCAGTAATTACACCTCTTTCCCTTTCCCCTGCACTCTGACCGCTCTAGCCTGAAATGCGGTTGCAGTCACTGCTTTCACATGCCCAATTTCCCACGCTGCCACATCACTGGCAGCACTGATGCTGACGGCTTAAACTTCCTACCAGCATGTGCTCCACTTATCAAGATCTTGTCTCTAATTCTGGATAACTTGCAAATATCCTTAATATTTCTCGTGTGTGAGGTAAATGGAAACACTTTTTAGTTTGGTTTAAAGCATTTAGATATCACAGGTATGTGGTTCCTCAACCCCCCGGTACTGAGAGAGCAATTTCAAACTCTTATCAGCTTGCTGTATTTGGACTGGGCGGTGCAGTGGGTGTTCAGGGGGACGTTACAAACCACGCTCGGCCTTTATAACCCTCCTGTTTGCTGAGCTTTCCCACCCAGCCCAACAACAAAAACTCACCTCCAGTTGGAGACCTGCATCTAATGAGTGTAGTCTGAGCAGCTGGCTGGCACCTTTATCAGGTGAGGCTGTTTGTCGGCCAGCGGGTCACCACAGGGTCACCTGCCTCTCCCTCTCCAAAGAAAGAGTAAAAACACCCAAACAATATGAAAACTTTGGTTACAATGGGAAAGAATGCACACGGACGAGGTGTATATTTGGTCAGGTGTGGCTGATAAGGAAATTCCGCACTCATACAGAATGCTTATATGACCGTTTCCTCTTTCTCTCTTTATTTTGCAGTGTCCACTGCAGGCCTGGTGAGCACGTACACCCGACTCCCTCGAAGCACATCGTCCCCTCCTCCATTCCCCCTCATCAAGCCTGTATCCGTGGCAACCCATATTAAGTGCGAGCGGCACGCTGGATGATGAGTTAGTCAATAAACCAAGGAATGCAGGACTGACGAGAGCGGACACTGTTAGGTTAATCGATCAACAAGGGTACAGTATTTTACATCTCAGTGATGGACAAACCATATTGAGGAACATGGGTGATCGAGAAGAACAAACTAATAGGAAACACAAGACAAAGCTACAGATACAAAGACCTGAAAGGATTGGAGAGACCTGATTTCCTGGTGAAGACATTATAATCGAACTGTGTGGACACAATGACAATCAGCCAATGTTAGAAGCATCTGAAGGAGTTCATGTAATGTGTAACTGATGCAAAGACGTCTTCCATGAGATCTGAATGCTTCGACAATGTTCTGTACAGTTCAATGTAAATACAAGCAATTATTATATCATTAGTATGAAGGATGTAAATATTCGGAGTGCTGTTTTATCTGTCTTAACATGTAAACTGTGATTCAGGATGTGACAATCAATGGGGCAGGTATGACGTATTGGAATATGCAATGTGTCGCAATTTTTTTTTTTGATGACTTTTGTTGACGTAAACTCTAAAAAGTGAGATAAATGTTAAAGCACAGTCAACAAAACCTTAACCCATCGATCTCCCTGCAACCCTGATTTTAAAATCGACGCTAATGACACATAGATGAGAGTCATCTTTCTGTGTCAGGACTTCCACAGTATGACAGAATCCCATCCAAGAAATACTGGATTAAGATATGGTAGAGCAGCGAGACAGATTACTCCATTCACACAGCCGGTCACCATCCTTGCGATATCGACAGAAACGGCCGTGAGTCATGACGTGCTTTTCTAAACTAAATATTGACTTCAAATCAAACTGTCATTGTTATGGTGGAGAGATACGAATCAAATGGATGACCGAAGGGTTATCAGAAGGAACTCCATGAAAGTTGGGAAATGTAGTCAATTCACCATTTTAAACAGGATTACCTGCTAACGCCACTCTGAACTACCAGGAAGCATTGCGAAGTAGCTTTTATTGTAGCTCTTGCCTAAGTTTTTTTTTATACATTTGCTGGCATGTATGTCCACAGTTTCATAACAGACATTGTCATTTTGGTAAACTGAAGAAAACTAGTGCACACGTTCCCGTCTAAAAGTTTGAATACTTATCAAAAGGTCATTTCAGTGTTTGTTTTTCATGTTGTTGACTATGTTCCCACTGCCGGTCGACCTGAGTGTTGGTTTGGTCTACTGTTTAATGTTGGATTTATACAAAATGTGATTCTTTCCACATTGTATTATTTTTGTATAAAATGAAATCAATCTTTTAAAATCATTATTTATGCTTTACGAAAAAAGTTTCAAGTAAAGTTTTTTTTTTCTCAAGATTGGTAACATTGGTTTGTCATATTCTGTATTTCTTCTAAATTTCCCCATACTAAATATTATAGTGTTTGCCAAACTATTATGCAGATTTACTGTCTCTTGCATAGTTTTTCTCTTCAACACGACTATTTTTATGACATGGGTTGGAATGTATTTGCATTCAGCAAGAACCATTACCCACCCCTCCTTCCTGTGAAAATATGTATTGTTAAATCATGAAAACCTTAGGATGAAGAGCTTAATTGTAATCTCAAACTTGAAGGGAAAAATTCTGTCATCATTTACTCACCTTCCACTTGTTCCAAACCTGCATGAGTTTCTTCTGCTGAACACAAAGGAAGATATTTTTAAGAATGTTGGTATCCAAACAGTTGATGGTAGCCATTGATTTCCATTGTATTTTTTTCATCAACTGTTTGGTTACCGGCATTCTTCACAATATCTTCTGTTTTCAGCAACAACAAAAAAGCAGCATGAGTGAGGATCAAATGCATGTCTGGAAGAAAACCTCCCTGTTGCTTTTTGTTTTCCTCCTACAGGTCTGAAACAACAATTTTGAAAATTCCCCTCATAGGCTATTACTAAACTTGGAGGATGAGCTGCATGTTGTTGATGGGAATTAAACTCATGCCAATGCCACACGGTAAGAGTGACCACATTGTTGCTGTAAGGTTGGAAGAGAATGCTGGGAAAACACGGCTCCTTCAAGACAATATATGATGCAGTAATTAGGTGGATTTACCTCCTTCTGCTCAAACTAAATGACCAACATTTACTTATTATAATATGGCCTCTTTTAATAAAACAAGTGTTCTGTTTTTATTGAAATAACTCCTCATTTACAATTACACAGTTTGTCTGTGTATGTCGAGAACAAGTTTAATTTCCATCACTAGAATTTTGTTTCATAACCTTGATGAAAAGATGGTGGTGAAAATGTCAAACTTCTGAAATAGTTTGACTCGTTTGTCTCGCTAAAAGTAGTTTCATTGCTAGCATTTTGCGTTTTTTTTTTTTTTTTAATCAAATCATTTCCACATTTGACTGGAAAGTATGCTCATTAAAAAATTTGGTCCATGAATTATACTTTCTGATGTTTGTTCTCTTCAAACTTCACCTCTCTTTACTTGCACTTTCACCTTGGTAATGAAGTCTACTAATCTTTGAAAGTTTATTTGTGAAGTGAATTTGGGACAGTCAGATATTTGTTTTAAAATTGACATCAATATTACAAACATTTAAGTTTTTCATATTTTTTTCATATAAAAGGCAAAGGGTGAAACAATTAAATCTACACATATAAGGCAAACTATAACTAAAATATTGAAATAAAATAAATGCTGTAAAACAATTTAGTCTGTTAGTTGTAATAATCATCCAAAAGCACATAATTAAAGAGACACCCAGAAGCATATTTTATGTAATTCTGTTCTGCCAGTGACATGCTGATTGAAGCTCAAGCTGTATTCATTTTACATTTATTGTGACTTGAACACTTTGTTATGTGTGGTGTTTTGTTTTTATTTTTATCTTCATTTGAATGTGCTTAAAGACGCTCATAGAGTTATGAAAGAGAGCGTCCTGCTGGGTATACACTTGTAACCCAATGATGTTGCCCTGTTTGGTTATCAATGAGGCCTTTGATTTTGCTCCCAGGGAGCCACTAAATATCTTACTGCTGCTCTCTTTTACTGCGCTGCCCTGAAAAGAGCAGAGGAGCAGGAGATAGAGAGAGAGAGAGAGAGAGAGAGAGAGAGAGAGAGAGAGAGCAATGCTTATTAGCATTCTGAGGAGGTGCTGAGTTAACAATGGAACAACAACAATACAGCAGCAATAACAATGATTATAACTATTGTTTTAGTTCAATTCAAGGACAGCTTTGTAAATGTTAGCCTTTAATTCTTGTAATTTAACAAGACTAATGGCATAAACAATAAAGTGCTAATATTGGCGAAATTATTTATGATTAATGATGTTGTAAGTGGTACTGAAATATTTACTGACTTTAATATGACCAATATTCTGCTCTTAATTATTTTATGATTAATTGTATATTTTTTTATTTAATTCAGTGTATGACAGTGAGATGTGTTAGCATGTCGGCCTGTGTCTTCTCTCTCTCTCTCTCTCTATATATATATATATAGGGGAAAATATTTTTTTCTGTCAAGTAAAAAAGCTGTTTTTCAGCTTTAACATGCGAGTGAGCACCAGTTAATATTCCTACATTCTTCTTGTAAGATATTGTATGATTCAACAGACACAGTGGGGAAGGACTGGATTTGTGCTTCCGGACAAGACTCAGAGGTCAACATGAGAGCAAGACGGACACACAGAGAACAGAGAGAAGGGACAAAGGGACAGAAAATGGAAGTTACAAACTGAATGTAGCTGCGTGTTTAGTGGTCAGAAGAGAATGGGCACTACATCAACTCCAGCTGGGCCCCAAAGGGTTTTAATGGGCAGGAGAACCCAGCAGGGGTCAGAGGTCAGGAGGCCAATCTCTGCCAGGGCTAATTGGTAACACTGTTTCAAACTGAGATCAAAATTAGCCTTTGAAGTTCTGAAGTTTATCATTTGTTTCAAAACAAGACAGTTTTATACACACAAACGCAAAGTTACTGTTGCATCATGTATGTATGCATTCATAAATTTTCTCCAATTCATTTTTCTTTTTGTTAAACATCATTACTCCAGTCTTCAGTATCACATGATCCTTCAGAAATCATTCTAATAAGCTGATTTGCTGCTCAAGAAACATTTATGATCATCAACAATGTTGAAAACAGTTGTGTAGCCTACAATTTTTTTTTAGGACAAGGAGCATTATAAATGTCTTTACCGTCACTTTTGATCAGTTCAAAGTATTCTCACTGCATAAAAGTATATTTAAAATGAATCTTACTGACCCCAGGCTTTTGTACGGTATTGTTTATGTATGTATTTATACAGTATATGTATGTACAGTATGCATGTACATACCTATATATATACACACATAAATAATTTACATAGATAGATAGATATACAATAATAAAAAAATAATAATTAGGTTTTACAATATTGTTAGTCATAAATATTCCTTTTAGATTGCACTGTCAAATAAGAAACTATAAATAGTACATTCACACAGTTCATCAATATCCAAAACATACAGTCAGTGAAACAAACCATAAACTGCTTATTGGCTTGACAGGTTGACAGCATCTGGAAGACTTGAAGCAAAGGTGGCAGAGAGGAATAAAAAAGTCATTATTAATCACTCATTGTTCCACGTCTATTAAAGGGAAGCACAGTGCATTCAAATGAAATCATTACAGCTGAGAAACTGTATGTAAACAGACATTTTCATGACCCCACAAACTGTGTGAAGGAATGTATCATTCCTGCCTTTGTGATGCTTTGGTAGTTTATTGATCGATTCTCTACACAGACCCACATAGTAGATTTTGGCATGAGAATGGATCCATTCGGGCTTTGTGTCTAAATGGGAGGGAATACATTCGGCCTTTCAGCTCAGAGACGGATTGTACTGTAAAAGGGAGTCCTGACAGATAGCAGCGGCTGTGCTGATGCTGGTGCTGGATCTGGTGATTTATGGTGATTGGTGGGATGCTCTGAGTCAGTCGTGGGTTAATGTTCACCTGGGTCACAGAGCCACTGCTGGAACCTGCCTGTGTTCACATCAGGCCCTCTGATGAAACTGGCCTCAAGCTAAACCCACTGCTCTCAGCGGGGAAACAGCATCCTTCATAGCTCCTCAATGGATCTTAATGGTTATGTAAGGATGGCTATTCAGAAAGCTGAATGGGCTTGGGTAGAAGAGAAAAATATCAATCTTGTTCAACTCAGTACACCTCCCCTTTCCATGGTACTATTATTATCAATAAAAAAAATTATATATATATATATATATATATATATATATATATATATATATATATATATATATATATATATATATATATATATTATGATCTGTATTAGTTATTAACAGTTTGTTTAATTTTAATTTTAGTTTATTTTATAGTCAACTTATTTTTACAAAAGGCAATTGTATAGTCCAGTAGTTTCATCTAAATATAGCAAAACAATGAATCATGTGAACAAGCCAATCTATCTATCTATCTATCTATCTATCTATCTATCTATCTATCTATCTGTCTGTCTATCTATCTATCTATCTATATATATATATATATATATATATATATATATATATATATATATATATATATATATATATATATATATATATATATATGTTTTGTTTCAACCATATAAACATGTTAAACATGTTAAAATCACAACAAGATTACTAAAATGTTAAGTAGGAAAAAATAAAACAATAAAAAACTAGCTTGACATATTAGTAAAACTATGATAGTACATCAATGATACTAAAGTAACACTTGGTCACATAAAGCAGAATTTAAAACTATATTTAGTCATGGTCCAAATTTAGGTGGTAACAGCAGTAAGTGCATATAAAATGAAATTAAAATGAAAACAATAATACTAATAATAATAATACAGCTGACTATTTGTTGAAAACTTCCTCCGGGACAGACAAGTGCCCATCTCTGATCACTGGGAAAGACCATGTGTTTATGTCTTATCTTTGCATCATTTTAAGCCATCTTGTGGATGACCTCGGGGACAAACCATTGCAGGCAAACACTGCAATGACGCCATCTCCTGTGCAATACAGTAACTACAACGATAACACGAGCGAACACGAGCAAAAACTGTGCTTTTACAACATACTGAAATGACAATAACATATAACATACACACAGTACTAAAAATGTGTACAAATGAAAAGGGCTAATGTCAACGTTCATATTATACTATATAAGAAAACATTCTTTTTTATTATAAGACGACACGTAAAATGAATTAATAAATAAAACTTATTAAATTAAATGCACCAGTTATATAATCAATAATTTCAGTTTTAATGAAGACATCCGTTGTAATAAAGGTGACGCAGCTGCTGGAGTAACCCGGAAGTTGCGCACGTCTCGCCTCTCGGTTGACGTCACTTCAATGAACTGTTAAAGATGGCGCTTCGGCCCGGATCAGGTGGGGGCGGCAGGTACAGAATCTCACGTTTTAACACTCTGTTATCTATTTTTCTCTGTGTATACACCTGCTAAAGTCAGTATATGTTAACTCACGAGTCTGTTTGAAAATTCAGCCGTTGGTCCCATGCAGTTTCACTTTATTGAGCGCACCGTCTCAGCATCAGTTAATGACTGATGCTGCTCAGCTGGGATGGTGATGTGACGTCAGAGTGACCAGCTGTCACTTTTATTCAATTTATATTCGCTTCTATTTCTTTGCCGTACACGGGGATACATAACGACATTGATGCTCAAATACAATTAAACCGCTTGTCAACCGGCTGACAGTCACCAGAAATGGCCGTTTATTTGCCGAGTCTCAAAACCTTAACAGCATTTTTGGGGTTTGTCGGTTTGTTCGAACGTTCTAACCGTTGATGACGCCTTAAAACTATAACGTACTCATTCGCGGGTTTTCCGTACAAAATGTTTTGCAGTCTTTCCTGATTATGTAGTTAGTAGATACAACGTACATGTATTAATGTATTTTTTTTCTCTTGAAAAAAACCTTGTGAGCATATTTAACGTCACGTTTTCAAATGAAAAACTTGACAGTATAATTAAGTTTCACAATTCCGCACTACTCAAAAATTTGAGAGATTATTGCAGTTCAGTGAGTCCCATTTAGTTAAGTATGTTTATGGCTCGTAAAGCTTTCTGAGTTTGGTAACTGATGAAAGTCAAAGTGTTTTTCAGTGGTTCAAGTCATGTTACACTAGCTTACACTGTTGGTGCAGAAGGTTTGTTTTTTCGTGCAACCCAAAGTGAGTGAGGAACCACTGCAAAACTTCTGACACATTTAAATGTTCAGTTAAGGTGGCAAGTCCCTGGGTTTTGATAATGTCTGTGCAAGGCTATGTAGCAAGACCAGTATATTCTACTGTTAAGATAAACAGCTTCGGAGGGTGATATTAATTTTTTCCCGGTAGGTGATAACAGCTCAGATTCTGCTCATTCATATCAAGGTTTAAAGGGAGGATAGAGCAGACTAGAGCCTCCCTGACCAGCATGATTTATGTTTGAAGATAAGACCTCAGGTTCTGACTGTGATCGGGATCTTGACGGCTCCAAAAAATATTCATACAGGTGACTGGATCAACATCGTATCACCCTCATGGGTGTCACCGAGCTTACAGATTTTGATATCAGGCCTGGAAGGCACTTTGAATGTACTGACGTTTTCATAAAGTAGACCACATAACCGTCAGAAAGGCTCAAAAGGCCAGCTTCATGTTTTATTTACCTAAAGGGCTTTAGTCTCTGCTGAACTGTTTGAATAATGAATGTCTGGTTTCAAACGGTGCTGCACTAGGTAATGCTGATACCTGCCATGAAACTAGATAACCACAGGGCTCTACCTAGGGCTGTTTTCTAAAAGTTTTTTTTTTTTTTTACATTTACATGGAAGAACTTTTCATGTGTTTTGGCACTTCTGTAAATGATGAGGAACTGGCTCATGTGATTTCAGTGACATGAAATGCTGTTTATCTGTAGCTGTATATTAAAGGAGTAAAAATAAATCTAAATTTAGAATTAGATTTTGATGCAATTTTGGATAATTATATAACCTGATTTAGCAGTTTCAGAAGAACAGCTCTGTGTAGTTCTATTGTAGACTTAGTCTGGGTGGCTAAAGCCATAATGAGCATCTTCCGTATGGTTGTGTCTCAAACAGCTGCAGTGGACTGCATAGGGAGTTTAATGGGACAGAGTTTTATCGGGTCTGAGAGTTCAGAAGAAAAGACTGAAGACAGCAATGTCAGATACAATCTGTTATTCTGTTTGAAAGTCATTTAAATAAGTAAGCTTGCCCTCCACACACGGACCCAACACAAAGATTTTGACAGTTCTTAAATTCAAAGGTAAGAGCTGATTTTCTGTGACCGCATAAAAAGTATTTAGGGGACTCCTGCATTTCTGTTGTTTATATCCCATTTAAAGTATTCGTTGGTTAAAAAGGTGGATTGAATGTTAAGTATTCAAGCTAGGCTCATTGGGAAAATGTGCATCTACAGTATTGTTCAAAATAATAGCAGTACAATGTGACTAACCAGAATAATCAAGGTTTTTAGTATATTTTTTATTGCTACGTGGCAAACAAGTTACCAGTAGGTTCAGTAGATTGTCAGAAAACAAACAAGACCCAGCATTCATGATATGCATGCTCTTAAGGCTGTGCAATTGGGCAATTAGTTGAAAGGGGTGTGTTCAAAAAAATAGCAGTGTCTACCTTTGACTGTACAAACTCAAAACTATTTTGTACAAACATTTTTTTTTTCTGGGATTTAGCAATCCTGTGAATCACTAAACTAATATTTAGTTGTATGACCACAGTTTTTTAAAACTGCTTGACATCTGTGTGGCATGGAGTCAACCAACTTGTGGCACCTCTCAGCTGTTATTCCACTCCATGATTCTTTAACAACATTCCACAATTCATTCACATTTCTTGGTTTTGCTTCAGAAACAGCATTTTTGATATCACCCCACAAGTTCTCAATTGGATTAAGGTCTGGAGATTGGGCTGGCCACTCCATAACATTAATTTTGTTTGTTTGGAACCAAGACTTTGCCCGTTTACTAGTGTGTTTTGGGTCATTGTCTTGTTGAAACAACCATTTCAAGGGCATGTCCTCTTCAGCATAGGGCAACATGACCTCTTCAAGTATTTTAACATATGCAAACTGATCCATGATCCCTGGTATGCGATAAATAGGCCCAACACCATAGTAGGAGAAACATGCCCATATCATGATGCTTGCACCTCCATGCTTCACTGTCTTCACTGTGTACTGTGGCTTGAATTCAGAGTTTGGGGGTCGTCTCACAAACTGCCTGTGGCCCTTGGACCCAAAAAGAACAATTTTACTCTCATCAGTCCACAAAATGTTCCTCCATTTCTCTTTAGGCCAGTTGATGTGTTCTTTGGCAAATTGTAACCTCTTCTGCACATGCCTTTTTTTTAACAGAGGGACTTTGCGGGGGATTCTTGAAAATAGATTAGCTTCACACAGATGTCTTCTAACTGTCACAGTACTTACAGGTAACTCCAGACTGTCTTTGATCATCCTGGAGGTGATCATTGGCTGAGCCTTTGCCATTCTGGTTATTCTTCTATCCATTTTGATGGTTGTCTTCCGTTTTCTTCCACGTCTCTCTGGTTTTGCTCTCCATTTTAAGGCATTGGAGATCATTTTAGCTGAACAGCCTATCATTTTTTGCACCTCTTTATAGGTTTTCCCCTCTCTAATCAACTTTTTAATCAAAGTACGCTGTTCTTCTGAACAATGTCTTGAACGACCCATTTTCCTCAGCTTTCAAATGCATGTTCAACAAGTGTTGGCTTCATCCTTAAATAGGGGCCACCTGATTCACAACTGTTTCTTCACAAAATTGATGACCTCAGTGATTGAATGCCACACTGCTATTTTTTTGAACACACCCCTTTCAACTAATTCAACTAATTGCCCAATTGCACAGCCTTAAGAGCGTGCATATCATGAATGCTGGGTCTCATTTGTTTTCTGAGAATCTACTGAAACTACTGGTAACTTGTTTGCCACGTAGCAATAAAAAAATATACGAAAAACCTTGATTATTCTGGTTAGTCACATTGTACTGCTATTATTTTGAACAATACTGTACCTTAATTTATGCAAATCTCAAACATACCTATGCATCCAGTTCACAGCAGTTTAGATGAACGCTAGATTCAGTAAAACTCCAACCTTTATTAATTTTCTCACAAATTGTGATCACTGGAGGAGATAATTTTGGTGTTTATTTGCACAATATTAAATTATAACCTCCTATTTTTTTTTTGTTGTTGATGATTGCAACACATAACCAGCTCTGTATTTATGGCTTGTCTGATGTAGTAAATTTGCTTGATACCTCACCTGGTAAAGCATTGTACTTGTGATGCGGAGCGCTCTGGTACGAGTCAGGAGAGGATATTTGAATATACGTTGATTTATGCTTTGTGATCAATCACACATTATATATTTTGATGAGAAAGTGTGTGAGAGAAGTGGGGAAAAAGAATAGCCTTTTTCATCCAGCAATTAAAATTCTGCCGACACCCTTACATCGTTGATTGCATATTATTATTATTTTTTTTTAATGTTCATTAATTTACAAATTTGCTATAATTTCAGATTGTCTTCATTAGAAAGCTTTTGTCAGCAAATATTGAAGCGATTAATTGAATTATTAAATTATTAAATATTTAATAGAATATATTAGAATTGAATGTTCAAGCAATACAATTAGACTTGAGAGCTGTGATGGAGAGTTAGTCTGTTTTTATAAAAAATTGTTTGGCAATTGAAAATTCAAAGATGTAAGTGAATCAAAGACTAGGAGATTTTTGATGGCCTAAATGATTATGGTGATCAACACTTTACTAATATAAATTAATAGGATGACATGGGATATTTGGTCTAAGTTCATTTGCAAAAGCAGTTTAAAAAAATATATATATTGGTTTGCAGATTTGTCCTTTTATTCTCTGCCTATTATGTTTATGCCAGTTTATTGTGAATATGCATAATGTTGTTAGACTTTTAAATAAAATGTTTTGTAGTGTTTTCTTGGTATACCTAGTCTATCATTGGGTATGGTAAATAGCTTTGCATAAGTGTTATACAGTCATTGATATTCTGTATCAAAGCTGCAATTTACATTTGTTTCTCAAAGAAAATGTCCTGTCAGTAAAGCTCCTTCTCAGGTTTTGTGGGTATAACCGGGTTTGGTCATGGATGGATGTTGGCACGCAGTAGGGCCGTGCGATTAATCGAAATCGCGATTTGAGACGTTGTGATTTGCTAATTGCAAAAGCCTGCGATGTGGACGCGATTTTACTCCGTTCCAGAGCATATGCATGACTGTCAGCCTTACTGTGGGATTATGGCATCTACAGGGTTAGGCAAATTAAAACAAACGTTAAATTAAAAAACGTTATGTAACTTAAGATTTGAAAAGACAACGAACAAAAAAGGATAATTTAAAGTTGCTCACTGCGTCACAATGCATATCAAGAGAATCTCTATTGCATGTTTGTTATTCCCCGTTCAGAAGAGCGCACACACAGCCTGTGTCTCTGAATGCTTCTCATACTTGCTCCTCTCTTCCCCACGCGGCGCGAATCCCGCGTCACGGACGACGAGCCGTTCACACTTGCCGCACTCACGCAGCCTGTTTCGTAACGCTCGGTTATATTCTCGCGTGGCCGTGCACCGCGAATCTCCACGAGCGCATCTGGCAGTATGGATGAGGCTCGACGCACGTGCGCAACCTGCGTCGACTCGCGCCTGGCTCCGCATTTAAAACGAATGTAAATTCAGTCTAACTGCTTGCTAATTTCACTTGAATGTAATGAAACATTCAGCACATTTTCCACTTGAATTTAAAATCCCAAATACAATGTAACACCTAATACTTTAATAATTGACTAAATAAATACAGTTCTTTATTTATATAAAATACATTTTCCAGTGAAATTCAGTAAGTTAATTCTATAAAATTAGTTATACCATTATAATCTTGATTGCTGAAAAAAAAAGATTGAAAGGATTTCAGGGTTATAATGGCAATTGTATTGATTGGAAAGAACAACAGTAATTCCTATTGGAATAATTCCAAAAACAAAAAGAGAGTTTCCTCTTTGTCCCTTCAATAAAAGGAGTACCTTTTTATCATGTAAAATGTACCATAGTAATTCCGTGGTATTTAAGTATCTTTTTAAATGAATATTTTAATCAATCAGTAGATAGTCACTTAAGAGGCCATCCCATTAGCCAACTTAAAATGACTTGATTTTTTTTTTTTTTGGCCACCAAGTTTAGTAACTTGCTGGTAAAGTAGTGATGCACCGAAATTAATTTTTACCAAATAACTCCAATAAACTGTGGTGATTCAACTCTGACTGTTATTCAGGAGGTTGTGTTGAATTAAATCAGTCGTAGTAAGTTACTTTGGCAACAAGCTGAATCTTTATTTCATCCAAACAAATTTTACATTTAATTTTTTATTACTTTTGTAGCTTCTAGCACTGATAAGTGTTTAAATTCTATTTCATTTATAAAGATAGGATAATTTATTTCTTAGCTGCAAAAAAACAACGTAAAGGACTGCCAGTATTGCAATGATTTTGATTTTCACTGTGGTGCAACAACTTGAAGAACTTTGTAGAATAATGGACTTGGGCTGTTTCATAAATGATTTCTCCATTGTATGATTGATTGCTTGCCTTTAGTCTCTTGAATGCAGAGGGCAATAGTGTAAAGACAGAAACTTCACACTGAAATGAGCTTCAGGGGTTTGAAACAGGCAGCCTGCTAGATGACTACAATATTAAATGTGTCTTTTCTGTTCTAGTTTTATGTACTCTGTAGGAGGGAGCATTGGTCCACCGCAAGGTAAGCAGCTGACATTTTGTCTATATTCTGTTGGGTATGTTTCTCCAGTATAGCATTTAAATGTAAAAAATGTTTTTGTTAAATTTGCAAGGAATGATGCCCATACAGCAGCAGCAGGGCTTTCCCATGGTCCAGGTCATGCAGCCCAACATGCAAGGCATGATGGGAATGAATTTTGGAGCACAGATGCCTGGTGCCATGCCAATACAGGTCTGATTTAGAAACACCTAAGATATGTTGGTCATCAAAAAGTTGGACACCAGAATCACTAGTCTCTTATTGAGGTTTCGTCATTGTCTTTCTCTCATTTTTCTAGGGTGGGATAGCAATAGGCATGCAGACCCCTGGGATGCAGTTCATGGGTCAGCCTCAGTTCATGGGCATGAGGGGCCCGGGGCCACAGTTCCCTGCAGACCTACAGAAGCAGATGGCTGAGGAACATCAGTAAGGCTTTACTTACTCACACTGCCGGACAGTTGTTTGTACACCTGAACTCGTCTCTGATCAGTGTGTGTCCACAGAAAACGTCTGGAGCAGCAGCAGAGGATGCTGGAGGAGGACCGGAAGAGAAGACAGTTTGAGGAGCAGAAACAGAAACTACGCCTACTGAGCAGCGTCAAACCCAAAGTGAGCAAAAACGATTTTCTAGATAATAGATCTCTTTAATAATTACCTGATTAGTTTGATTTAATCATCATTGTTGTACAGTTTTTTTTTTTCGTTTTAATTTCAGTGAGTTTTAGTAATTTGCTTTGTGCTTTTATTTTGTCATATCTATATAGTTTTTTTTTTTGCATTCTAAAGTGTAATATACTAAAATTAAAACCATAAAAAAACTTGTTACTTGAAATATTTTTTGTACTTACAGAAAATAGTATAACTTTATTATAATAACCTTGCACTGTATAATTTTTCTTGCATGTGAACTTCTCCAAACTCAAAAAAAAAAATTGCTATTTTTGTACAGACTGGGGAGAAGAGTCGTGACGATGCTTTAGAGGCCATCAGAGGAAATCTGGATGGGTTCAGCAGAGATGCCAAGATGCATCCAACACCATCTTCACAATCTAAGAAACCAGGTACGTCCAGTGACGCATTCCAAATGCTTGATTGCCTTCTGGCCATTTGCTTTTCAAGTGCCTGCTCATGACATCCAGGGTTATATCAGTGGCCCAGACAGCTTTTGACAAGTCCACTGTGACCGTCGAGCGCTGAAGGACATTACCAGGGATACGCTCGCACACTGTTAAAGAGAGAGTTCACCCAAAAATTAAAATCCTGTCATTTACTCACACAAATCCCATCACGTTCTTTTCCTGTGGAGCACAAAAGGAAGATTTTGAAGAGTTGAACTGGATGCTGTTTTCTGTGCTAATCACACTTGTTTGGGCAGATGTGAGGGTACATTTTTATTTTTGGGTGAACTATCCCTCTAAAGAATTGTTCCGTCTCAACGCAAACACATCACATCTTTATGATCGAGCCAAATAGATTTTTCCATCAGCTGCCAGGAGTCCCTCCAGATGTCAGAACTGCCAACCTGTATTTATTTTTTGTAGCAGGTATGCATTTTAACCTCAAAGTACGCTGGTGTGTATTGTCACTCTAAAATATGCATAAAACTTGGCGACGCATCTGTGTACGCGAAGTACTCAAACCAAGCAACGGCAAAAGAAGAGTTCAACCATTCAGAGCGCTGAGTTCATTCCCCAAGTGGCGAGGATTGACAGAATCGACAGAAACGCACAATCCCACTCGATTTCCCCCTCCACTACTGCCATCTGATTTCTTACAGCAGTCTTTTTTTTTTTGGTTTTCAATTTCAGTGCGCTTTATCACTGAACTAGCCGTGTTTGTGTGTGTCCGTAAGCCTAATTGCTAAGATGAGGAAACTCCTCCCTGCTTACGTATGTGCATTTGAAAAAGCAACATCGTAAAGACCAATGACTTAATCAGAAGTCTTTCTGAACCTGCTGTCCAACAAAGGAGAACATTATAACATGGCCTTACTCCACAACATCAGTAGAGCGTTTGAAATAACTTCCTTTTGTGATCTGATATGTCTTATTACAGAATGTGGCAGAAAATATATTCTATACTATAAAAAAGGCTATGGCGATTAGCAATGGATTGCACATATACATCATTGCTATGAAAATACCCAGGATGGCTTAAAGAACACTTAAACTACACATTATCGCAGTCAAGTGTTATTGTGTTAATGTTTCATTCAAACCATTTCTATATTTTACTCATCTACAGTGATAGCTGGATGGCTTTTGTCCTATGGCTGGGCGATATATTGAACAATATGATCATGTGCATCTAGTCAGTAAATATGGTTCCGTGATTACAGCTAAATCGCCATCACCTGCTTTTGAATGGAGCAGCATTTAATAGAGACAGCCGTAGATGCAATATCGCGTTCATTATCGAAGGCGATTCATCGGCGATAATGAACGCGATATTGCGTCATTTGTCAGCGATCTACGGCTCTTAAATGCCACTCCAATTATAAGCAGGTGATGGCGATTTTAGCGGTGATCACGGAAGCAGCTTTACTGATTAGATGCGCGTGATCATATCGTTAGATAAATCGCCCAGCCCCTACTTTGTCCATATAAGGGATTTCCTGTAGTGTCATTAGGTTCTTTTACTTCTGTGACGCACATGTGGATTTTCTGCGCGAGGCTGCCCTCTGGCTTCCAGTATGAATGAAATGGACATTACAAGTGTTTATAGCCCTTAAAAATGTCCAATCCAAAAAAATAATAATAATAATAATTCTCTCAAAAGAAATTTGATTTAGACGTTTGATAATCCATGTTTTTCTATAGTATACAGAAGTGTATTGGAGTTTTAATTCAAGTGAACTTAAACATGATTACTTTTTTAATAGAAATTTAAATCGCAAAAAAATAATACTCTGTGCCATCAGAACTGAAAATAGTTGTTAAACGCATGTGTGACTGAGTGCAGACCTTCTAACTGTTGGAAAATATTTAACATGAAATCTTGTATTTTGCACATTGTGCAATAACGATTTGAACATTTACAAAAGAAAAAAATTTCCAAGGTTGGCAGGTCTGAGATGTTTCCGCTGAGTATTTGCTGTGTAATGCTGATGTAGTGCATTATACTCCACTTTCATACTCTTGCAGTTTTACCCCTCTCACCTGCAAAATAACAGTGCAGATGTTTAATATCACAATATGTTTTTAGTCAACTGATGCAGTTGTTTCTGCTCGAACTGTTTATTTTTGGAAAGAAGACTAGTAGTCAGGGTTCAAAACCACCTTTGCCATTTGCAGATGAATTGAGAAAAAATGAACTGACCATAAATCTTTATTAGCTTAATGTCAAGTTTGGGGTCAGTGAGGTTTTGAAAAGTCTCTTATGAGGCTCAGGCTTAATTTATTTGATCAAAAATACAAAAAACATAGATTATTAAATATTGTAATTTAATGATAAAAAAATAATTTAAATGTAATAGTATAGTTTAAAAATATGTATTCCTCTGATGCAATTTTCAGCAGCATTGTTCTGTTCTTCAGTGTAACATGATCCTTCAGAAATCATTCTAATATGCTAATTTGGTGCTAAAAAAACGTATCAATGTTGAAAACAATTGTGCTGCTTAATATTTTTGTGGGAACTGTGATACTTTTTTTTTTTTTTTTTTTCAGGATGAGTCAAAAGAGCATCATTTATTTAGAACTGAAGTCTTTTGTCCCATTACAAATGTCTTTACTGTAACCTTTGATCAGTTTGTGTCCTTGCTGAATAACAGTTTGTGTCCTTGCTGAATAAAAGTATTTCTTATACATAATTTTTTTATATGTATTACTGACACCAAACTTCTGAATGGTAGTGTATCTAGGGAAGTTTTACTTCTCTAATACAAACCTCTAATGGGTCCTTTTGAAATGAAACCCATTTAAAGAAGGTCAGTATCATCGGAGGTCAGATTGTCATTCTTAAAATTGGACCTAAACCAAGTAATGTTGCAGTTTGTTGAAACCAGCCAATTGACAAGTATTTTTGTTTATTCACTCACCAAAGCCGATTTTTACTCTGAACATTCACACATCTCGTTTTATGTCCATAATGTGACATTTGAGCAAAACAGGATATTAAAAAACATTTAAAGCTGCAGTAGGGAACTTTTGTAAAAATATATTTTTTACATATTTGTTAAACCTGTCATTATGTCCTGACAGTAGAATATGAGACAGATAATCTGTGAAAAAATCAAGCTCCTCTGGCTCCTCTCAGTGGTCCTATTGCCATTTGCAGAAAGTCATCCGCTCCCGGTAAAAAACAATCAATCAGAGCTGCAGTCTGTAACTTTGTTTGTGTTCAAAATGTAGAAAAATTTACATAAGCGAGTACACCATGAATCCATTTTCCAAACCGTGTTTTTAGCTTGTCCTGAATCACTAGGGTGCACCTATAATAAGTGTTTATATTCGGACTATTTTAGATTGCTTCGGGGGTACCGCGGCGGAGTAACCCAGTACCTTTGTGATTCTTCATAGACCTAAACAGAGAGAAGTAGTTCCAGCTACGATGTTCTTCCGCAAGACGCAAGCAGTTCTGTTTATTAACCGCTAGAGCGACAAAAGTTCCCTGCTGCAGCTTTAAGCAGAAATTAATTGGATGGTAAGATGTGGATGCTGCATCCCTGACTGCAGTCAGATAGAATGACTTCACTAAAATAATGCTGAAATAGTTAAGGGATGTTAGCAGAAAAGGAAAGGCAAGCATTTTCTTTGAACTAATATTCACTAGTGAATCATTCATGGTAAGACCAGAAAATTTTACATTTTTGCTTTCATGTTGACCTTAATGTAAAACATAGTAAGAAATTGAGTAATGTATAGACAAGTACATTTCCATTGACATTTTCACTGAAAGGTTGCATTTGTTTTGTAAATTAAAACCGCAGCGCCACACCTAATGAAATTCAGTGCCCTCCCGTTGTTGTTGTTGTTGTTGTTGTTGTAAAACTGTTTATTTTTATTTTTTTCAGTCTGTCTGTGTGGTCAACTCATGATTTGTGTTTTGTCTCTCACACTCATGTTTGGTTTTTGCAGACTCATCGCCATCTCATTCCTCTGTCACCTCACATTCCCTTCCTCCTGCTTTCTCTGATGACGACGATGAGTTTAGTGACTTTGTGCAAGGCCCTGTTGATGCCTCCTCCTCATTCCCCTCTTCATCCCTTCCTCCGTCCTCTCCTTCACTGAGAGCCGCTCATGTTAGCCAGCCATTAGAGATGAGGCCTGGCCAGCATCCCCCTTCCTCCCCTCTCCCTCACGCTGTCCCTTCATCTCTCCCTGTCTCACCTGCCATCCAACACTCTTCTGTCATCTCCAGCTCCAAATCTGCATTCCAAGGTAACGCCCCTCTCACGCTTTCTCACTTTGTCATACCATCACTTGTTAGCACCCATAATCAGAGGCTAGATGCTATAACTACACTGCTTAGCAATGTTTCTCCATTATAGCCCATTTGAAAGCAGTAACAACACACACCATCATTCAAAGTTTTTAGTGTTTTATGCTCACCAGGGCCACAAAAACACAGATAAACTTACTAATTTTTTTACAATATTACTGTTTTAAGGCAATTGTTTTCTTATTTAATGTTTTATTAAATTTGTTTTAATATGATGTATTTAATTTGTGACGCAGAGCTGAATTTTCAGCATCATTACTCCAGTCTTTAGTTTCACATGATCCTTCAGTAATCTTGGTAATATGCAGATTTTCTGCTCAAGAAAAATTTCTTCTTATAAATGTAAATTTTTATACTTTTGTAGAAACGTAATGCATTCCCCCCCCCCCAAAATATCTCTCTCTCTCTCTCTCTCTCTCTCTCTCTCTCTCTCTCTCTCTCTCTCTCTCTCTCTCTCTCTATATATATATATATATATATATATATATATATATATATATATATATATATATATATATATATATATATATATATATATATATATATATATATATATATATATATATATATCAGTTCAAGTTAAAATAAATAAATAAAATGTATTATAGCGGATGTTGTACAAATGACAGATTTTTGTTATTTTTAATTATTGGGTTTGTGTGCTGAGGGTTGGTTGGCATAATCTTTTCCCCCAAAATGTTATCCTGAGAACCACTGCAACTAGTATCAGTAAGTTACACTCAGAAACCACATCAATGAAGGAATCTATTTTTTATTTTATTTTTATATATACTGGTTTCAGTAAACTGGTAGATTCTGCTCACAAAATAGTTCTAATATTGATCAATGAGTTACATTTACAGCTCATGTAAGAGAAAAAAGTAGCAAGTCTGGGGTTGTGTGAGCCAGCCAAGCAACCCACATTGACATAAATATGAATGTAACGGATACTTTCCTTCAGATCTTTTAAACCTTTTTGTCTATAACCACTTGCTGTCTTGCTGTGTTCTTGACACAGAGTCAAAAGTCTGTTGAGGTTTCTGATTCAGATCAGAAACCATCTGTGAGATATGCACAGTGATTCTGACTCGACTGTGACCCTCCACCTCCTTCAGTTTTGTCAGATTGCAGATGGCATCCCATATGCTCTTATAATTTAAGCTGGAGTTCTGTCAGCATTCCACACATGCACACTATGCCGATTGTGACCGTGTACTGATAAGGAGCTCACAGTGAAGTCTGCATCGAAATGTGTGATCGATAGTGTTACCAGTTCAAGTTAAAAACATTTTGACAATTTTTGCCATGTTTATTACCAAAGAAAAAAATGATTTGAATTTTAACTTGGAGATGGTGTTCTCTGAGGGGCATCTACAACTGACTGTGGCTCATAATATTTTGCACCATCAACACACTGAAGCTGAAATAAAATTAGAGGCATTCAACTACTCGTACAACATTTATCAGCAAATTGTTCATGACTAAACATTTCCTGTTCCACCTCAGGCTCTTTGAAGTTGGTCAGTGATTAGAGTAGTCAGTGTAAAAGTGAATAAATTGTTATAATTCAAGCGGTTACGTACCTGCATCTCTTAGACATTTTATTTTATATATATATATATATATATATATATATAATTATTTTTTCATTAATCTTGTTCCAGTGTACTCTAGGATTTCTTTATTCTATCCTCTGCAAATAATAATGCAGTGATTTTCTTATTTTAAAGACCGAAAAAACTTTTGTGTCTTCATCACACAGTTAGAGCTAAGGTCTTACACACACACACCAAGTCATATTTGGTACTCGTAGTTAAAATGTAAGCTACTACAGTTCAATATGGCCTCTGTCCCTAACTGATTCAGGCCCGTCTCTGGATGAGAAGATGTTAGTCTTAAGCCACACCAGGCTCTGTCTGAGCTGAGTCCTAGAGCTCAGGTTACAGCCCAGTTTCACAGCAGCACCTGAGCCCGAAACTGGGCCCAAACTCCAGATTACTTCAATTCAGCCTTCATTATAGATACTGCACCGGAGTCTCTACCCGCAAACCAGGCGCCCCCTGCAGCGGACATCCAGCCCACTAGCACCAGCGGTGAGAAGAAAATGTGTGATTTTCAGTCCCGCTTCTTTTTCAAGCTTCTCAATATTAACAACTTGCAGCTCGAGACTTCCTGCCCTGCCTCTATTTGCTAATCATGAGAGATACTTGGTTTAGAAGGGCTGATTTCTCATCTTGTTGTTGATTATACCTAACACTTCTCAAGGAATATCCAAGTAACCAGATCTGTCCTCTTACTTCAGCTGTCTATGCTAAAGCAGAGCCAAGACATTAAACAGTAAAATATATGGGCCTAAAGGCTTTACCCTTCAGGACAATGTTTCTGTCCTGGACATCTAACTGATTTTGCATATGATCTAAAATACGTGCATATATGGGATTTAACATGTGTATACTGGGCTTCATCTTTTAACACATGCTGCTCTATAAATTCATCCACTTCTGTATGATATTCCCATCTGCACTATCCTTTATTTTCCAATTGCTCTGAAATGATGATTCTGGATTATTTAGGGTTTGAGATCTATTTAAGATATCCAGTCTTGCTCATGTAGGGCCAATTTCTTTCAGAGTTTAGCTCCTGACACATCTGCCTGGAAATCTTTGGAGTTCTGACTATCCTGTTCAAGTGTGTTTAATTAGAGTTGGAGCAAACTTGGTAAAAATATGGCTCCCTAGTATCAAGATGGGGGTGGGGGGAGGATCAAGTTCATAATTCACTGCTGATGATTCTTAGTTGGAGGTTTAATTGCCATATCCCCATTTTAATCATTTGCCTAATTTACTTCTCCATATGACTCAGTTTTGGCACAGATTTCAATGCACACATTGGCAATGCATGTAATTAGATGAGTGTCAGTGCTAATACAAAGTAATAATGTCTTCTCCGTATGTTGTCAATCTTTTTGTCCTACAAACCCACCAGCTCCCAGCTCAAGACAGCTGAGCTGACTGCAGAAGCAGTGGGAGTCTTTAGTGTATCTGTGCATGGTGTCAGTAGTACATCCGTGCTGAGCTTTGCCGACAGCAGGTGTGGGGGATGTCTGACTGAGCAGTAGGCACATGGGATATATGCTTGATAAGGCATTCTTAGCTTAAGAGTCCACAAACAACATCTCACGGTCTCCATGTCCATCACAAACAGGTGTGGGTGTCTACCCCCAACAAGACATGCAACCCATGGTGCCATCCTGGTTGTACAATGACTCTCTTATCCCAGGTACTTGCTCTTGACATCATTGGATTTAGCATTTTTTCATAGTTTAAGTTTTATATCAAATTTAAGTTTTATATCCCGGGATCTAATGCCAAATGTTTGCTCTTCACAGAGTTATTCAAGAAGGTCCTTGAGTTCACTATGACACCAACAGGTATTGACACAGCCAAACTCTACCCAATTCTAATATCATCGGGTCTGCCCCGGGAAGCTCTCGGACAGATCTGGGCCTTGGCCAACCGCACCACACCTGGGAAGCTGACCAAGGAAGAGCTGTACACCGTCCTGGCCTTGATTGGAGTTGCTCAGGTAGTTGCCGAAAGTCCATAATTTCAAACATTGCTTGTGGATACTCTATTACCAAGAGTATGTAGATTTGTAGTGATGGGAAGTTACGTTATCATATCTTCCCTTGCTACTCTTGGCAGTTACAGAATGGAAACCGTAGCTCTTTCAGAAACTCATGGTAACCTTCCAGTAATAACGCAGTTGTTATGCAAATTGAAAAGCTCAACGAGGAGCCACTCTTCCAGTGCTTCAGTCTTGTAGTGCAATAAAGAAAGGAAAAGCTCTGGAGGATGCCAGAAATGGCATTGAAAATGGAAGTTGACTTTAATGAATATGTAAGGCAAAAAAATCAGACTACCTCAAGGCATGGGGGGAATAGACCTCTGCATGGAGAAGGGTCTATTGTCTGACAGTCCTGCTTTTTAATTTCACTTCCCTGATGAAAGTCATGCTGTAAATTCAGTGTTACTCCACGAGGCGTGTTGAAGCACGCATGTCTAAAAGCTCACTCAACACTGTCATGTGTAGAAAGAATATCTGCTTTGAGAGTTTTATGTTTATATAGCAGTGCCTCATACCTCAGCTTAATGACTGTATGTAATCGGCTCTTATCAGATGGCTTCCAAAGAGCTGTGCTACTTGTTATCACTGACATTATCATTCTGCTTTAACGTTTTGCATTTAAAGATATTTGGTTAACCTGGGATGGTAAGGTGTGTACTACATTGCTCTACAACTCCAGTTCTGGAGGTCCAGTGTCCTGCAGACTTAAGTATCAATCCCAGTTTGTGCCCACTGGCCATCCAAGACTTGAGTTGAAGAGTCTTGGTGGACTGGTTAAACATTGCATATTGTGGTTGTATTCTCTAGAGTGGTCTTACAGTCATGAGTTTGGAAATCCTGAGTCAGTTACCCTCCCCGCCCGTGCCCAACCTACCCGCCATGACTATGGCCGTTCCTGCTGTCCTGCCTCAGCACCAGCAGCCCATCATTACCCAGCCACCCGTGTCCATGGCCATGCCGGTCGCCGCACCACCTGTCATGGGCATGACACTGAACCCACCTGCACAACAACCAGCCAGCTTCATCACCAACTTCCCTCCTGTTCAGGTAAACAACAGACACTTTATTACAGAGAATAACTGCACTCTGTTGTCACACAACTGATTTATGTTTCTGTTGGCTTGAGTTAGGCTACCAAGACTGATGACGATGATTTCCAGGACTTCCAGGAAGCCCCCAAAGCTGGTGCTGGCGGTGACTCATTCACAGATTTCCAAGGAGAGACAGGAGGAGGGTTCCCCAGCATGACGTCATCATCCCAAAGCGGGTATGAACGTACTGTTTCTTCAAGTTACTCCCTGCATCAAGCCATATTGTTACATTCCTGGGAAAGCATATTTTATATGTAATGCACATTGCTTGTAGAAATGAATCGTAAAGCAGCATCCTGTCATCTCTCATTAGTAGTTTCTGATATTGGTTTTATGCTTTGTTAATTCCTCTGGACTCGGTTCGCTCATCTGGAGCATGGAATCGCTCTCCTCTTTGTAATGGCTTGTAATAACCTGCTCGACGCAACAATTAAACCCCGCCATCTTTTCTAATTAACCCATTTCTTTGGACAGCTGGCGAGCTCATTCCATTTTATTTCTATTCAAATCTGCATCGTTTTATGCTCCCAGGAAAAATACAGGGAGTGAGAGGTAGGAAAGTACATTTGAGTGTCACAGCCTTTACTGGCTGAAAGATATTTTGATGCTTGAATGTGTCCGACTGCTGGTTAATTAAATCAGTGAAAGTAAGTGCAGAGAATAATACAGGAAGTGAGGGTAAGAGCAGAGCTGGGAATATCACTCTCTTATGAGGGAAGTGATCCAAGATGGAGAAGAAAGAAACCAACTTTTAGTAAAAACTTTGAGCTGAATTTCAAGTTGCATATTTCTACTACCCAATGAAAGCACATACTTTGAAGATTATTGGGGAAGTAGTTTGGGAAAGAGAGAGAGATATTTATTTATTTATTTTAAATATACAATAAATTGATCAAAGTGACTCAAGACATTTTCTAATTTCCATATAAAATTTATAATAATAATAAATATTTCTTGAGCAGCATATCAGGATCACGGGACATTGTTGACTTTAGTAATGGGTGCTCAAAATTAAACTTTGCCGTTGCAGGAGTAAATTATATTTTGAGATCTATCGATCTATCTATCTCACAATATTACTGTTTTATCAAATAAATGCAGTTCTTTCAAAAACATTTTCAAATTTTACAGACCCCAATCTTTTGAACTGTAATGTACATGCTGTTACAAATGTCTTTATTGCAGACACCGTTTTTCACAAATATATGTAAATATAAGCATCTAGCTTAATATATTTTTAACATTTTATTTTCTACAGGTAAAAAATACTGAAAATCAACTGGGTATAGTATATCTGGCAAACTTTGGCATACTATTTTAAGTTTGTTTTGGTTTTGGACACCATTCTAATATCGCATGCTTTATAGCAGGGATAGTATGCAAATTAGGATTGTGCTTCAGGCTTTTAGTCTACATTTAGGAGCATCAAAGAACAAAACTAAGTATCTTAAAACGGCATATTATGCTTTGGCTTGTAAACTCTTTGTAGCTTGTAAAGCACTTCGACCTGTTTGGCCTGACTGGTGTAGGTTTTGTCTGCTTCATACAGTGTTCCTGCCATGCTGACTCCAGTGTCAGGGTCTTCATCATCCTCCTCCTCTGATAAATACGCAGTGTTTAAACAGTTGTCTGTGGAGCAGCCTGCAGAGCCCACACCTCCTGTCTCAGGTAAAACACATCCATTCAGCTCTATACACCTCATTAACCTTTTGAGGAAGGCAGATCCATTAGAAGACTTCTGTCATATTGGTTTAACTTTTAATTCTTATGCTCTTGTCTAAATGCATTTGAGATAAGACTGTGTGGCCCGCAGATGTGTTTTGCATAAATGTATCCTGCTATTTATAACCTTCCTACTGCTTCTTTTATAATTTATTATGGCCTAGTTAAAAAGCACACTTTACTGCTTTTACACACAGGCATTGTTTTTCTGTGTTCTGTTCCAGATTCAGGTGACAAATACAGAGTTTTCCGAGAGCTTGAGCAGCCATCAGACAGAAAACCAGTTGGTAAGCACAATAGATGCGTGTCTGACACGGCATGAACACATCAAGTACACATCCCAGATCTGCTTTTTAATGCAGTTGCTTCTGCCTAAAGTGTGTTTAGTTTGGTGAAGAGCTCCATACACTGATGTAGGCATGTGTATGTGTCCCTGTCTCACTAGAGCAGAATCCAGTGGCGACAGCTCTGAGAGAGCCAGTAAGTCAGTGGTTGCAGTGACCTCTTGTCCAGAGCTCCTGTAGTTCTGTTCTGTTCTCTCTCTCTACCTACCTTTATTCCATTCTAGCTGCAGCCTATATAATGAATCAAAGTTTGTCATCTGTGTATCATTTACTTCAAGTGGTTGATCAAAATGTTTTATTTATTGTTGTTATTATTGGCCTGTATTGAGAGGGCACAGTGATTAATGGATGATATATTGCCAATATTTATGATAAATGGAATCATAATGGCAAAATGTAATTGGTTATGTAAAATTACTTTAACATTTATTTCACAAAATATTTAATACTTATTTATTTTGATAATTATTTCACAAGACTTAATACTCATTTGATTTCACAAATTTATTTCAAAATAATATTTATAGGAAATATACTTAATCATTTTAAAAGGATAGTTCACCCAAAAATTAAAATGTTATGTTTATCTGCTTTCCCCAGAGCATCCAAGATGTAGATGACTTTGTTTCTTCAGTAGAACACAAACTGAGATTTTTAACTCAAGCCATTGCAGCTTATCACTCTTATAATGGAAGTAGATGGGAATCATGGATAAATCATACACTAAAACTAAAAGAAATGACACCAAACCAAACTAAACCCTGTGGCTCGAGATGATACATTGATGTGTCAAGAGACAAACTGATCTATATAGGTTTATTTTTTTTATTTATTACATTTTTTTTTACCTCTGATTCACGCAATGTCTGTTCGAACTCTAAGTGCGTTCTCCACAGCAGGTGGACGAGGTGTCGTCGTCGTCTTGCTTTATGGCAAATCGCAGACTTGTAAGTGCATTACTGCCACCTATCTCTCAAATGGACCATTGACACTCCTAATTGAGATTGTAGATAGTGATGAGAACATGCACAGGAGGACGCCTTTCTCCGGAGATTCGAACTGTTAAGACATTGTTTGAATCAGATGTAAAAAAAACTATTTTTTATAACTATAAATACTGTTCGGTTATCTTGCACAGACCAATCGTTTTGTCTTTACACATCAATGTATCGTCACGAGCTGCAGGGTTTAATTTGGTTTTGTGTATGTGTTTATTGTTTTGTAGGATTTAGCCGTTATTCCCATCTACTTACATTATAAGAGTGATCGACTGAAACTGTTTGAGTTAAAAATCTCAGTTTGTGTTCTACTGAAGAAAGTCAATCTTGGATGCCTTGGGGATAAGCAGATAAACGTCAAATTGTTATTTTTGGGTGAACTATCCCTTTAACAAGCTGTTGAAGAGGTTTGCCATATGACTAAAAACATCCAGTATTTAGTTCACTTAAGACCGATTATGAATGTTTGCGTGAACACTTGCCAAAATTGGAATTGACAATTTTGTAAGTATTTGCGTTCAAGTGTAGTATGCTGCAAAAATAACTGAATCAGTGATTGCATGCTGTTGTGCAATTATCAAATAGTTATTTTCGTGGCATATTGCTCGTAACACTTTTTAACATCAAGCACATGCCTCGTTTTTTCTCAATTGTGAAGTTTTCATGCTTCAGTCGAATGTGCCAGTAATTTTAAGCAGGTCTACACTGCACTGATAAATTTACATAACATAATATACATGATACAGCAAAATCTCTCACAATAGATACTTCATATCAGCATTATATTATATATTGTCATATGACCTTGCCCTAGGCTGTTTGTAGATTTTGTAAGGCAAAGCTTACTTATTGGCCAAGTGATCAAGTCGCAAAATGTCCAAATATTGCCCAATTAATTGGTCCACCACTTTTCACTTCCCAACTAGTGACCTGAAGATGGATTGATTGTGGTTGAACCTGATTTTTTTGTTTTTTTTTGTATGTTGTTAGTGTGCTGAGACTGAAATAAGCGTGTAAATTTGCTATATTCCGTGTCAGTTGACTTTATATTTTCACACTAAAAGTCTTCACTTTCATTGTGCCACCTTTTTTTTAAATTTCAATTCAGCAGTCAAACATAGCTTGCGTTAAGCATTGCTAATCCGTTTTTTCTCTTTTTAGCCCCATGTAATGGAGCAAACTCTCTGTCCTTTGTTTCGGTGTGAAATGCAGTTTGCCATGTCCTTCAATGGTTTTCTTTTTGTTTTGTTTTTTGCAGGGGAGGGATTTGCTGATTTCAAGTCTGTCAGTGCCGACGATGGCTTCACAGACTTTAAAACAGCCGACACGGTCTCTCCAATAGACCCACCAGACCAGGCCAAGTTCCAGCCAACTTTTCCTCCTCCTTTCTCTTCTTCTCAGTCTCTGTCCCAATCACAGCCAGCCTCTCTGGCTCAACCTAGAAATTCTCTCAATATGGCAGACCTGGACCTCTTTACAACAGTGGCTCCTCCTACTCCCACTTCCACTCCTGACTCCAAACTCAGTCTGTTCCCTTCAGCGCCACCATCCCTGGTATTGCCCTCAGTAGTGAAACCTTCCAGTGTAAGGACTGATGACTTTGGTGATTTTGCTCTTTTTGGCTCATCATCATCCTCTGAAGTAGCTCCTACCACCTCTACAGTAGGAGCAGGAACTGGAACAATAGTTCAGGATGACTTTGCTGACTTCATGGTGTTCGGGAGCTCAAGAGATCCGAGAAGTGAGACCAACTCTGGAGACGGTGGAAGCGAGGGCCAAGCAGAGACATCTCGGCAGCAAATCAGCACTGATAAGTATGATGTCTTCAAGCGGTTTTCCTTAGAAGGTGGCCTGGCATTTGACGATAACAAAGAAAGTGGTGGAGGTTCCTTCTCGTCGCTCAAGAGCGAGAATGATGACTTTGCAGATTTCCAGTCATCCAAATTCTGTATGGCGCTAGGCGCATCTGACAAGAGCCTGGTGGACAAAGTGGCCGCCTTCAAGCAGGCCAAAGAGGACTCTGCCTCTGTGAAATCCCTGGACCTCCCGTCCATTGGGGGCAGCAGCGTGGGGAAGGAGGACTCGGAGGATGCGCTCTCAGTACAGCTAGACATGAAGTTGTCAGACATGGGTGGAGACCTGAAGCATGTGATGTCTGATAGCTCCCTAGATCTCCCTGGTTTGTCATCCCATCAACCCCCAGCTGCAGGTGAGGAATTAGTACGCTTGCTCTGGTGAAGTCTGGCCTACTCTGTCTGTCACCACTTTCTCTCTTTCACACATGCTCAGACCACTCAGGCGTCTCAAAGGCTGAACAACCTCCCAATCAGTGTTCAGTGTGGCCGAGTTAAAGTTACATATCAAAAACTTGCTACACACCATATGTTGTCATTCCCATTCGAGTTATATACAATTCCAGTTGAATCATGAACGGTTGTAAACTTACAGTATTTATTGTTGTTTATTTATTTACTTGTATTTAATTAGCTTAAGTATTTTTCATTTTAACCAGTCAAAACTTGTGCTTTTTTTTTTTTTATGTGTATCTCATGAGATTTAGTATTATCGCTAACCGCACAATACCTGATAATTATTAACTCCTAGTGTTATCAGATGATCAGGCAATTATGAATGCAAATTTATATATTGCATTTAATTCTAATAGCTCGTGACTTGGTTTTCTCTCCTGTCGTTCATCTGTTCATGTTGACATTGACGTCATCTCTCTTTGGTTACCCTGTTTCCCTTGCTTTATGTCAGCGTATCTTAAAACGCAAACCAAAGCAGCACATTATAATGGTGGAATGCAGAAAAGCTGTTCACGCGGTACCTGATTAATTTCTCCGATTTTCAGGACTGACAGTCCACACTGACATTTCACAACTGATAAAATCAGATCCATTTCTTTATATATTGTAATATCTACGTTACTTGCCGTAGTAATGATTTAAGTGGCAGCATATTGCCAAGAGAATTAGAATAGCTGGAACAATAATGAGGAAAGAGAAGATATTTGGACTGAAAGTTTCAAATTTGGTTGCATATGTCCGTTCCAAACATTGGGACATAATGAACTCAACACAAAGGCGTTATGGTAATGCCTAAAATATAAGTTTGAAAACATTCATTTATTTTATACATTCGTGCATATAGTATGCTGTGTCCGAAGTCATACGGTCTCTACAGTACATAGCCACATACTTTGGTTTGTTACGTTGGAAATGAATCTAAAAGTGAAACTAAAAAAATATAAAAAAATAAATAAGCAAACTAAAAACCGAAAATAATTTGTACACCGGTGTAGACCTTATTGACATTTATGTACGTTTCCCAAATTCCTAAACATTTAAAATCCGATCTAACCATTTAGACTGAATTTAGTTTAATAACATGATTTTAATCAGGTTTCATAATTTTTTTTGGTTTGCAAAAACAAAAACATCCGATTTCATTATTTTAGACAACTGACAACGAAACTGATTTGAACTTATTTAAACAGCCCGATTAAAATGCTAATGACACTCAAGTCTTGGCTGTTTTTCCAGTGCAGGCGACTAGATTTGTCTAAGCATTATAAATAATCTTAACATTTAATGTCCTTTGTTTGATCTACAATTCCACTTTCATATCAAGTCATATAACGACTTCTCTTGATATAATCCACAGTTGTTGTAGGTAATACCATTCAGGACACACTTGTTTTGCTAGTAACTGTTCATGTGATGGTTATCCATGTTGCATGTGCATGGAGAATCCTCTATGCCTCGCCTCAGTGCATACATGAGAAAAAAATACAAAGCACTACCTTATTTAACCCGAGTCTTATCACAGACTCATGAACCGGCTGCCCTGTACTTGAGCTGCATACAACAGGCGTCAGATTCCAGTCCGTGCTGGGAAATCGGAGAGCACAGTTAGTGAGATCTTCTCCCTGGAGGCCTCAGTGACCCCCTAAGAGCTCCTGATGGGCCTGTTTGTAATCTTTTCCTAACGTCAGTCACCATTTATTTACACATTATCTGCTTCTCGCGTTATCTGTTCTGCATGAAAAGCATCCCACAAGTGTATGTTCTTTTTCAGTTTATCATTTTATCTTCATGTATCAGGGTGAGAACACAGTCACAGTATTTCATTCAGTCAGTGTCAATCCTGTGTGTATGTGTGTGTGTGTGTGTGTGTGTGTGTGTAGACTGGTTGGAAAGCACGGTAGGAAGAGTTCCCCTTCACTTGTGTGGTCTCACCAGAGCCAACAACCAGACCTGAAAAAGTCAAAAACAAGGAAAGGTGGTAATATTGATGCTAATTCTAACATGAAATGAGTGCAGCAATAGATTTTAGACTAGATAAATGTTTGTAACGAAATGAGAGGGATTGTGAGGGATTGAAGTAGTTTGATCAGTGTTATATACTTTAAAGGTCTTGGGTCATGTCTATTTGCAGATATGACTGTATATCAGTTATCGGGCGGTATTATTATTATTATTATTTTTTACTTCTCAGAGTCAGCAGTTATTGAGTATTTAATTGTCTACCTTTGCTTTCATCTACAGCTCACTTTTTTTAGGTGAACTATCCTTTATGTTTGTAACGAAACAGTTAATGGAAGCCATTGACATCCTTTTTATTTATTTTTTCGTCAACTGTTTGTTTCCCGACTTCAAAAAATCATCTTTTGTGCTCAACAGAAGTTTAACTTATTTATGTTTAGAACAACTTGACAAAGACAATTTTCTTTTTGGTTAAACTGTCCTTTTAAATACTTAATTTTAAAAAACGCTGAAGAGTTTTGACACTGTTGTCTAATCCTGAAAATCATTTTCACAAGCCTTGTTTTAAGACCTGCTGGTCCTCTCCAGTTTTCACTCTCTTGTTCGCTGAAAGTTCAGCAACCAGATATAAGAATACAACATATTTAATGAAGTGTTATTCCACCCCTCACAGTATAATTTTCATTTATGTCATACTAAACATGTCATCCACTCCGACTGAGGTCTGCAGGAATCCTTGCCTACTTTCCATAGTGACTTCAGTGAATACTAGCATAACCTTGTCAAACGCTGTTCTAATTACATCTTATATAAAATGCTAAAGTTCAGTTACTGGACCCCTCTAGAGCCCAATAAATATTGTAGCAGGTTGAGTGTTGGGTTTCCTAACACTTGCACTACTCCCCTGGATGTGTAGCTAACCACCCTAGAGGATCTTTTTTTTCCAGGACCGGGTTGATTCTTGTAAAGAAGGTGACTTTGTATCTGGTTTGTTGTGGTACGTTCTGCACTCGTAGACCACACTGAAAGAGGAACTCTTTCTGACTTTGCTTTTCTGTGCTCCAGTATGTGCCAGCCTTTAGTTTGTGAAATTGACAAGTATTTACACGCAGTAAACAATTAGGATTAGTCCATGTTTCTGGCATATTTACTAAATAGGTTTTTATCAAGAATGAAAATATATATATGCAAATTTAATAGTGTATTTTTATTACAGGAAAATAAACGTATTTATTTTGAATCTAGATAGACTTGATTAGTACTGCTGATTGTGTTGACGCATTTATGCCAGAAAGTGTATTATTTGTATTTTGAAGAGAATACTGCTTGCCGTGATATGAAATTGTTACTTTTTTGACTTATGTGGGTTAAAAAAAAATAGCTGCAACCGAGATGTACAGGATGGCGAGAGAAAAAGGGTACGGTCTCTTTTTGTTGTTCTTGGCCTGTCACTCAAACCAATAAATGCTCTATGATAGGTTTCTTTGAACCCCTTTGAGCACCTAATAGAGCGATTCACACTGATTTAGAAGAATTTGTTTTTGGATTGAAGTATGCTACACAATTGACAAATCTGTCAATCGTTTACCTCTATTGAGATCGCTATTATGAATTTAGTGACTATATTTATTATTATATTATGTATTATATTGTGACTAATGTTGATTTCCATTCATTTGGACATCTGGAATTGGTCACAATGTTCAACACATTAAAGTTTTTCACAGAAAAGAAAATTAGATTACATTTAGGTATGCTCGAATTAACTATTTAATTGTGCAGCCCTCATTTGAAGTTTTGATGAGCTGTTGCAGATGGCAAGCTTGCTAATATATTGTACAAAATCTCAGAACCAGTCTCTCTATAAAAGCTCTCAGGTTCTCAAAGGGTTGTAATAAACCAATATTAGCATCACCTTGACCTTTGTTTAAATGTTCTGTATCCCTTTCCCTTATTTCTCATTGCTTGTTCCTTTTATAGTCTGACTACAGTGTGTCTTTGATCGAGGAAAACTAATCTAATCTTAATCTGTGAATGTGCCTTCTCAATGCTGGGTTCTGCATCTGGATTTGGGATTTTATGTCCTGTTTTTGTTTTTTCACTTCTGCTTTTTCTGACTTGCATGCCCTTGTATTCCTAAAAAAAAACGTTTTTAATTGTTAGTTTGGCTAGACTATTGTTACGATCTTTCATTGAATTGTGTGACCTCTTTCTCTGCCAATGTTGTGGTAATAAATCTCAATAATGGTACAGCAGACATGCGTGCCGTCTTGATTTCTCTCTCCATCCTTCAATCTTGCCACCCAAAGCATATTTAGTCATCAGAATTATCACACTGCACCGGGTCCTTGTCAATTTCACAAATTGATTGACTATGCGAACAATCATGCCCCGCTCAACTGTGAGGGAAGTAGGTGTTTTCATGCATATGTGAATTACTTCTGTTTATTAATGGCCTCCAAATGAAGCCAGTTCCTCATTGATAAACGATAAATTAAGCCGTATTTGAAGTAAGTTTATGCAATAGCTTCAAAGAGCGCAGCACAATGCATCGTTGCAGATGTTTTAGCAGTCTGTTGGTGTGGTTGATTGTATGAGAGTGTGAATAATTGCACGTCTACACTTAAAAGGCAGAAAATTATATCTTGGATTAACAGCTCAGTTGTGATTTCAGTCAAAACCGTGATTCATTTTAGAGAAAGAAAGGTGCAGAATAACTAACAGCCATTTTGACCTTCAGAGTGAGGCTTTACTTCTAGTTATGAATCTGAAAAGCATTCATCAATCCAGACGTGCAGATGTCACTCATCCAGTCTAGTCAATAAGTTGAGTGTTTCCTCCCGGACTCAGAATGACTTCTGGATGTAGATAAGGACTCGGGAATCATTAGAATGGCTTTGTGCCAGAAGTGTCTAGTTAATGAACCAGGGCTTCATCATATGACAATATCAGGAATAATTCATCATGAGCAAGGAGCACTCGAGACACATAGTGACAGATTGAGTCATACTTATCCATTCCATCAATAATAGACTAAAAGAAAAAAAAATGACCTCGGTCACGTCAGTGACTGCACAGTCAGTGTATTTATGTGTGTGTATGTGTATATATGCATGTATGTGTGTGTGTGTGTGTGTGTGTATATATATATATATATATATATACATACACACACACACACACACACACACACAAATATATATATTATAAATAAATAAAATGTACGTAATGCAAAAACAAATAAGACTAAAAAGGGTAACCACCAGCTAAAACTATAATCGAGTTTAAATTCTCAATGATGCAGTCTTTTGGCTGCTGACCATGTAAAGCTGGCAAACATGGTAAGTTTCACATGATATGTGCAATGGTTTCAAAAAGGGGTTTTAGATCAGTGATTCTCAAGCCCTGTTGTTCCACACAATATTCAGGAGTTCTTCAATATAGCTAATTTCCATTATTTCCATTTTCATTGTCAGAGCACCCCCCCCCCCCCGCAAATGTTTATTATTATTAAGAGATATACACACACACACGCAATCTATTTATTTTATTAATATTAATTTAAATGCATTTTTCATCTTGATACTCTGTTGGTCCCAGCCCTCTTGGTTTAGAACCACTGCTTTAGAAAGAATTAAACCATAACAATTAGAGGTTCATCAGCCTAGAACAGTAGTCCCACCACTGAATGGGAAATTCATATAACTTGACAACTCAAATATGCCTTTTCATACAGCATTAATATAACCCCTCTGGAATGTTTTGCTTCATAGACTTTTGAAAATGTATAAATTAAAATGCTAATTTAACTACAGATGCTGTCAGTATAGCTAGACTTTTATTGAACCAAGAATATCCTTAACTAAATTGTAAAAAGGCATTATAACTAAAGCAGTACAGTTGTTTCAGCACTAAGACCTAAATTATTATTTAGTTTTTTGATTGGGATGTCGTATGCTGTCATTACAGAGTCTGATGATTTAAAATTTGACCCCTTTGGCACATCTGCTGTCAGCAGTCTTGGCAGCTACGACTGGTCCGACAAGGAAGATCTCTCGGCCGGTCAAAGTAAGAAGCTCCAGGGAGGACTGCCATCTTCAGCTGTCGTCCAGAAGAAAGAGACCTTTTTCGGGAGTTCGGAGAGCATCACCCACACCACGGTTGCAAAGGTGACCACCTTCCCAATCGAAGACGGTGGCTCCACCACCGAAAGCCGATTCGAAACCTTCGCTGACTTTGGCTCCATTGAGCAGGACGGTCAAGATGACGACGATGACTTTGGTGACTTTGCCAGCACGGTTTCGGAGAAATCAGACTCCCCGCCTGGAACCACAGAAGCAGAGGGCAACCAGGGTGAATTAACGGATGACTTTGGAGCCTTCCAAGGTGACAAGCCCAAATTTGGCAAGTCCGACTTCTTGAAAGCCAGCACGCAGGCCAAAGTGAAATCAAGTGAAGAGATGATCAAGAACGAACTTGCCACCTTTGATTTGTCTGTGCTGGGTAAGTGTCAGTGCAATATTTAATGCTTGGATATTAACACAATGGGTCTCATTCACGAAGTGTGTTCACTTCACACACAGTTACATGTGAAAGTTCGTGAACATACCCACGTGTGAAATCTGTATGAATGTTTTCACAAACAAATCATGATTAATCATTTTCAACACATGATCACAATATTTTATGCTCAAATATTAAGACAGTGGGTCTCTTTCACTAAAATGAATGACATTTAAATCAGTGTGTGAAATCTGAATATGAATGTTTTGCGAAATCATGATCACCAGTAACACTCAAATATTAACAGCCAGTGGGGTCACATTCATTAAGTGTGCATATATATACATTTTTGCATTAAATCGGAGTGTGAATGTTTTTACGAACAAATCATTCACCAATAACTCCCAGATATGCTCCGATATTAACAGACAGTGCTTCTCTTTCACTGTGTGTGCACAAATTTGTGTGCATGAACGTTTCCACAAATAACTTTTCACCAATAACTTTAACTAAAATCTATTCTAAGCTTACAAAAAAAATTCTTCACACACAGTGGAAAAGAAAAGTTGCATTATAGCTCAAGCGGCAAAGTTTCTCAGTGTAATAATGCAGATATGCTTATGTACAGAGCACTGTATATTCGCTGAGATTGATGAAAGATTGTGCAAATTACTTGAGCATGCTTATGCAGATAACTAACCCTGGTCACTTATATTAATGCTAATGGATTTTGAGTATTTAAAATAAGAACTAATGAATGTGCATATGCACGTGTTGTACATTAGGTGGAATTTTGTTTCTTGATCAGGACTCGAATACGAAATAATCCACACCGTTATTAGTGAATGAGTGCATTGGATCCGGTGCATGTACACCGCTGCATTCTCTCTGAAAGTCAACAGATGGCAGAGTGGCGTCTGAAGCACATAGCAGTGTCATTAGATAAACACTGCCACCAAAATCCCTCATCGAGCTTTCATCCTCGTTCCCCAATAATGCATTAGCACTTACTCGATAACATAAAAGCTCATTTGCCTCTTGTTGATCCCCACCCACATCCACTGAATTTGATTTGTTCAAAAAAGAGGGTTTGCTCCTCTGCCGGCCTCCTATCAGACAGTTAATCTGAGGAGTGGGGTTCATGCAGGAATAGATTAGCGGCTGAAACCTTGCAGAGACTCCTGTGCTTCCCAGCTGGGGTGTGATTACCTGAAGCTGTGTCTTATGAGTTTGTCATGCCGCTGTCCATCTCCTTGCTTTTGTGTGCATGGTGTGTGTTTGTGCCAGTTTGATTCTAAGCCTGATGAATAATGCATGCCTGTATTATTATGCTGCCCTTTTGCACATAATTATCATTAGTTTCAAATTAGGTGTTTGTGGTTTGTGATGTGGCCCCACGTGGATTAGCAATGTTTATTTGAGTGCTTTGTTCTATCCTGCTGTATAATTTAAAACTTTCCAATTAAACTCATGCATTAAATATAGAGAAAGTAATGGGGTAAGGTGTGTCATCCCCCTTTTCACACTGTAGTATGTTTTTGGATTGTGATATAAAGTTAGATGCCAAGGCAACAACATGTCTGTGGTTTCTTAAATTTAATTAAATTACTGAAAATTATATATTTTTAGTTTGTTAACGGCAAGAACATTGAAATTTGTAAATTAAGTTTTCATAAAAAAAAAATATATATATATATATATATATATATATATATATATATATATATATATATAAAAAAAATAAATAATAATAAAAAATCTGAGCATGTTTAAGAGCTTGTCACATGTTTTAAACTAGATGTTTCACTTTCTTTTACATGGTCACTCCCATTTCCTATTGACCCATTTGTTCGTGTAAAGGTTCCCATAAGCGTAGCCACAGTCTGGGAGAGAAAGAAATTGTACGGTCCATCTCCTCTCCTGCCCCCGAGCAGCCCTTCAGAGACCGATCCAACACCCTAAATGAAAAACCTGCGCTGCCGATCATCCGCGACAAGTACAAGGACCTCACAGGAGAGGTGGAGGTCAGTCACTTGCTCTCTCGGTTCTCTCTGGTTACATACGTTCTCTTTGAGCACACGTACAGGTTCTCCTCGTTGAATACAGCCTGAGGTTTCTCAGTGAACAAAGCTCTCATTCGGTTTCATCTTTTTCCTCGTTTTCTCCCTCTGTCTCTCATCCAAACACTTGTGGCAGGAGAGTGAGCGATACGCGTACGAATGGCAGAGGTGTTTGGAGAGCGCTCTGCAGGTAACACATACCTTCATAAAAAGCTTGGCATCCACTTTAAAACTGTATTAGTCTGTTCATAGTCTTAGAAGTGTCATGTCATGATTACACGATACGATATAAAATATGAACACTTTACAGCTTTGTCTTGTTTTTTCTTTTTCCAGGTCATCACCACTGCCAATAACACCCTTAATGGCATCAGTAGCTCCACGGTGTGCACAGAGGTCATCCAGTCAGCACAAGGGATGGAGTACCTGCTGGGTGAGAGACCAGATTTAACCATCATAGACATCCGTAAAACTCAAGAGCAGCTCAGTCACACAAACTCTTCATCCACATTCATACTTGCTCCTCATGAGTCTTCAGTCAAACAGACAGCCCAGGTGTTCTGGTTATCTGCTTCCTATTTCTGCACTCACCGTCTCATACAGGGCGGCTTTAATGAGCTGTTCGTGCTCATGCCAGCCGGAGGGGAACATGGTGTTGCTATTGTTACGTAGAAACAAACTGTTAAAGCTCTTTGATCCGGCTCTAGCAATTGTGATTGGAGACTGAGCAGGGAATTCTGGGTCTGACTGAGGAGGCTAGTGTTACAGAACAGAGCAACTATTCTGGGCTGCTCTAATTGGTTCAGTGTAAAAGGATGTTCAGCACTGAGGTGTGCTGGGAACAGTAACACTGGGTTATTGTTTCTCCTGTTTGGTTCTCTTAACACGCGCACACACACACAGGCTCTGTTCGCACTGCACACAAATCCAGTTTGGATTTCAGATCTGATCTTCAGAACTCATTGTCTTTACTGATCCATTTGTTCATACGGTGTTGTCTATCTGTAATACTTTTCCTTTGGTATCTATAGTAATGATGCCAAGAGAAAAATGGAAATACTGTTTCCACAACAACTGACTCACTGTTCACTACGTGGTGAATGTCACATATGAAAAGAGAGAAAGACATTATTATTGGACACAGTTTCAGACAATTTTGCACACTTTGCATGACATTACATATGTGTTGCATCCCAAAGGGTGACTTGAAATGTGATTTAAGAAAAAGTTTTATTTTAAAGAATAGTTTAGCCAAAAATTGAAAATTAGCTGAAAATGTACTTACTGTACCCTCAAGCTATCCAAGATGTAGATAAATTAGTTTCTTCATTGGATCAGATTTGGAGAAGTTTAGCATTACATCACTTGCTCACCACTGGATGCTGCAGTGAATGGCAGCTGATAAAAACATGAGAATAATCCACACGACTCCAGTCCATCAATTAAAATCTTGTACTGTGAAAAGCTGTGTTCGTCACATCCATAATTTTGCTCTGTTTGAATAAAGCCACAGTGCACTTGCACTTTTTATTGTAAGTGTCAAATTTATGGAGAACAAATAGCATCTTTTCATTTTTCCAATGCCAGTTGGCTGCTATGATGAATAGCCTTTTCCTTTTCTTATACCATAACGATCACAACAGTCATTATCATTGCATCTCTTGATATCTGCTGTTGTCTCTTAGCTTTGAATTGCGTTGAATTGTTCATGCTTTTGAGAAGATTTTTCTGGTGTACGTTGTGTTTAGGTGTGGTGGAGGTGTATCGCGTGACCAAGCGTGTAGAGCTGGGTGTCAAAGCCACGGCTGTTTGTTCGGAGAAATTACAGGAGCTGCTTAAAGACATCAGCCGTGTGTGGAACAACCTGATGGGCTTCATGTCGCTGGCAAACCTCACGGTGAGTTTATAATGAGACATAGTATCAAAATATCTCCTAGTTCTCTCAGAAAATGTGGTATTCATGCATCTTGATACTAGTAATGAGACACCAAATAGTACCTTATTTGTGGAAGGTGCAGTAGTATGGAACAGATTGCTGAGTGCTGAACAGAGCTTTATCATGCAGTGTGCTTACGGGAGAATATCAATGCCAGCAGATAATATTAGAGTTGTGTGGTCAGATAATGTCAGCTCAGGAGAATAAAGTGTTGACACATTGCCGTAAAACCACAAACGCTCTGAAGCATGATAAAAATGAGCGTGATTAGAGAGTCGATGGGCGCTCTCTGCCTGAATCCTGCTGTTTTGGACAGATTCTGTAGCTGATGTATTGATCTGCAGGGCCAATCATCCGCTGTGAGGTTCAATGGCTTCTGTGAACTGAAGTTTGACTGACAGCCAGGGATTTGTGCGGAGGATGCAATGGAGTCCCAATTGCTTTTTAAGAACTGCATTCATGATATGGCTTTTTTTTTTCCTCTAGCCCGATGAGAGCTCACTGGACTACTCTTCCTGTATATTGAGGCACGGCATTAAGAATGCCAAAGAGCTGGCGTGTGGAGTGTGTCTGCTCAACGTGGACTCACGCAGCAAGGTCTGTACACCCCGAAAACACACACCTGCATACCACCATTAATGACACACAAAACCCCTACAGTATATTGCCTATTAAAGAGAGAGTTCACCCAAAAATGAGGATTCTCTCAGTATTTATTCAACTTAAATCTATCTCTGTTGAACACAAAAGCAGGAATTTTGAAACATGTTCTGGTTGCTCTTTTCCATGCCATTACAGAGAATTGGAACCAGAGCTTTCATAGTTCAATAAAAGGATTTAAAAGCACTATAAAAGCATTATAGACTTCATAAAAGCCCAAATGAACTAACTGAATTGAACTTTATTCACTGAAAATGCTAACATCTGCTCCATCTCTCCATTGGTCATTTATGAGAGTAGCAGCGAAGTCGGATTTGTAAAATAATTGCTCTGTTGACTTGCATCTTTTCCAATCCATTGATCCAGTTCAGTTGTTTACACAGTTACAGTTCTACTAATACATTTTTATTCTAGAATTATTTATTTTTTTAATCAATAATATTAATCGTATCTTTAGTGCCTCAACGTTCAGTTAGTTGCCAGTTAGGAAATATACATTTTAAATATAAAGTTTTTAATGTAATATTTGTATTTCATTTAATTTTGAGTTAGAAAAATGTTTTTATAGTTTTGTTTTAGATAAAAAAATAATACCCTGATCTAGGGCTGGGACAACGCGTCGAGATCATCGATGTCGACGCAAAAAATACGTCGAGGGAAAATATGCGCATTGATTCGCCGACCTGTTTTTATTTCTCTAAAAAACGTTTACAAAACGTTTACCTTATGTCCGCTGAATATACGCGATGGCCGGATCAACATTCTGTCCAACGTTATATAACCAATCCAGGGTTTTTCTGCATTGATCTTTTTTTTTGGCGGCTGTCAAAGCCTTATTTGATCGGTGAATGATGTAGAATAGAATGACTGCTGCGCCTGACGGTGCGTACGAGAGAGAGCCCCGGCTGAGCGAGCGCACTCACAGTCTTCAAACAACATGAGCGCTTCCTGCTCTCTCTCTCCCTTGTGCATATTAATCAAAATCATTAAACACGATAGAAAAAGGGCGGAACACCCAATGTTTCACTTTTTTTTTTTTTTTCATGACCGGCTGCTCGCTCCCACTGTTAATTTTTTTTTTTTTTTTTGGAAAAGCACTCTCTGTATTAGCTTAAAGCCCTCAAGTTTACATTGGTTACTGTAGTCTTTCAATTGCTCTAAACAAGTATTTTGGGTGACCTTTTTTATTGAACGCTAGACATCAAGTTGTTGTTTTCATCTGAAAGAAGAACTTTTTTTTTCAGTAAGCTAGGCCCTATGTGTTCAGTAAGCTTGTTTCGGTAAGCTATGTGTTTTCAAGGCTTCAAGGTTTTATTGAATGCTATCTCTATACAAGTGCAAAGTAATGCACTCTTAGGTTTATTTTTTAATTACAAAATAAAAGACTATTTAAAAATAAACATATTTTGCAATGTTAAGGAATTCATGTTTTTTTTTCATTCAGATATTTAAATCAACATATATAAATTGTTAGTAGTCAATTAATGGGGAGATAATCGAAATCGAATCGGCCTGAAAAAATTAATCGTTAGATTAATCGATGCATCGAAAAAATAATCGCTAGATTAATAGTTTAAAAAATAATAGTTTATCCCAGCCCTACCCTGATCCTCTACTTCATCTGTCTGAATCAGCGATCCGGTTGCACTGGTTTAACAACTCGCTGTAGAGATTTTAGAGGCCATGCTTTCATTCAAGTAGCTTTAGGTGTTTTCATTTAATCCTTTATTTTATGGTCTCTTAATAACTAGTTGCTTATTAGTATGCATATCACTAGAATATTAGCCATTTATTAGTAGTAATTAAGTGCATAATAATGCCTTATTCTACATGACCTTATTCTACATCCCTCATCCTGTCCTACATCCCTAACTATTATTAAGCAGCAAATTAGGAATTTACTGAGGGAAAAGACATGGTTAATAGTGAATAAGTGTTCCCTATTCTAAAGTGTTAGCCAGAAATCTTTCATGTCGAGCTTGTCTTGAAGCAGTGAGTCAGTCTGACTGATGGCCAAAAAGCATGAGGCAGGCAACAAATAGGTGATGCATTTGTCATTTTGGCACCCTCGGGGCGTTGGAGAACAATATTATAATAAAGGGAATAGTTTACACACAAATAAAAAATTGTCATGGAGTTGCTCTCATTTTGCTCTAAACAAAAAGAGATATTTAACAATGTCCATGCTGATCTATTCCAGAAATTACATTTTCTTAGTATTAGAAGTATTGGTTTAGATACATTGAGATGCTATTATAGTTTTTGTAATATTCGGTTTTGTGAATTTTCCTAATTGCAAGGAATCATGGGATGGATGTCTGAGGAGCAGACGCAGTTCAGCCATCAGTCACCGTGACCAAAAACACAGGTGCTAATAGATCCGCCGAACACATCCAGATTAATAGAGCGGTTTCTGTCTGCTCCTGACATCTGATTAATATCCCACTTTTTAATGGTTTTGGGGGGTTTGAGGGCAGCGTCTCTGTCTGGGTGGGTTCTGAAGGTGGAGCAGCATGTCTGAGAGGAGATGTGTTTAAAGGTGGAGATCACACTGGGTTGTGGATGATTCACTCTTCTGACCTTGGGCTAGCATTCAGTTTCTGTCCCCGCTGGGGAGGGACGTGATCCTGCTGAATCTGCTAACAGCATTTGTCCAAACGAATGGGCAACAGTGTATTGATTTAATACTTTGCACAGATTCTGTTTATCTAAAACAAAATTGTAAATGCACTACCATTCAAAAGATTGGGGTTGCAAGGTTTTTTTTTTTCCTTTACTGTCACCGATCAAATTAATGTATAATGCTGATTAATTTATTTTTAATTATTGTCTTTAAAAAAAACATTGACTCCAAAAAGTAGTGTAAATATTTGATACAATTAATATTTTATAATGGTAATAATAAAACACAAATTTTTTTTATAAAGATTTAATACAATTTCAGTTTATCATAAAAATAAAAGGCTTGTTTGCCTGTTTGAAACTTATTTTATAATAGTAGTTTAATATTTTCCTACATGAGTCTATTAAACGCACTATAATATTTTAAAATATCTGTTGAGCCAGATGCATCAGACAGCTTGACTGACTTCTACTTCTCTGCACTGTAAACGATGAGGCCGTATTTAAGTACTTTGACATTAAAATGGCACCCCTCAAGTCAATTAAGTAGTTATGGGTTCTCAGAAGATAATTTTGTTTGCGCTGTAAACAACTGTTTTAATGAATGTTTACTTAGCAGTGTTTAGATTATACTCTGTGTGTCCAGAATTTAATGTCAATTAATGTAACGCTAATGCAGCATCCCATTAAAGGTCCAAACTCTGTGAGGTGGGCGTCCATGCTAAAGTTAGATGCACATATTGTGAACAGACCATAACAAGTAGCGGTTATGAGCTGTATCTATACTATCTACTGAAGCAAAGCCATCCATCAGTGCAGCATCAAGCTATCTCAAATGGAGTAAGAACTCAGCTTTTAGAAACATGAACTTGTACTTCATCAGTCTTTGACGGGTGTTTGGCCTTTATGCATTTATAATGATGCATTTATTGATTTAAAAAAAAATATACAAATATTCAAACAGAATTTTTTTTTTTTATTGTAATATTTCAACATTACTTTTTTTTCAATAATTTTTTTACTCAACACAGATTTGGTAAATAATCTTAAAGAAACCAGACTCTGCTCGTAACAAGTGTTGTCATCTGTGCAGGCAGGATGCCCTCGGTGTTTGCAATCAGATAGTATTTAACCTTTCTGCCAGCTAAACAAGGTCGGTTGAATAAGAATGACCTTTTCAGTGACACTGAGACACCTGTTCATCTGCAGAGAAACCCTCTGTGCACCACACACACACACACACGGATATACCGTGGGATCAGCGGTTTCATCATACAGCACTGTTTATATGTCCACTCAGACACATCTCTGTACTACAAATAAAGGCAAAAAGAAATTGAGAGTGCAAGTACATAAGATAGACACAGACCGACAGAGAACTCAATCTGATATTCTCTTGGAATGCATTAAAATAACATTTAAATAGCTTTTGATATATTTCCAGCTACCTCACAGTACAGCTGAGATTAGGTATGTTTACATGCAGTCAATTTCAAATTCAGTTTAAATGAACCCTAAACATTGCAATCCAGGTCGCATATTAATTTACATTTTTATTATATGGATTCTGAAACCGACTTCAGCACGAGAGTTCAGAATAACTTTTACACCAATTTTAGCAAAAATGTAGTAAATACTCCATCTCATTGGCTAACCAGTTCATAATTCAGAAGATGTAAATAAACATATCCAAATTTGTAAGATGAAATATATATGTAAAACTATGCATTACGCATATGTGCAAGGTGTTTTTGGATCTATTTGAGAAAATAATAAAAGAATTTACATTAATTTTTGCTGTTGATATTTTCTGGTATGCCTCCGTCATCTTTCAATTCAAATATATTTTTATTAAGATCAGTTGTATATGTTGAAGTGTTAACATGAAGGCTGTTCAGACTGATTGAGCCGATTAGAACCAGGTTAATTTGGGTGCATGTAAACCGCTTCTTTTGCCAAATATTATACTGCATAATTCTTTTTAGATTTTGTAATACTGATTATTTAATATGAATTAAATAGTAGTATCAGCACAACAGTTTGAGTGAAAAGTATGTGTGTGTGCATAGATGGATAAAAAGTCACAATTATGAGAAATAGTGTAATTTGCGAGATGTGAAGTCACATTGCAAGTTATAATATTGCAATTGAAAATTTGTGAGATAATTTAGCAGTTTACTCTGCTATGTTACAGTTCTACATGGAGGTCTGTTGTAAACCAGAGTAAAGCACGCATAATTGGATAAAAATATCAGAATTTCCTTGTGATCTTCATGTTGCTATTTTAACATCCTTTAAAGAGGACAGTATTGTCAAGAGCATATGAAAGAAATGGTGTGTGTGTGTGCGCGCATAGTACAAGTGTGGGATTCACAGCATGAGTCATTTCTCCTTCCAGCATCAGCTCAGAGATTTTTCTTAGGTCTTCATTCTGCGTAACATCCTTATCACAAATGCACAACTACAGCTGAGCCTTTCAGAATGAAAGCACACTTGCACATCGATATATTGAGTGAAGTTCACTGGGTTCTTGTTTCTCTTCTCTATATATAGGGCATATGTGGGAGGATTGCACACTTGTTTTTCTCTATTGATCCTACAAATGATGTCAGTATGGTGTTGTGCTCTTGTCTCTTTTATGCCGCACTATTTTCTAAAGATTACATTCAACGGTAATGTTAAATTACTAGTGTTGTTTTTAAAGGTTCACTTTTATTGAGTTTTAGATGACCGCAAACATTTCTCTAATATCGTCCAGTAACTGATATGGTAATGATAAAAAGAAAAAAAAAATCCTTTGTAGGGACAAGGTTGGGGTTCAATAGTCACGTCAGACTTTTTTCTATAAATCTTCATTTTTCTTTTTTCTCACCTTGTCTTGCACATATCCTCTGCAGGCCTTTAATTCAGAGACGGACAACTTCAAGCTCATTTATGGAGGTCACCAGTACCACGCCAGCTGTGCTAACTTCTGGATTAACTGTGTGGAACCCAAACCTCCAGGTCTCATCCTCCCTGACCTGCTCTAGAACCGAGCGCAGAGCAGCGCTGAACCCTGAGCCGCTGTCTGAAGCTCCACGGAGTCCTTCAGAACTCTTCAGTCACTTTAGCTGTTTTGCCTTTGAAACAGTTCAGCTCTCATCACTTGAATTTGGGACTCAACTGTCTAGATCTGCCATTGTCTGTTGGAAGATCAGATAAATTATGTTGTACTGAATAATACTTTATTTAAATCTTGTAAATGTGTCTTTTGTCTCTACCTTATTGGATCTGACTCTCAAGCACAAAAAAAAGTGTCTGGTCGGTTGATTCTTTGCTGTTGATTTCTCTACCATGTGAAGTAAATATTGCAGAGCTGTTATTCATGTTACAAAAAGACTTGTAATATAAAATCTATAAAATAATAAAGGTAAAACATTTGAAAGCATCGAAAAGTGTGCATAGATTACTTAGAAGATGGCAGCATCTAAATGTTTCTCTTGTATGTCATGGTTTTCTGTTATGGTTGTGCTGGAACACAAGTCACTTTTATTAGTGGGTCTGGAAGATGGTTCTTGAATGCGTGTGATTTTCTGAGAACCTTTTATAAAGCCTGGAAGATGTTCTTAAACGCGTAATATTTAGTTTTCTGGATTCAGATGACACTTTTTTTTTTTTTTTTTTTTTTTTTTTTGTGAAACTGAAGGAAATTCAAAAGTCTGGGGGCGTAAGAAGTGCAAAGTGAAGAGTTTTTCCTTCCAACCCAAGGGGTTATCATAAGAGCGACATAAACTTTCATTATGAATTCATTTCTTTTCATTGAGGCACTCTTAATGAATTGACAGTGATCCAACTGAGATTACATGGCTTAAATGATAGCCATTGTCAGTGTTTTATGGAGGACTTAACCTTGTCTTAATGTCTTTATTGTCGTCATTGTATAATTCTACTTCATTTATGAGCTTTTTGCTCTAAAATGGTCCTGTTTGTCTGTTTCTGATTCAATTTGGTAATTGCTAATTAAATATTTGAATGTTAGTATTGGATGCAAATGTGAATTTTTGTGTCCCACCTTGGCGTGATTAGCCTTCATCTGTTCGCTCCATGTATCAGGCCCAGCCAGACCCAGCACTTCCCTCACACGGACTCGGTGCTAATAGCTGCCATTCACAGCAGTGTTACCTGGAAAATGGTTTCCAGGGATACCTGACTTTGAATTTGTATGACCGTCGAAAGACATCATGATTTAGTCCCTATCTGTACGTACAGAGGATGAGTGTTCGATCATCTTTTCCACCCTTTTGCTCATCAAATGCCTGTTGAAATTCTAAAGGCAAAAGTAGTTTAAAATATGGATTTGAGCCGACTTGTGATTTCGATGTTTTGACAGACAGAGGATAATGTTATGTCCTTGTCTTTATACACATACGATTAAAGGGGGAGTGAAATGCTATTTCATTCATACTGAGTTTTTTACACTGTTAAAGAGTTGGATTCCCATGCTAAACATGGACAAAGTTTCAAAAATTAAGTTGTATGTTTGAATGAGTATTTCTGCTCCAAAAATACTCCTTCCGGTTTGTCACAAGTTTCAGAAAGTTTTTTTCGAGTATGGCTCTGTTTGACGTTAGATGGAGCAGAATTTCCTTATATGGGTCCTGAGGGCACGTTTGCCGGAAGAGCGCACGCTCCCGTATAGCAGAGCACTGAGAGCACAACAGACGTTCACTGATCAGAGCGAGAGCGTCGCGAAAAGTCACAAAAGAAGTGTGTTTTTGGTTGCCAGGGCAAGACAACCCTGCACAGATTACCAAAAAAAAACAGCATTAAGGGACCAGTGGATGGAGTTTAATTTTACAGAGCATCAACGGAGTTGTGCAAGTGTTTGTGTTTGTTCCCTGCATTTCCAAGATGCTTGTTTTACAAACAAGGGTCAGTTTGACGACAGATTTGCGTATCGTTTATTTCTTAAGGATGATGCAATCCCAACGAAAAAGGGTCACGATCGTGTGTTGGAACCGCAGGCGGTGAGTAAAACTGCTTCAAATATCTCTGCCTCCTTGTTAGTGCATCCGCCTCCCATGCCGGAGACCGCTCGGAGCGAGTCGTTGCTGCTTCTGCTTTCGTTCAGTTTCAGCCTCTGGATCTGATTCTGGATCATAAATAAACGGCTGAATCTGACTGTAAGCCATGGTTTGTTTTCGATTGTTTTTTTCCCTCACGGTGTCGCATCTTACAAATGCTTTCAACACAAAAGCCTACTGGCGCTCGTGATTCTTTAGCTCCGCCCACACGTCACGCCTCCAGCCGGTCGTGTTTTTCCGGGAAAAATCGGTACAGACCATCTTTCTCTTATGAATATAATAAAAAAAAGACTTTTTGGAGTTATGAAGGATGCAGTACTACTCTATAGGTACTCAAGATTAACAGGATATTGAGTGAAAATGAGCATTTTACCCCCCCTTTAACAACCTTTATCCACCTTGGCGTCGCTGAACAGAAAGGAATGGATTTACGGAGACGTCCTGCTCCATGCTAATCCAGATGCTCTACAATGCATTGGGAGATTTATTAAACAGGAAATGGTGTTCCCTGACATGATCCTACACTCCTAAAATAAAGCTTGCAAAAATGCGTTTGCAGAAGAACCATTTCTTAATTTCTCTCTGAAGAACCTTTCTTAAAAACAGTTTTCTTTGAAAATTTTAATAATCTAAACCTTTTCATTCCATGGATGTTACAGGTTCTTTATGGAACCACAGATGCCAATAAAGAACCTTTATTTTTAATCGTGTCATCCATTAAAAACACATTAAACCATTATACAACAGCCTGCCCATCAGTCATATACAGTAAGAATCACTTTTAACAGTAATATTTGTACATATTAAAGATTGTTATGTAGCTTCACTGTTATTTTGAACATATAAAAAATATTTACTTTAAAAAAAACCAAGTAAACCAAGCCTTAAATAAGCACAAGGAATACATTAAAATATTCCACCCTTTATTTTAACGCACAAAATAAATCCGAACTCTTTTACATAAATTCTTTTTTTTACATGTATTAGTAAAAGGTTTGCTAGGAGTCCCCTGACAGATGTCCTCCGGTTATAATTAATGCTTCACTGCAGAAAACAACTGAAAGAAACACCTTTTGAGTTAAATATTAAAAACCGATTGCAAAAGCCATATTTGTTGTTCTGCTTTTTGTGAAACAGCCCATTTTGTAGGAGTTCTGACATGACAAATGCCAACTGTCCTCCATGGTGTTCAAAAATAGTTTTTTTTGTTTTTCATTTACATAAATAGTTCATTAGTCTTATCTAAACTTCTGTTAAACAGTTTGTAACATCACAAAACCTTCCAATAGCTTTCTCTCTTTTTTGTATTTTTCTGAATGCACAAGTTTAAATACACATTAGAATATAATATTTCAAATGCTACCGGTGATTAGACTCAGACTGCTGCCTCTCAACAAAGACGACAGCCAAACGGAAACAATATCCTCACAATATTATGATTGGTAAGTCTTAACCAAGGACTGAATTCCTGTTTCCCAGCATCACACTTGATTCCCAAAGTGCTCCTAAATCTGACATTATTGTCACCCAGATTTCTTTCAGCATTCAAGGATGTATTATCACTTCTGACTTCATAAAATATGGACTTAAAGTGACTTTTTTCCATCTTGAAAATGAACATAAGCACTCCCATCTGGCTTTGTTCTCTGGTGAGAGGGACACGTGGATGTACGTAAAGAGGCTGGAAGACAATGGAGTCAAAGATCGCTTAGAAGACCCGTCCTCTATGTTTGAACCAAGATCCAAACCCCTCTTCACAAGCCCCAGTAAGGTGCCAAATTCCTGCGGTCTCTCTCGTACACGTCGGGAATGACCCCATACGGTGTCTGGATCATTTTCACCGAGTTCCTGCCAAACAGTTTCCTCTCGTACTCAATGAGTTGTCGCCAGAACCCTCCATTAGGACGAATGACCGGTCGGCGGGATTTGACCCAAGCGTGAGCCTCGGCCAAGGAAACTCTGTGGTACTTCATGAGGTAGGCTAAACAGAGCGAGGCGGAGCGGCTCACCCCAGCTGCGCAGTGCACCAACACGGCTCCCCGTTTCCGGCCCACGCTGTGGATCTTATCAGCCACACTGTCAAAATAAAGCGAGATGGGAGAATGAGGCATGTCGGCCAGGGGCACTTTGACGTACTCCATGTGTGGCCAGTTGAAGTTGGGCAGCTCGATGGTGGCGTTCACCACACAGGTAATCCCTTTGGACAGGAGAAGGCTGCGGTTAGACGCCACATTCCCCCGGCCGAGAAACAGGGACGGAGTGATCTGGGCGATGCCCCCCAACAGGCTGCTGGTCTCGGGCAGCAGTCGTGGGACAGCCGTGGGTACCACTGAACTACGGTGGTGGTGTTGGTGGTGGAAGAACCCCTGACTTCGGGAACCCATTGAGGAGCGGAGGCAGGAGACAGAGAAATAGAAACCTTGAGGTGGAGCCAGGGTGTCTTTTAGTTCTCCTTGGTCATCTCAAAGCAAATGGTGATATCATACAAATCATTGGGTGCACCTAAAACAAAACAAGAGTCAGTTTGCTTGGAATAACTAGTCAAAGGCACAGGCAGACAGTGTTTACAACAAGGGTCTCCAAATCTGTTCCTGGAGCGCTTCCATCCTGCAGGTTCCAGCTCCAACCCCAATCAATCACACTTGAACCAACTAATCAAAGTGTTTGGGTTTACTTGATAATTACAGGCTGGTGTGTTTGAGCACAGTTGGAAATGAAGTCTGCAGGATGGTAGATACCCAGGACGAGGGTTGGAGGACCTTACAGCTTACATCAGAGGTTTCCAAACTCTGTCCTGGAGGGCCGGTGACCTGCAGAGTTTAGCTCCAGCTTGCCTCAGCACACTGGTCTAGAAGTTTCTAGTATACCTAGTAAGATTAGCTGGTTCAGGTTTGTTTAATTAGTGTTGGAGACACAGCATTACCGAGTTTGGAGACCCCTGGTTTACAGCATATGTAGTAATTATGAACCTAAAACCTTCTGGTTAGTCCAGGAGCCTCATTTATAAAACACATGTACAACTGGATTTGATACTTGATTCCGTGTTTTTTTTTTACCCTACACCAAAAATGAGAAACAAATCTGTAAATAAGGTGCCTTGTACTGAGCCCGTGCGCGATTCTACCTCAGTGTCTAAACTTTGAATCAATTCAACCAACTGCTTCACAAATTTACGCCTAGTGCTGAACGCTGTAAACAAACATGATAAAACACCTTTTATAATAAAATTGCAAATGTTTTGCTTTTGGTGTAAACTCTTAAATGCAATTACCAAATCCTCTAATACCAGTAAATATGAAGCTTCTGGATTTGTTACTTCATTCATCTGTAGGGTTTGTTTAGTTTGCTTTATAGAGAGCTTGGATAATCAGGCCAGTACCTACAATTCATACTTTTTTTGTAGCGTGTCATTAAAAATGTCTACAAATGTATAAAATTGATCCAAGAACAGGAAACAAACACAGGTTCAATGTTCATCGTTCACAGAGATCGCCCCTAGCAGCAAACCATTGAAATTTAAAAACAGTTATGCTGTAATGAATCCTCATTTACTGTAATCACATGATTTTGGCAGTTTGATAAGCACTCGGAATCACTGGTTCCAAACAAATCATTTGCTTTCAAACAGCTTCATGATGTATTTGAAAAGCGTCCATGACTAGCATTCAAGATTATAGGATCTTTCTACACACATCTTCAGAACTTCACCCACTGTACCATGGAAACAAGTACTGCATATATACTGAGGACCTTTTCAGAGTCGATGACTGAAGCTTCCTTGTTTATGGTAAAAGACAACATTGGTGTGGCTGAATACTGCGTTAATGGATTTAATTACTGTATGTACCGAGCAGTCAGACTCCCATCCCTCGAGCTGTGCATGAGAGTGTGGGGGCCATGTGGAGCAAGTGTTTACTGGAGCCTGGAGGACTCTTATTAATCTATCCAAGACCAAGGCTTGAAACCTGACGTAGGCGAACACTCCTGATCTGACAGATACTTTATGTATTGTACAACAAGAGGGCAGCCCTGTGCCTGTATTCTGGAAAAAAATTAATCTTTTTGATAGTTCAGTTTAAAAATAGGGTTGCAAAATTTGGTCTCACGATGAACAATTCTTTAAACAGAATAATGAATTATGATTTCTTTCAAAAAAAAAAAAAAAAAAAAGCATGCATTCTGAACTATAAACTTGGTCATGGTTTGGTTCATTTGAATTTAATAATTTTTTTTTTGTTGCAGATATTTAATAAAGCAATATGCCCAGTTTTTGTTAGGCACAATGGAGAGTGGACAATCACTGTAAACCACAGCTTCAGTACTTATTGTCTTTATATAAGGTTATTACATATGCATAGCAAGGTTTAATAAAATAAACACAGAAACAAAAAAAATTATTAATTAACTGTTTGTTTGTTTTTTCATGTATAACATGCATCACACAGACAGAAATCATTGGAAAACATACTTGGCACAGTAATGCTGATGTAATGAGTCGACAGGTGTTTTTAAAGAGTATTTTACAATAACTTTGAATACAGCTAGACCAATCATAATCAAGGACAGGAACTTTTTTCTGGACTTTGTTTTAAGAACTTATTAAAAATTAATTAAGAATTTTACTTCAGATACAGTCCATTTCTTTTTATTTCATGAATTCATTTTTATGACTCCTGGCAGCAAGTCCAAGGTTATCCTGTTTTTTTTTTGTTTTTTTTTCAGATGGAAAAATGTCATTCCCATCACATTATACCAAAATCCTCCTGAAGGTTGCGCCAAGGTCATGATCAGATCTTTATTCATACAATAAATATTTTAACTCAGATTAACATTTTTTCAAGATTTCTTGTAAAAATTGACCCTAATTGAAGAATACTATATTATAATTGATGCACTTTGTCAGATTGATGCATCACAATTGCATGCATTTTTACATATAGTTAAAAGCCTTGCATAAACTCTACAATGGCCATATGCACATCACACACACTAGTAATGTGCAAAGTATCAAAAAAACTTGGCATGTCTAGGGGGTTAACTAAAAAAAGTCTCATTGTGTTTAGAGTAAAGGCAAAAGTATATTGCTGTAAAAAAAAAAAACAATACGGCACACAGCTAAAGGTGTTCTGTACCCATTGATGTTCTCAGGTAACACGCTCATTCAGCCATCAATTTTGGCCCTCAGATGCCCCTGTGGATTCCAAGTGTGCTGAAATCTGCTTCCTCCAATTACTGGGGGTCAGGATGCTGGCAGGCATGAAAAACAACTGAATGTAGGGCATCTGTTTTTAATCGCCTATCTTTCATACATCAGCAATTTTTATAATACGGTTGACTTATGGCTTGTGTGCTGTTTGCTGTTCCCCATCATGCCTGAGGGCTCTACATCATTCATTCCTCTCAATATAATGCATGGGGCTCTGACCTTTATTAGCATGCCACAAATATCAAACCAGTCATGTTAAATAAGAATTACATCTGATGTCTGTGCAAACAAAACCATCACCCTCTGCTAAACTACGGCTGGCTTGACACTCTAAATCAACATGTGGACGGATCGTCTGTACGTTCAGAATATATATAACTTAAATTGACAGCACGATCATATCCCTGCAATGTGTAAAGATTTGGTGCACATTGGTAAAAGGATCATCAATTTATGGCAGAGTCCTTGTGCCCAGAAGTCCGCCACTGTGTTTGTGTTAATAAAACCCATCTGCCCCAGTTCGTGCTGGCTGTCTCCCTGAGCCTTTCTCTACATCAATGAAAAACCGCCTGCCTGCCACTCTCATGGGACTCTGATCGCAATAACATCTACAGTCTCTAACATCCTTTCAAACAGGACACAATCTCTCTCTCTGGCTGTCGCTCATTTTTTCACACTGAAATTACGGAGTCTGGATGCCATGTGTGGTGTCCCACAAACTCTTCTTCACAGCTTGTGAGCTTGTTAACACAAAAGGCCAGTCGGTGTCATTGTGACTGTGTTTTTGGGTAAATTAGTGGGAAATCCACTTGAATCATCAACCGAAAAGCTGTCGCTTTCAAAACAAATAAGGCGACATGGTCACGTCAGTCTAGATGACATTTGTTCTTGCATATCTTGTGATGTGCATTATTTGACCTAAAAGGTATAATTCATCCCCAAATTTTAATTCTGTCATTCATTACTACCATGTCAAAGGCCCAGAAAGGTAGCAAGGACATCGATAAATAGTCCATGCGACATTAGTGGTTCAACCATAATTTGATAAAGTTATGACTTTATTCAACAACTTCTCATTCATGTCAGTCTTCGACGTGTGTTCACGAGAGTAGGGCTGGGTTATATATCTAACGATAGGATCATGCGCATCTAGTCAGTAAATCTGGTTCCGTGATTACCGCTTAATCACCATCCCCTGCTTTTAAATAGAGCGGCATTTAATAGACAGAGCCGTAGATCACTGACGAGCTACGCAATACCGCGTTCATTATCCCAGATGAATCGCCTTCGATAATGAACGCGATATCACGTAGCTTTTAAGTGATCTACGGATCTATTAAATGCCGCTCTATTCAAAAGCAGGCGATGGTGATTAAGCTGTAAACACGGAACGATTTACTGACTAGATGCGCATGATCATATTGTTAGATATATCGCCCAGCCCTACACGAGGGTACCATGTATGCGTATGGTGCTGCTGACACAGGAGCCAGAAACTGGATGTGCTGCACCTTGTTTGCAAGCGGAGGAATGCACACGCATGTGTAGTGGTACTGTCGTGAACACACGTTGAAGGCTGACACGGAAGACAAGAAATTGTTAAAGCCTTTATTTTTTGTGCACAAAAAGTATTCTCATAGCTTCAGAAAATTATGGGATATTTTAGGGATGTCTTTACTACCTTTCTGGGCCTTGAATGTGGTAATTCTCTGAAAATTCGAGGATTTCATCAAAAATATCTTAATTTGTGTTCTGTAGATGAACGGAGGTCTTCGGAATTGGAACAACATGAGGGTGTAACTAATCCTTTAAGAGCTATATTGGATGGGAAGATTTTTGTGTATGACAGGTTAAAATATTGATTTCTGGTGCCATGACCCAGTGACTACTGTAGGTGTTGAGGAATAACGGCTTGATATATATAAGAGCAAAGATGAACCTCAGCAACACAAAGTGCTGATAGACTCAAAGGCCTCGCTGCTGACTATCACAGCTATTTATACAAGTTTGTGAGTGGAGAGGTGGGAAGAGAAGACAGAGATAGGAAAAGAAGGAACATCAGAGGCTTGATCTTTTTTTGCTGTGTGCATTGCTTCTAAACATTTTGTCATCTACATGGTCTCACGTCTTTCCCAATCCACATGACTAGATCTCTTCTTTACAATGCAACAGAAATTTTGAAAAACTATGCAAACATTTTGTAACAAAGAAAGCTACGTAAGTGGTCCATATGACTCAATACTCTGCAGTGATTCTCAAAACTGACTTTCATTTCTGTATTTTCACATTTGCTGCATCATATTTGTGTATGAGACAGATGTACAGGAGAAAAAAAGGCATAAAGGTATCTTTTCAGGTTCCATGGTGGAAAAAAGTTATCCAGGTTGGGTATTACATGTATATCATGACAGATTTTTAACTATTCCTTTAAGCCAAATGTATGCTTCTAGTATTATTATTTTTTTTCAAAACATACTTTGGACAAGTCTATAAAAATGCACAAACATCACCCTGTATATTACAATTAAATTAGAAGCAACAACTCAATCTTAAACGGATGTCTTCTCGATTCGGGAGCCAAGCTATTCTGCCACAAAACAGTACTTCATTTTCTCCACCTGTGGAGTGGCGTGAATATATTCTCGGCATGACAGTAATGGGCTGCTGTGTCAACCTCATACACTCACATCACTCAGTGTGCGTCTGTGGATCTGTCGACACTAGTGCACATCACAGATTCAGTGCTGCAGGTCTCAGATGCTCAGATGAGTCTGATTCCACCTTCGCAAGCATTCATGGGACTGAGAGACACCTGCTGAGAAACTCGAGCCCCAAAATGGCAGCCCTTCTTCCACACCAAATGTGAAAAACTGGAAACTGAACCTTAGCCTTGTTTACTCTAACCAGTTTAATCTGGTCAGTAGTGTAATGAAACAATGCATGCTCATTCAACAAGTGACTGCCCCCGAAAGCATTAGTGACATTTCAAATGCTAACATTTTAAAGATTGCATTTGAATTTACTACAGATAAAATCTAGATTATCCATCGAATAGCCCCATCAGCCCGGTTCCTCCTAAAACCCCTTTTCTAGGGGAATCATGGTTGTTAATGGTTGTGAGAAGTATTAGGAACCTGTAGTCTAACTGAGATGGCAAAGGTAGCCTATTTATTTAATACAAGTTTCTTGAGTGCTAATGTGTTAGAGTGAACAACATGGTCGATGGAAAACATTCATTAAAGGAAGCTGGCTGAACCTAAGCGATGATAATAACGGTTAAGCCAACACTGAGGTGAAAGGAACAGGTTGATGCCAGTATTGATCGTATTTTGTTTCACTGAGCGCTTCATGGCTCCTCAGTCACGCACATCAAACGGTTCCACCAATTGCATCCATGACATAAATTCAGAAAGCCATTTGAATGCGAAATAATGCAGAATGTCTACAACTGATTCCGATGGTAAACCTGTTGGCTGCCTAATGTGCAACAAAAGAAGTACCTCGCTCAAACTCTAGTGACGGAAAGTAATTTAAGATTCATTTAAGAACATGAAAAAAAAAAAAAAAAAAAAAATCGCGGAAAATTACTATTCCGCACCACGGACGCGAACTGTTGGTGTTTACTTTGCGTGCGTTACTGTAAAGAGCATTTCCTTCTTCTTTCAATTTCAACCTGAATACGCACAACATAAGCAATTATGTCGGACAAACACACTTAAAGCGTTACATTTACGAAATGTAAAGACATTAAACATCACAAAAGCTGCGTATTTAGTAGCTACACTGTTGCGTAGACTCTGTTTACTCGTGTTCCTCTGACCCAAAGAACAGACTTAACTTACCTCACACACAAAATATTGTCCTCTGAAATTACACACGGGTTACACATTCAGCTGAAGGCAGGATTTATCTCTATCACCGCGCTAACAAGCTGCTATTTCGGGAATATTCCGTAAAATCTGACAACTCCACGCGCTTCCCCGTGATGGAGGTGAGCGCGCGCGCGTATCTAGGGTGCGTACGACAACAGGAAATGTTCTATTGGGAAAACATACGCTTAAAGAGCACAGAAGCGCCTCCCCCGTCAAACACTACAGCCAGCCAGTCCTCATCCTGACATCACGATCCAACACTCAGCTACAAATATGAAAAGACATTCTAAACAATAAGCATCATGTGCAAATGAACATGACGCCACTGTATAATCTTAAAGACTAACACCAGGCGAATTATATTTATGAGGGTGATGCAAATAAACAAGTCATCTGACTGGAACTTAAAAAAAAATATCCTTACATAAACTGATTTAGTAATTACTGCTGGATTATTCATTATGTATTAATAGTTGCCAGTAGTTTGTCAGATAAACAACAAAGCAAGGAATCATAACTTTCCAAATTAATGCCCATTTATAGAGCCCATTAAAGCAACAGTTAACTCAGAAATTAAAAATTCTGTCATTTTAATGAAAGTTATTATAAAGTGTGGAGGCCTGTTTACACCTACAATAGCTATAACGATAAAAATATATAGTTAAAAAAAAAAATCTAAATGTAATTGTATAGCAGAGTCCACCCTATAATGAGAACATCGCAGAGGAATGATACATTTGGGATACTTTTAGAATGATTTCTTTCCAGGTGATAAACAATAAAAACATCAAACAAAAAGATTCCATCCAAAACACTTGCTTATAATAAACAGAATGTTATCATCTGTCGTTGTGGAAAGCTAATATGAACAGAACAGGTCTCGCTGGAAAAGAGCAGCCTGCACATTCTGCTTAACATCTCATGTTCTGCGGAAGAAATAAAGTCATTCAGACTTGGAATGACACAAGGGTGAGTAAATGATGACAGAAGATTCATTTTTAGAATTATTATTCCTAATTCTCTTCACATCCATCGAATGAACGGATGGATTTATCCTTGACTCATACATAAATAGATTATGAAATGAAACATGAGGGCTCAAAGAGTGAGGCTGAAGCTAAGATCATTGTAATTCTTTTTCATCTGTTGATTCATATCTGGAAGTGCAACACTTCACAACAGCTTCATTAACACTTAAGCCAGAACATATCGGCATGAGCAGTTTCTGGAATGCCTCACATCTCAAACACAAACATGCTTTTCGCTGTCAAAACGCTAGAATCAACAGCAGGCAATTTAATTCTAAGCTTCAGTCTCAGATGCGATGCTTTGCCGTCGCAATGCTGCCAGCATTTGAGGCACAGAAATCATACTCTTTATTTGTTATATAACCTCAAAGGCAAACACGGAGCTGTGCTGTTTGGATTTCCAGCATAACTGTATTGGCGTCAGAGGCAGGAACCATCTGAAAAGAGAGAGGACAAAGACTGGAAAAGTCAGTGGCACGCCTGATACTCTCTGCAGGAGAGAGAGAGCTCAAGCCCAGGGGAGGGTCACTGCTTTTCTGTTGCCCTAAACAATACAGACAGAGCTACTGCTGGTAGTAAAAAACAAAACAAAACAAAAACCCTGCTTGATGCAGGATACTGTAATTTATCCCGATTTCTTGTTTTTAAAGAAATACATGAAAGTAATGTAACCGGAATGAGTATGTTGTGCGGTTAGGTAGGTAGATGACGTAATGGGTAGGTGGCGTATAAAGTCTCGCGGGCGTCAAGGAAACAGCGTTTGCTCTCGTTCTACGCTTGGTGAGCGAGTTTGTGCTTCTTCCTCTGCTGGCGCGTTGAAGGAACGACTTGACCTATTGTGTCCGAAAACTCGGAGTGAGTAAACCTGTTGTTTTAATCATGTTTATCGTAAAGGAGATGCTTGGTAGTAAGATTCGCATTTACCATAGTAAATGTGTTGTAGGATTGTTCCGGTTTTAATGATCGAGGTGAGAGCAGAGTGCACTTGTCATTTTGCGCTTTGTTACGACCACTGGACGTAAGTAATGATTAGTTTTTAAAGACTTATACACTTTAAGTATCCTTTAAAGGAGCATTAATACATTAGCAACGTGAGTATTTTCTGGATTGTCAAATGTAGAATGTGGTGTGTAATAAAATTTAAATGGTTTTAATTACAGGACATCAAAACCTTCTTTGGCAAGTGGCCATCGTTTTTTTTCCCCACCAAACTTGGGATTTGGTTGTTTTGTTTTTTTGATTTGTGGCATTCATTTTGCAGGATCTGCCTGTTTTATTTGAATGGTAGAGTGCTGTATTGGGAGGCCTTGTTTGATTTGTGTGTTTTGCGTATAATGGTTTGATTGGGTTTGATTTTTATTTTCTTTATATTTTTTTGATTGGGTTTGACTTTTGGGTTTGTTTTTTTTCTTCCTCCCATGTGGTATATTTCCCATTTTAGTATTCTAGGTCGATTTGGGTGTTATTTTGAGTGCCATTCTTATGTTTTCTTTTGGGTTAAAGTATGATTTCTCTGTTTAATTAATGTGAATATCAGTCTAATGATTGGTTTCTCTTATTGAATGTTGTTAGATTTCGATTTGTTTGGAGTGTTATTTCTTTTGGAAATTAATTTGGTTTACTTTAAATCCATTCAGAGTGGTGTTTAATTGTTGTAATTAGTTTATTTTTTTATTGGTTTCTTTGGTGTCATGGATGGTTTTACCAAGTCCTTCTACTCTTAAGAGAAGATAAAATTTTGCTCATTCTGGAAAATAAAGCAACCCTTTTTGTACTCTGGCTTCTAGTTCATTTATTTGAACCACCTGTGTGATTCAAAGAAAAACAAAAAAGAGATTAGATCATTGTTAGGGTCCCACGTCCTAGAATTTGTGGGTGGCGTAGTCAATTTCGTCGACTATTTTATAACAACCAGCAAGCCTAGGTCACAGTAAAAAGAAAGGTTTGTGGATAAATTCATGTCTATTAGGTTTAAGATAACTTATATAGTAGTGTACTACTAAAAGTTAACAAATGTTTCGCAAATATACATTCTCAAAGGTTATGTTTAAGTAACTTTTTTAAATAAGATAATAAAACGAATAAAATAATTTACAAAGGATCCATTAAACTGACCAAAAGTGACAGTAAAGACATTATATTTCAAATCAATGCTGTTTTTGATACTGAAAACTGTTTTTCACAAAATTATTAAGCAGCACAACTGTTTTCAGAATGTATTATAATAAGAATTTTGAAAAGCATATTAGAATGATGATTTCTGAAGGACCACGGGACACTGAAGACTGGAGTAATGAAGCTGAAAATTCAAAATATTTCAAAATTCTAAATATTTATATCATTAGACACTTGCAGACATATGCAAAACAGCTCTATTCAAAATATTACTGTAAACTATTCATGACATCCAGAATTCAGTGTTGCTAGTCAGCTGTTGCTACAACAATTATATCACAAAACAACACAACTGATGTGCACTTAAACATCTAAGAAGCCAAATACCTTAATAAGAGTCGGTTTTAGAGGAAACATGATTGCTGGAGAGGAATGTGATACTCGCTGGCATGAGGATGATCATTGTTTAAAAGAAATGACAGAGAGAGAGAGAGAGAGAGAGAGAGCCGAGCTACAGAAGCGAGACTAAAATGTCAGATGAGTCACAGTCGTTCCAGTGAGACAGTGCACCATAATATGTTTCCATTGGCTTGAATGGAGGCAGAAAATGTACTGTGTGTGATGCTGTCAGGGGAGCCAACCCATAATCTGATCTAAATGGAGCTACTCAACACCGTACTCTACCAGGAGAATAAAAACAAACCATGAGCACAGATGCCATCCTTTCACCAAGACAACGGCAACTCATCACTTTTGTATTTAGGCAAATACTTGATTTTATATTATTGATACATTGTTTAATATTAAATGAAAATATCACAGTTAATGAAGTCCAAGTGCCACCTACAGGCCTATACAGTGAAGTCTGACTGGTGAAATCATTTTGTGAAAGGACTTTTTTATATTACCATTATTGATAATTATACAGCATTATGAAAGTCTCTTATGCTCATCACTGTATTCCTTTGATCAAAATACTGGGAAAATCTGTAATATTGTATAATATTATTACAATTTAAAAGAATGTTTTTCTATTTTAATATACTTTAAAATATTTATTTCTGTGATGCAAACTGGATTTTCAGCATCATTACTCCAGTCTTTAGGGTCACAAGATCCTTCAAAAATCATTATAATATGCTGATTTATTATCAATGTTGGAACGAGTTGTACTGCTTAATTTATATTTTCTATTTTTTGGAAACTGTGAAACTTTTCTGGGGTTCATTGATTAATAAAAAATGAAAAAGAACAGCATTTATCCAAAATAGAGATGCTTTCTACCAATAAAAACAAAAACTAATATCTTTCAAAAAAGAAAAAGAAAAAAAAGCTTTTGAACTGTAGTGTATGTTGTAACAAAAGTTATATTTTAAATAAATGTAATATATATATTTTTTTACTTTTATTCATCAAAGAATCCTGAAAAAAAGTATCATAGGTTATAAAAAAAAATATTAAGCAGCACAACTGTTTCCACCATTGAAAATAAATCAGCATATTATAATGATTTCTGAAGAATCATGTGACACTGAAGACTGGAGTAATGATGCTGAAAATTCAGCTTTGCATCACAGGAATAAAATTTTTTTTGAAGTATATAATAATTTTGATCAATTAAATGCAGGCTTGACCATATACAGGTGCTGGTCACATAATTAGAATATCATCAAAAAGTAGATTTATTTAACTAATTCCATAAAAAAAAAAAAAAAAAAAAACTTGTATATTATATCCATTCAATACACACAGACTGATATATTTCAAATGTTTATTTCTTTTAATTTTGATGATTATAACTGACAACTAAGGAAAATCCCAAATTCAGTATCTCAGAAAATTGGAATATTACTTGAGCCCAATACAAAGAAGGGATTTTTAGAAATCTTGGCCAACTAAAAAGTATAAAAATGAAAAGTATGAGCATGTGCAGCACTTAATACTTAGTTAGGGGTCCTTTTGCCTGAATTACTGCAGCAATGCGGCGTAGCTTGGAGTCGATCAGTCTGTGGCACTGCTCAGGTGATATGAGAGTCCAGGTTGCTCTGATAGTGGCCTTCAGACAATTAAGAACAGGGATACCATGTTCCTTAAACCAGGTACTGGAAGCTTTGACACTGTGTGCAGGGGCCAAGTCCTGTTGGAAAATGAAATCTGCATCTCCATAAAGATGGTCAGCAGCAGGAAGCATGAAGTGCTCTAAAACTTCCTGGTATACGGCTGCGTTGACCTTGGACCTCAGAAAACACAGTGGACCAACACCAGCAGATGACATGGTGGCAAGAAGACATGACACCCCAAACCATCACTGACTGTGGAAACTTTACACTGGACCTCAAGCAACGTGGATTGTGTTCCTCTCCTCTCTTCCTCCAGACTCTGGGACCCTGATTTCCAAAGGAAACATAACTTTGGATCACTCAGCAGCAGTCCAGTCCTCTTTGTCTTTAGATGCTTCTGATGCTGTCTGTTTAAGAGTGGCTTGACAAAAGGAATGCGACAGCTGAAACCCATGTCTTGCATACGTCTGTGTGTAGTGGTTCTTGAAGCACTGACTCCAGTTGCAGTCCACTCTTTGTGAATCTCCCCCACATTTTTGAATGAGTTTTGTTTCACAATCCTCTCCAGGGTCCGGTTATCACTTTTGTTTGTACACCTTTTTTTTCTACCACATCTTTTCTTTCCATTCACCTCTCTATTAATGTGCTTGGACACAGAGCTCTGTGAACAGCCAGCCTCTTTTGCAATGACCTTTTGTGTCTTGCCCTCCTTGTGCAAGGTGTCAATTGTCATCTTTTGGACAACTGTCAGGTCAGCAGTCTTCCCCATGATTGTGTAGCCTACAGAACTAGACTGAGAGACCATTTAAAGGCTTTGCAGGTATTTTGAGTTAATTAACTGATTAGAGTGTGGCACCAGGTGTCTTCGATATTGAACCTTTTCACAATATTCTAATTATCTGAGAGACTCAATTTGGGATTTTCCTTAGTTGTCAACATCGAACATCGAAATTAAAATAAATAAAAATTTGAAATATATCAGTCTGTGTAATGAATAAATATAATATACAAGTTTCACTTTTTGAATGGAATTAGTGAAATAAATCTTTTTTTTCTTTTAGTCTTTCACTAAATCTTTTAGTGAAATCAACTTTTTGATGATATTTTAATTATATGACCAGCACCTGTATATATAATTTCTAATATCATAACCCATGGTAAAAAAATGTAAGACATATTTTCAATATTTAATTTGAAACAATCAACAATCCATGAACCGACATTGATTCCTCACAGCCTAAATTACATTTATAAAAAATTAAATGCGGCTTCTTTTCTGAAAAATATGCATACAACTGAACTTAGTCAATAGTGCATTTAGTCTTTTAGCAGACACTTTTATCCAAAGCGACTTATAAATAAGGACAATGGAAGCAATCAAAATCAAAAAGTCTCAGTTAGCTTAATGCAATACATGTAGAAAGGTATTTTATAAATTATATGATAAATAAAAGGAAAACAGATAGAATAGACAAAGAATAGAGCAAGCGAGTGTTAGAGGCATAATTTCTTTTTTTGGCAAAAAACTAAACAAAAACAAAAAAAATCTTCCTTTAAAGCAGTGGTTTCAACTGGTGGCCTGAGCAAACTTCCAAGGGGATTCAAGATGATATAAAATGATTTAATATAAGACAAAAATAATTTAAACCCTGCCAACCCCTCAGAGGACCTCAGATGATGCCAACACTGAAACAACATACAGAGCTATCAAATTTTGCTATAAGTTTGATTGCATCATAATAATTGGTGTTAATAGTGTTTATCGTCTGTTTGACTACGTCTTTAATAGATTTTTCCATACATTTCTGCCACATGTACATTAACTGAGTCACCACTGATAAGCTACTAAATATTATAGAAACGTAATTTTCTGTAAAGAAATAAAATTTAATTGAACTGAATAAAGCAACTTTCTGTTTTTGACTTTAAAACCACTTTAAAGTCAATATGAAACTAAAACTGTCCCTAATTACCTTCTAATCCATAGCCTTATTGTTTAAGATTTATGTTATTCCAAAGAAAACATATTTTTTATATATATACAGTATATATAATCTGCATAATCGTTCCTCAAAACTCTTTTAAAATGACTTTCCTTTTCCATTGACGTCACCAGGGCAGCTTAAGCAGCGTCTGGTACGTAATGGAGATTTTTTCACAATCCAATCAATGAACAAAATTAAGTCCCGCTCTACATTTTCTTCTTTCTGTCACATTACTGAAGCACAGATGGTCTGCGAATGTCACTTCAAGTTCAAGTTCTAATGTAGGCCTTGCCCAGCTAACTATAGTATAGTATTACAATGTCCAGAGAGGCTATTTTACAATCCAATAAATGCAGCATTCCTTCTGTTGGTGAAAATATTCATTCTAGCAGAATTGGATTAACAATGAATAGACATGAAACCTATTTTTGGCTACTGACGCAATTCCTCCCTCACAGAAAGCTGCTAATGCAGTCCGGTGTCTGATCCCAAAGACACCTGTGTCTCTCCAGCTGTGACAGCAGCAGTGAACAGACTCCGGATCCCGAGTACAGGCTCCAGCTGTCCCTGCATGTCAGACATCTCCTCCTCCATGGAACGAATTAGCAAGTGGATTTATACAGGGGTTCGTGTGTATAGCAGGTGTAGTGTAACATGCAGCAGTTAACAAACAGACTGAAGTGTGATGCTACGAGCTCAGAGTTACGAGAACACTGTCCCCCTCCCAGAGTGATAAGTACTGAACTCTGAATAAACCAAGAACACCAAAACAAACCCGGTCTGAATGAGGATGTAGCTGCATATACATGTGTTAAAGGAGGACTTTTGGTGGGTCAAACACATTGAGGAGAGATCAGTCATGACTCCTCAGCTGAGCAGATGAGCATGTGTAACAGTGTGTGTGTGTGTGTCTGTGTGTGCACTGCCACTCCTCCGCTCAGACGATCCTTAGACTACAGTCTATTTTTTCTAATTTTCATGATTTTTTTCATGCGAATTCTGAGATACATCTCACAATTCAGCAACAAAATTGAAAAGGTTAATTGCGATATTTTATATCTTGCAGTTCTGCATTTATATTTCACAATTCATAAGTTTACATTTTGCAATTATGTGATATAAACTATATCACAGAATTCTGAGTTTATATCTCACAATTATGACTTTGTTTCAGAATTGCAAGATGAAAACTCAGAATTGTGACAAACTCAAAATTCTCTTTCTCGTAATTTAAAGTTTTTTCCTTGTATTCTTAGTTTACGTCTAATTTTATTTATTTATTATTATTTTTTTTTACAAAAAAATAAAGATAATTGTGACTTTTCCTCAGAACGGCAAAATTATCTCTCACAATTAGGACTCTCCTTCTAGCAATTCCAAGTGTATACTGTATCTCACTGTTCTGCATTTATATCTCACAAATCTTACAACAAAGAGAATAAAAAAAAAGAGTCTGAACTCTGAGATATAAACGTGCTTACTGCAATTGATTTATCAGTGCATGTTATTCCAAATAAAATAAAATAAATTATAAAAAAAACAGTAACTAGTTTTATATTAAAATACTTTTCCCTCTTCTAATAACTTTCACCAAGCTCAATTACTTCTCAAAATGCAGTCAGTTCCCAACAGATAAAATACAGCTCAGGTTTTTTTTCAGCAGGTACAGTATGTGGAAAAAGCTAATTAAACCAGTCTGGTTTCCCAGGACTGCCAAAGTACTGTTTAACTAGTTTATCTGGATGCCAGCTGTTCTTCCAACCTAATCTGACCTACATTTTCATGACACTTAGTCATTCACATTTAGTCACTTATCAGCCAATTTAACTTATATAACATTTCCAAATACCAACAATACATGCCGCACCTTGCTATCAATTTTCAAGAATAGGTGTACAGAAGCTAAAACAAAAGTAAAATGCAGGACGGTGCCTTTGTTTCTGACTGTGGTTTACGTTTGATCCATCTAGGACACCAGGAGGTAGCTGATTATAATGCCTGATCAAAAACCATAAGAAGGGCTGTGATAACATGTTTCTTTTGTAGAGAGTAGACTATACTAGCATTATATCAAGCTATTATGATATGCCACAGTTTTGAAGTGTTCGTCAAGTAGACAGGAAGTTTATAAAGACCCTCAACCCCTTGACTTTGACAGAGGGAGTGAGTGTAGGCTACTCAAATGTACACTTAATTTCATGTGACATCACATCACAACATGCTTCATTTATCTCTTCTCTAGTGTATGAGAATTCGTTTTTGAGATTTAACCACATGTTGTTACCTTAAGCTGACTTCCAAGGTATCAAGGGCTTAAGTTCAACCCAATGCAATGGTTTCGCCGGTATTGGGCACTTGTGCATCGTAAGCAGTGATGTACATTTGAGTCAACAAGATGGAGGGAAGTTAGCAAGACAAGGTAGAGTGGAACCCAGCCTGGACTGAACAAGTAAGTTGAATTGTGAATGAGAGCAGAGGTTGGAAGCTCATTTCACCCCAGCGGAACAGAGAGAGTGAAGGATCTGGAATGTGATTTTGTACCTCGTGATGTAATCACCAGCCGTCTTTCATTCACTGATCTACAGAAGCCGGAGGGAACTGGCTTGTAGGAGTCTGTTGAGCTAAAAAACACTGTTCCAGTGATTAGAGCTTCACTTCTTGGTAGAGAAACAGTGCTTTGCTTACCTCCTCGAATCAATAGAGTAGAAGAGAAGAAGGGAGGTATACGGCACTAAGAGCATTTTCCTCAGAGCACTGATGTAATTTTCCATGAAAAAGAGACGATAAGGAATTGGTGAGAGAACATTATAAAACGAGCACTGAGGGCTGTGAAAGAGAAGACCAAACGATTGCCATGCAGAAACACGCATCACCACAAACACTGGCAGACATGTAAACCATGCATGAAGCTGCAATGTTCAGTTGTGAACGAACTGTTATTCTGAGTCACATCTATGATTTGCTGACAAATCAACTCGAGCCTTAGGATTTATCAAGACTACAGAATTGGCAAATTTAAGTCACATAAAGTGCTTTTATGATACTTCTACAGTGATTTTCAGTCCGTTGTGAAGTTTGAAAGCAGCAGTCCTTGCAAATTATTCTTTTCAGAAGGAAAATTAACTCAAAATAACTAGATGACTTTGAATTGTGGGTGAAAATGGAGGGCATGAGGAGGCATCAGATCCCATTTTAAGACGGGGCTGTGTGGTTTGATGAGGGAATGAGCATGTTAAACAGATCTGCCAGTGAGCCGACACCAGAATCTGCATCTTTCTGCTCTGCTGTGTGTCATGGGCCGTTCGCTTGATGGATCAAGGACATTATAGTTTGCCATCCCAATCTGATGCTATTTTGCTAATATTTCTGCCTGCCAAGTGAATCTAACGTCAAAAAATCTTGAATCTGGACACAGAATTTAACAATTAATTGTGATAAGAGAGCCACGATATGCTATATGATGATGTAGGAATGAAGACGCAAATAAAAACATCAGTTCCAAACTTCACGCCTTTCAGCCATCAAACAGGCCTTCATTTCTCCATGGAGCTTATCATCAAAGGTGGGATCTGGAGCATTAATCAGGTCGCTAGCGTCGCTTTACGCTGTTGTGATAATCTTGAAAGCCTGACGGTTGCTGCTGCTGTTGTCACGGCTCTGGCTCGTCATGCCGCTTCACTAAAGCCAGAGGCGACGGTGATAGATTTCACACTCAACTGGTGTTAATGCTGCCACTCGAGCTTTGACTCTTTCTCAGCTTTCACATTAAAACCAGCCAGTTTGAAAGAATATTTTATGTTCAAATAATATAGTAGGACTAACACAACTTTTGCACAAAAATGTAATTAATAATTTTGCTTTACTAACTGTTGCAATGCAACATATTCTGCTGCCATAATTGGTCTAACAAAACCTGCCTGGATTACCGCAGAAAAAAAAATCTTAACGAGATATTGCACTTTGCAAAGAAAAAAAAATCTTTCTGAATTGTAAAATTATTTTCATGACAATTTCCCCCTTTTTTTCATTAACTTTGGGTTTTGTAATTCTTTTTGTAATACTCTTATTACTGTTAAAACAATTTTCCAATATGATTACTAAAGGCAGTCTTGTAAATATTGGCTGTTGTATATTTTATATTATATATATATCACATATAATAATTGCATATGATACAATGCAATTTTCTAATATAAATTATATATTTATTTCCCCAGAATCAATATAAATAAATATATATATATATATGTGCAGAATGGTCATGAAAATATCACAGTATACATTTAATAATCACAAAAAAAATACATTTCTTATTTCTATATTGATTTTGTGATTCAAACGTTCTTTACAGACCTGGTCTAGAATTCTAAAATTAATTGACAGTTTTAAGGGCCAGTGAACAATGATTTCTTGATATTACAGTGACATGTAATCAGATTCTCCTGGGTGCAAACAGCAGCAGTCTTTAGACTCAACTCTCAGCTTATTTAGACCTAAACACAGCTTTAAAGAAGCACTCAAAAACAAACAGGTGCAGATCAGTAAGGAAAAAACACATCGAACCGGTGCACTTCAAATCTGTCATCTCTCATTGCTCTCTCTCAACATGAATGATCCACAACGAATATGATTCTTCATCTATCAGATGTCCTTGCAGCAGTTCAATCACCACTAAGCCTTATTGATGTAGCCCTCTTTGATAAGAAAATCATAGATTTTGCGTGTCTTGTTGACATCTATCTTGATGAGCGATCGGGCCTGGGCCAGCCGTAGACCCCCCTGCCGCCGGCACTCGTTCATCAGGGCCTGTTTGTACTCCAGATACGCCCCAGGCACCAGACGAACCACCTGACATAGCTGAGGGAGATGATGAGAGAATCGTTTAGGATCTATTATATCACATCAATGAGGCAGATGTCTTTGAAATGAGCTCGTGCTAGAAGCAAAATCAAGATTTCCAAACCTCTTTTTCTCTCTCATTGAGTTTGTCTGTGCCAGGAAGTCCTGTTAGGTTGAGAGGAGGTGCGCTTTTTCTGCCTGTGGATCAGATGATTGAGACCGTTCAGATTCTCCTCATCAAGAACCGTTAGCAACAGATGTGTTGCAGGATATCATTTAGCAAATAACTGAGCAAAGCAATAAACCACGGGACTGTGCATTAACAATGATTTTCCCCCAGTTTCTAAGTTGTGCTGCATTCAATAAAAGAACATGGAAACATTTTAGTTTAGACCAAGCCTCACTATTAAAAGTTGGATATTTGCTTATATAACTGGCATATTGGCTGTTTATTAGTTCTTATAAAGCACATATAAATGCCTTGTTCCTCTTGATTATATATTGTAGATCCCTTGATCCTAGTCCAGACCTAAACTTATCAACTAACTTACTGACTATACATAAACAGAAAATTTGGAGTTTATTGAGGACAAAGTCATAGTTAATCGTTAGTTAATAGTAAATTGTTAACAATGAATTGAATTAATAGATTTCTTGTTCTTCTTCTTTCTACTACTACTACTAATTATACAATTATTATCACGATTATGAAAATCGTTGTATTATAAAAAATATTTTAATTAATTTCCCATGAAGGTACTTCGTATTAAACACTGTTCCGTAATAATAATAATAATACTTAATATTATAGTTGTATTTTTTATTATTAGAGCCTTAAATCAAGAAACAATTTTAATCATTAGAATGTTGTGAAAAAGTTAATTTATTTCAGTAATTCAACTCAAATTGTGAAACTTGTGTATTAAATAAATTCAATGCACACAGACTGAAGTAGTTTAAGGCTTTGGTTCTTTTAATTATGATTTTGGCTCACATTTAACAAAAACCCACCAATTCACTATCTCAACAAATTAGAATATGGTGATATGCCAATCAGCTAATCAACTCAAAACACCTGCAAAGGTTTCCTGAGCCTTCAAAATGGTCTCTCAGTTTGGTTCACTAGGCTACACAATCATGGGGAAGACTGATGATCTGACAGTTGTCCAGAAGACAATCATTGACACCCTTCACTATGAGGATAAGCCACAAACATTCATTACCAAAGAAGCTGGCTGTTCACAGAGTGCTGTATCCAAGTATGTTAACAGAAAGTTGAGTGGAAGGAAAAAGATGCACAACCAACCGAGAGAACCGCAGCCATATGAGGATTGTCAAACAAAATCGATTCAAGAATTTGAGTGAACTTCACAAGAAATGGACTAAGGCTGGGGTCAAGGCATCAAGAGCCCCCAAACAAACTGATCGCTTCCATGCCACGCCGAATTGAGGCAGTAATTAAAGCAAAAGGAGCCCCTGCCAAGTATTGAGTACATGTACAGTAAATTAACATACTTTCCAGAAGGCCAACAATTCACCATATCTTTTTTTTAATTGGTCTTATGAAATATTCTAATTTGTTGAGATTTTTGTTAAATATGAGCCTAAATCATCACAATGAAAAGAACCAAAGACTTAAACTACTTCAGTCTGTGTGCACTGAATTTATTTAATACACGAGTTTCACAATTTGAGTTGAATTACTGAAATAAATGAACTTTTTCATGACATTCTAATTTATTGAGAAGCACCTGTATTATATACATATACATATACATATATATATATATACATATATATATATATATATATATATATATATATATATATATATATATATATATATATATACATATATCAACAATGCATGTTTTGGTGAGGATAACTAATTGTCATATTTTAACAAGCACTTCCTGCTCAACATCTGCTTTAAAATTAGAGGTATTAATAATTAATACTTTGTTATTAACCCTAACCTAACCCTAAGTAATGAGAAATGGGGATTTCAATAAATTGATTTAAAATATGATTACTGATAAAAATAAACTACTCTCCCAACTTATTAAGCAAAATCCAAAAATGCTTGAATGTTCAGATAAAGACAAAGAGACTGATCAGATTCATATGCATTCAAATATGTCCTAGTTGTGCAGTGAAGTGACAAAAAGCCAAAATGTGTAAGTACATGAGAAGTACAAAGAGTTTGTTGCGCATTTACAGCGGTGCATCTCACAGAGTAGATTAATGTGTTTGAGCCTGCGGCTTCACGGCTGAAGAGGACATCACTAAGATTGCAAAAAGAGACTTGAATGGAGGAGAGGAGGCATTGTGTGAAAAACGGAGGAAATAAGCAGCACTGTACCTGAGGTAGTGATAGTAGTGACCACAGGGGTGATTCCAGCATCACTGCGAGAGAGAAACACAGTCAGCCAACCGCTGCTTTAGTTAAGAAAAACCATTATCACATCTCTGAAAGGCTGGCTGGGGCTCATGGGCTTCTCAGCAAAATAAAGTATTAATCGAGCGCCTGATTCATCATTCACTTTTACTTTGTCTACTTTTGCTCAATACCTACACCAACTTTTGTGAAACTACTGCTGGAGCTACAAAAACACAAACTAACAGAGAGCCAAATACCCACAAGGTGTTTGAAGAGAACACACTGAGGACCAGCGGGCAGAAAGAAACTTGAATCATACACGTGATACTAATAAACAGCATATGAATGTATGCTAGAAAGAAACAGAAGTGCTTGCATGGCAGCAATAAAAAAATTTTCTTTTAACATTTTTTTATGTGTCTATTATTATACAATACTGTTCAAAAGTTTGGGGTAAATATGATTTTTCTTTCATTCATTTTTCGTTGTTGTTGTTTTTTTTAAGAATACTTTTATTCAGCGAGGACATACCAAAGATTTATTTTTTTAATAAATGCTGTTATGCTGTTCTTTTGGACTTTCAATTCAAAGAAACCTGAAAAAAGCTATCAACATCAGCAAATCAGAATGATTTCTGAAGGATCATGTGACACTGAAGACTGGAGGAATGATGCTGAAAATTCACCATGACAGGAATAAACTATATTTTAAAATATATTAAAATAGAAAACCATTATTACAGTGTTATTGTATTTTATGATTTAATAAAAAAAAGTAGTAGTATAGAGAGTTACATGGCAGCCTGGTTTTGGAGCCACTTCTGGCACGCACGAGCATCATGAATGTACTGCAGGATGTCACACAGCATGTTCCTCTTCCTGCGCTCGTCCTCTCGCATGCGTTTGACTCTCTCGTACACTTTAGCACCTGCAGGCCAGATGACAGATGTCAGATCAGCTCTGAACAAAGCTCTCGAAATGTGACATCTTAAGAGCAAGAACAAAAAGCTGACTGTAGATAGTATGGACCATATTCAGATAGATCTGTTATTTCTCACTTGCTGACTGTGCTTAATTTAAAGATTTTTTTTTGCTGTTCATTTACCCAGCCTCAGGCCACCCAAGATGCAGCTGACTTTTTTCTTCAGTAAAATGGAAAAATATCTTTTTTTTTTAGCTGAAACGTTTGTCCTTGGTGATTCATAAAAGGTAGGTCAATATCTACCGGTGTTTTTAAGAGTCACAAACAGCATTTCAGGCACCACAAAACTAATACCCATGCCTCCTGATGATATATTGAGGACTTATAAAGCAAAATGATGGTTCTGTGCAAGAAACTAAACATTATTTACAACAGTAATCCATAGCCTCAGGCAATTATTTTCCGCAAACTGGTTCTTTGCGACAGTTCGTTATAATAAACTGGCTCAATTAACAGATTCACCAATTTGTTTGCATAGTCACACAATGACGTAACGCATATGCAATTATATTATTAAAGCACCCAATAATAATGACGCAGATGTTTTACATGTCTAAAGCATATAAAGTGAATTAACTATTCAAGATCGCGTCACCATTTTCCATAAACCATGAGATAGCATTAAAGCTCTTTCATTCAAGTGTTCGGTTCACGCACGCTCATATCAGCAGCTCATCAATCCTGGTCCGAGTCAGGGTTGTTCCCTCAGTTCAGTGACTGTTGGAGGAACTGGAGGGCTGAATTAGTTTGCAAAAACGTGCATCATAGGATCATATACACCAGTATTTTGGCTGTGACTGGAGTGACTGTTGGGCACAACAAAGATGACTGTTTCAGCTGTTCTACTGAAGAAAAAAAAGTCTCCTGCATATCAAATGGCCTGAGGGTGAGCGAATCAACAGCAAATTTTCATTTTTTGGGTGAACTCTGCCTTTAACCTCATTTTCATTCGGGCTACCTACAATGATACACTTCTGAGCGAGCGTGCATCTTACCACAGAAGGACTGTATTCCCTCTCTCCTGTACTCCTGCAGTCTACGGATCTCCCTCTTCAGCTCAAACTCCACTGTGAACGAGTGCGTGAGAGAGAGAGAGAGAGAGAGAGAGAGAGAGACAGAGCAGATGGAGCGGTGAACTTCTGACCCTGATTCAAACTACTGCCTCAGACTCAGCGCTGGTGAATGACATAGGATCTTGTTTATCTAACCCCAACGGACATACACACAATTATCAAACCACAAAAAAGGACTGGACTGACCCTGTGTCAGCTGAGAAAGAAAACTAGACAGTCGACTCTAGTATATATAAACCAAAATAATGACATCATATACATCAAGGGTGTCGAAAAAGAGATGAATACTCACAGGTGTGACTCTCGATGAACTTGTCGTGCTCTATGGGTCCCGCCACACGTGCAAAGCGCCTCATGACATCATAAAGGTCCTGCACTTCCTTGGGATACCGCCTCTCTAAAACTGACAACACAACAGACGCACAAAATCAGTTTGATGGGGTCAACAAAACACTGGGTCTGTTCTAAACAACCTTCTTGTCTACATATGCACCTTCTAAGTGACTGATTTGGCAAACAGCACCGTCACACAAACAACACAGGAAACTCTAATCACAATAGTTTCCAATGGAGTATGACATTAGCACGTTCGCCAAGATAACAGCACCCTTAAAATAATAAAAACACATGGCACTCATCCATATTTGGTCAAATTTGTACCTTTAACTTGCTATTTTTTCAAACTTTAATGAAACAAATAAATGCATGCCATCTCTCTCTCTCTCTACGGAGCGCGAGAGAGAAAGAGAGAGAGAGAAAGCTCTATGTGGGTGAGTGTGAGGTGTGATATCTGCCAATGCTAGCTTGCCGAGATGTTACCCAGAAACACACACTCCACAAAAATCAGTCAAGATGTATCAAACTACAATATCAGTGCCCTCCGTGCAGCAGTGGCTGATGGGACACGAGTCCGGCCGGTGTGTGCACAGCCAGGTCAAGCGGTCGGGGATAAACCAACACCGCTGTGAGCCACCAGGTCTTGGCCGCTGCTTCCATTATCACTCGCAATACACACACACTTTCCCGCAGTCTCCATGACAACAAGGCTGCAGTTCCATGGTAACTATCGCCTCGCTTTTGTCTCGAGAGCGCAGGGAGACGAGGAGGGTGGCTGGGAGCCCATAGATAAATAAAAACAACTCCTCACATCACAAACACTCAATACGTCTCTGCAAAACACGCAAGCCTGATTGGATTTCCATGCTTCTTTTCCCCCTGCACGCAAAGAGGAAATGATTGGATAAGCGTGTTCTTATTGAAATCGGTTGATTTTATGTTCCAAACTATTCAGAGGGGAGCAATCACAGCTGGTGAAACAGCTCTGGGATCAGTGTTGATCTGCCATTGCAGTATTCCAGGATTTGGCAGAGATGGCTCGTGTTATTGGAGGTGTGCCAGCAACTTCTGTGCATTGTAACCGACCAGCTCATACCTGCATGGTGAACCTACTTTACCTCACATACACAACAGAGTATAAGAGATGGCATAAGAGTTTGGCTAATATGATGCACAACACCATGATTAAAAAAAAAAGATCTCGTCTTACTCTGAAACTTGCGTAGGTTGATGAGGCCGTGGTCTCGAATGATCCTGAAAGACAACAGTTGACACATTTCTAATGATCTAATGACTAATGATCCTCAAATAGATGATTATAAAACTGATCTGGCTCGAAGTATATTCAAGTGTGTATGATATATATATATATATATATATATATATATCTATATGTAATAGATTGTGAAGGATGTTTTTTTTTATTACCTTATTTAGCAACTAGACATTTGATTAAACAAATGAGTAAGACATATTATTATATTGTTATTACATAAGATTTCTAATTCAAATAAATGCAGTCATTCTTTTAAATCCTGAAAATGTACCACAGTTTCTGCAAATGAAAAACATTAAAATAGACACTAGTTTTATTTACAAATATTACTATTTTAGTACTGTATTTTTGTTAAAAAAATTTTTATTTATACACATATATTTGTGACCCTGGACCACAAAACCAGTCTTGAGGGTAAATTTTTCGAAATTGAGATTTATACATCATATGAAAGGTGATCGGACAATATTTAGCCGAGATACAACTATTTGAAAATTGTAATCTGAGGGTGCTAAAAAAATCTAAATAATGAGAAAATTGCCTTTAAATTTGTCCAAATGAATTCTTAGCAATGCATACTACTAATCAAAAATTACGTTTTGATATATTTATGTTAGGAAATTTACTAAATATCCTAATGATTTTTGGCATAGAAGAAAATTCTATAATTATTTTTTTTTTTGTGGCTATTGCTTAAAATATACCCCAGCGATTTAAGACTAGTTTTGTGGTCCCGAGTCACATAGTTTTTGGCACCTCTGTATATTACTATTAGCAGATTATTTGTTTATTGTAATAATTACTACTAAATGCAACTTTTTAAACCTCAATTTATCATAGTTTCATTTAAGCAACACATAACTTGAGGCTGTGCATTACAATGACTTCACAACATTTGTAAATACAGTTTATGTTATAAACTGTACTAAATCATGTACAGTCTATTATTTACATAATCTACAGATGCTGTTATTTCACAGATGATTGCATTGGGAAGACAATAAACATGACATAACCGTGGCAAAATGACTGTAATGCACAGCCTTGGTTTGCTGCTTATTTGACGACGCTTGGCATTATGAGCTGAGGGCTATGCTTTATTAAAAGCATCTCATCCGTGGTGTGTGTGTGTGTTTGGTGCGCTGGTCTCAGATGTTGTGTGGGCTCATTAAGAGCTGTTTGTGTTTGTGCTAGAGAAAATCAGGCTGGCTGATCAGTTGCTATGGATCAGGTTACATTTTAACACACCAGATGTTGAACTCAACTGAACTCAGTGTGAAATGACAGAAGCTGCACGTGATAATTAGATTCGATTCTTCAATTAGTAGTTATTATAACAGTACAGTAGATGTGACCATAGACCACAAAACCTTCTGGGGGATATTTGTAGCAAAAGCCAACAATACATTGTATGGGTCAAAATTATCGATTTATTTTTCTTTTATGCCAAAAATCATTAGGATATTAAGCAAAGATTATGTTCCATGAAGATATGTAGTAAATATCCTACCATAAATGTATGAAAACTTTATTTTTGATTAGTAATATACATCTCTAAGAACTTCATTTGGACAACGATCCTAATAAACCTTCATCAAAGGAAAACTTATTTATTCAGCTTTCATATGATGCATAAATCTCAATTTCGAAAAATTGAAACTTAAGACCGTTTTTGTGGTTCAGGGTCCCATTTTGTACATTTTGAGAATTTTGACTCAAGAGTCACACACGAAATAAAAGCTGAATAAATAAGCTTAGTTAGGATATGACAATATGTGGCCGAGATGCAACTATTTGAAAATCTGGAACCTGAGGGTGCAAAAAAATCTAAATATTGAGAAAACACTCTTTAAAGTTGTCCAAATGAAGTTCTTAGCAATGCATAACATAATCAAAAATTAAGTTTTAATATATTAACGGTAGGAACTTTACTTAATATTTTCATGCAACATGATCTTTAATTAATATCCTAATGATTTTTGGCATAAAAGAAAAATCAATCATTTTGACCCATACAGTGTATTGTTTGCTATTGCTACGAATATCCCCCAGCGATCTGTGGTCCAGGGTCACATATTTTGTTCACTGAGAAACATTTTTAAAAGGAAATATAAGGAATGCTACAATTTGAGGTTGAATTAAATAGTCAAACGAGGCCCTCGAGTGGTTTTTCAATGGCAGTACAGCAGGTTTTCCTACTTACTTTTTTCTCCTTTGTCTCTCTTTAAGTCTGGAGTGATATATGTCAACTACTGCAACCTTCAGTGCTAGAAAAATAGTCAACAGAAGTTAATGACAAATCAGCATATATCTATCTATAATTCTTTTTTTATGTTTTGCTGACTTCATATTGTGGCTTGTTGCTACATACCGTGAAGAATATCAGAGTCATCATCAACAAAGTCGATATCTTTCAAATCCCATTCTGCATAGTTATCAAACTCCTTATTTTACATAGAGGCAAAAAGAGAGAAAGGGGTTGATCTGAACAATGTACAGAAGGATTTGTTTCCAACAGACGGCACATTAAGCATAGATCCCTCACCTCCATGAAGTCAGCTCGAGCCGGCATGTATCCAGCCATATCTCTGGACACCTGAGAGTCGAAAGAAGGCCTGGGAGGATCATCAGTGGCTGAAAGAGACACAAGACAAAGCCTTTGACTACTGCTGCCTAAAAAGGTATTTATATACTATAATCAAACATCAATCGTCGCAGTTTCAATATCGTAGAACGGTCTCTGTGTGTTTATTTGCCTTAAAAACTAAATAAACCAGACAATCCCATCTAGTGTTCATGCTGTTCTTCTGTCTGGCCAAAGTGTGATGAATCAGTGCCTGCAGGGGCTGCTGGGACCACGATGACAAACACAAACAGTCACGATGAAAGAACAACACATTAGAACAAAAACTGATTTCCTGCAGAAAAGATGGTCTGATCGAACTAAACCAATTTGTCTGACAAGCTCGACTCTTGGCCAGACTGAATACAGGGGACTGTGCATGATGCTCATTATAAGTATTAAAGGAGGATGACAGTGAAGAGAGTGTTAAAAATATCCATAAATGTATCTGTTACTAGGGTATCAATTTAATGCCATTTTATTAGACCGATTAGAAATCAGTTTAAAGCATGTGTATGTGTATATATTTAAAGAGTAGCTTGATTCTGGAGCTCACTTACGCTTAAAGGGAATGGCCGTGTCTGCTGTCCGGGACAGATGATCTTGCATCTGTCTGAGATTGAGCAGAGCGGAGGAGAACAGAGGATTGTTGATGAAGTTCTTCATGTAGTGTCCTTCACACTCCTCTTTGGTTTTGGTGCGCATCTGGTAAGCCACGTCCTGCCTGAAGAAACACCCAGATTTGTCATTAAAAAAAAGTGAAGTGAAGTGACATTCAGCCAAGTATGGTGACCCATACTCAGAATTTGTGCTCTGCATTTAACCCATCCGAAGTGCACACACACAGAGCAGTGAACACACACATACACACACTGTGAACACACACCCGGAGCAGTGGGCAGCCATTTATGCTGTGGCGCCCGGGGAGCAGTTGGGGGTTCGATGCCTTGCTCAAGGGCACCTAAGTCGTGGTATTGAAGGTGGAGAGAGAGCTGTTCATGCACTTCCCCCACCCACCCACCCACCCACAATTCCTGCCAGCCCGGGACTCGAACTCACAACCTTTTGATTGGGAGTCCAACTCTCTAACCATTAGGCCACGACTTCCCCAAAAATTACAGTGTTATTTATTATTATGTATATTCAGCATTTGTACATATGTACATTTGTACAGTTACTCTCAAATACATTCATGCCAAGCTCGATAAACATAGACGACTTTGGTAGTTGATACGCTGGAGCTTCTTCCTGTTATAGCGTCCTGTGTTTCACACTGCGCATGCGCAGAACGCCTACATTCAATGCAACGAAAATTACAGCTGTTTGGAAAAGCATATGCATTTTTACTTGGTTTTACTGGCACTTGAAGCCTTCAGAACGTGAAAATATCGATCCTAAAGTATTGTGGCAGAGCAAATGAACACCTCCCAAAAACAAGAGTGCCCAGAGTGCTGCTTATGTGATTGTGGCGCATGTTTGTGTTTCTGAGTTCATTCTTTCGAGTTTCTCATAATTTGCATATGCATACTTTCATAGATATGTGGCTATATTTAACCACTGGTTCACCTAAAACTCTTACACTATCTTTAGTTAAATGGCATGGTTTGATATAGTGCTCAGGTAAATTTGATCTAAGTAAATGTTAAACTTTTGAAATTCAGAAAAAAAGAACCATATATTGATGAATCAATACATGAAAATTATGTATCTGTGTACTGTTATTTATCTTTTGGTATGCATTTAAGAAAAAAAATGGTTAGGATTCAGGTGTAGTTGCAAATAGTGATTAATCCTGATTAATCCACTGAAAATTCTGATTAATTTGATTAAAAGTTTTTATCATTTGACAGCCCTAATATATATATATATATATATATATATATATATATATATATATACAGTTTACAATAAGAAAAACTTAAGTCATACATTTTATTAAACATATGATTACTGCATTCATAAACTATGGTTTTTTAAATACTCCAAAGCAGTTTTTTCACATTTAGGTACAACAAGGTACTTACGTCCAAAGCTAATATTTCAATTAACCAAAGCAATTGTAATAGTTTTAGTAAACAACAACACTGGTCACATATTTGATAAAAAAATATCTAATTTAGAGTTTCCACAGGTTCTTAATTCTGAAATTAAAGGGGGGGTGAAATGCTATTTCATGCATACTGAGTTTTTTACACTGTTAAAGAGTTGGATTCCCATGCTAAACATGGACAAAGTTTCAAAAATTAAGTTGTATGTTTGAATGAGTATTTCTGTTCCAAAAATACTCCTTCAGGTTTGTCACAAGTTTCGGAAAGTTTTTTTCGAGTATGGCTCTGTGTGACGTTAGATGGAGTGGAATTTCCTTATATGGGTCCTGAGGACACTTCTGCCGGAAGAGCGTGCGCTCCCGTATAGCAGAGCACTGAGAGCACAACAGACTTCACTGATCAGAGCGAGAGCGTCGCGAAAAGTCACAAAAGGAGTGTGTTTTTGGTTACCAGGGCAAGACAACCCTGCACAGATTACCAAAAAAAAAAAACAGTATTAAGGGACCAGTGGATGGAGTTTATTTTTACAGAGCATCAACGGAGTTGTGCAAGTGTTTGTTCCCTGCATTTCTAAAATGCTTGTTTTACAAACAAAGCCCAGTTTGACGACGGATTTGCGTATTGTTTATTTCTTAAGGATGATGCAATCCCAACGAAAAAGGGTCACGATTGTGTGTTGGAACCACAGGCGGTGAGTAAAACTGCTTAAAATATCTCTGCCTCCTTGTTAGTGCGTCTGCCTCCCATCGGAGAACCGGGTTCGAGCCCCGCTCGGAGCGAGTCGTTGCTGCTGCTGCTCTCGTTCAGTTTCAGCCTTCACAGCTGTCACAGCTTCCAAATGCTCTCAACGCAAAAGCCTACTGGCGCTCATGATTCTTTAGCTCCGCCCACACATCACGCCTCCAGGCGCTTGTGTTTTTCCGGGAAAAATCGGTACAGACTATCTTTCTCTTATGTATATAATAAAACTAAAGACTTTTTGGAGTTATGAAGGATGCAGTACTACTCTATATGTACTCAAGATTAACAGGATATTGAGTGAAAACAAGCATTTCACCCCCCCTTTAAGATGCATTTAATTGACATGCAAATTGACAAAAACAAGAATTTCTCTGTCAAATGTATCAAAATGAAGTGAGATTATGATTAAAACAAGAACAAAAAATCTACCAATGGGCTCAGAATATTTTCATAATTGAAAAGAAAACCTAATTTTCATACTCCGCTGACAGATGCTAGTTCATATTCTAAGCATGAACTCAAATTTTGTTCAATTAAAAAAAAAATGTACTATGTTCATTTTGCATTCCAAATAATAAATAATAAAATAATAATACATTTCCTCATCTGTAAGTCGCTTTGGATAAAAGCCTCAGCTAAATTAATGAATGTAAATAAATATATCTTGATTTAAGGATGTTTATTTGTATTGGAAAATATAAAGATATTTATTTTTAACAATGCATGCAACATTTAATGCCATGACTTTATGAACTTTATGAGCAGAATCCCTGAGTCCTAGTAGAATAGTATATGAGGCAAGGATCTGTACTGACCAGTTCCCAAAACCACAGTCCATGACGGCCTCTAACAGAGCCATCTCCTCCTGCGCAGTCCAGCCAGGCTCTAACACGGGGAAATCAGACGTCTGGAAGAAAGCAGATCAAAGGAAATGTCTCATTTAAAAACCTTTTAGATTCAGCGCAATCATTTCAATTCAAACTGCTCTCTTTACCATGATTTCATACTTGTGGTCACTCTGGTGCTTTTTATACTCGTATCCTCTAGTAAAGCACTGCAACAGAAAGATTCAATCATATCGTACACATGAAAAGAGATAGAACATCATATTTGATTCATGCAGTCCGACAGTGAGGAGATCCTCAATCCAGAGACCCACCTGCAGACACAAGAGGAAAGGTGACGGTCCACATTCAGCACATTTAATGTAAGGCTCCACTAGAAACGAGGAACATCCTCGACAGGGAGGCTTATCGAAAGGATCATCTGAGGAGACAGTTACAGAACGAAGCTATCATTTCAACGGACCTCTGTCCTGTACCAAAAACATGCCAACAGTACTTCACATCACAGTACATGACAGAAGCATTTGATTGCATTTGGCTGATTAATAGGTCACAGAGGTCGTTATCTGCAGAATACAGATGATACGGCATCATTTTAATCAAAGTGTTAATAAAATAGAGTTACATTACAGCTGTAAAGTTATTATTGAAGGATAACATTAATGAAAACAGAAATATAAACATTCGGACAATTAAAAAATGTGTTGCTCAAAATAAATACATTTTATTTTTTAACAGTAGTTAATATTATATACATTATATATGTACACAAATATAATTAATTGCCGTGATCAAAGCTGAATTCACAGTATCCGTCTTTGGTGTCACATGGTCCTTCAGGAATTAATCTAATATGCTGATTTATTATCAATGATAGAAACTGGAACTTGTGATACTTTTTCAGGATTCTTTGATGAATAAAAAGATAAACACAACAGCATTTATTCAAAATAGAAACCTTTTGTAAGAATATAAGTCTTTACTGACACCTTATATTTATATTTAATATTTAAAATGACAGTGAGTTAGTTTTTGTGGGCTGCACTGTGATCCTTAAATACATTTACATTTTAAATGTATTCATTTAGCAGAAGCTTTAATCCAAAGTGATTTACAAATGAGGACAGTGGAAGTAGCAAGGGCTTTTAAATAATATATAAAAAAAGAACACGGATAGAATATAAAAAGAATAGAGCAAGCTAGTGTTAGAGGTCTTTTTTATTTTGCTTTTGTTTATTGTATAATAAATGAAAAGAAAACAGATAGAGTAAAAAAATATTAGAAAGCTAATGTTAGTTAGATTTTATTTTTTTAAGAACAGAATAAGAATAGTGAGTGCTAAAGTTAGAGGGTCAAATAAAGATGGGTTTTAGCCGATTCTTGAAGAAGGCTAAGGACTAAACAAGGCTAAACATCAATGGTTAAACATCATAAATAGTCTTTAAATATCATCAAATGATTATTGTTCTAACACGCACGACAAGATTTTGGTAATATGAACTATCGTTACACTGAATTACATTTTAATGAGTTTCTTCTGTAAATCATGTAAAAAATGTAAAGTAATCATTATGCTTTGCTCCGAAAATAAATAAATAAACAAATAAATAAATAACAGTAAGTTACCTAACGTTATATGTATCAGATGATTTTTTTTGTTAGTCACACATAAAATTCTGTAACGAATGTCGTTTCTTCTTCTCATTTAGGTACTTTAGGTAGTTACCTTCCCTTGAATAACAAATCTGTGATTTGCTAAACGGTGTAACGGTGTTTTGTTACTTACTTCCAAAAGACGCGAGGCGATCCATGCTGCAGATGAGGGTGCCCGAGAAGGAAAAAAAAAAACCTTCCTCTTAACTGTTTTGAACGCTGTACAGTTTTTTGATGAATGAAACTCAACGCTTACTCGAATTAAGCCTCATTGTTAAAAGGAGCAAATGTAATTTTAGCACATAAATGAGAACGTAAACACGTCAGTGGATCTGTGTCGATCCGTGTAGTTCAATGAACATCCACGAAGAAGAGAAGTGACATGTTGTAACAGCGCCCCTAGCGGCACCAATGCGGTAAACCTGTTGAGCCAAGACCTCAAAAGAGTACAACAGAAGTCCCCGGATGGTATAATATTTCAGGTCGAATTTTTAATTGTGGATGCGTGCACACTCTAATGATATCCACGATACAATGCACTATAACGAATTATTCGTTTGAGAACTACAAACAAACAAACTACAGACATGGCGAATGCGCGTGTTTAAGATAAGTGGGTTTGAGTTGAGCACTCAACATTTAACCTGGTAAAATGATGTTTATTTAATCTGATATATGTTATATTTCATCTGAAAAATCAATGTAAACTTTTATAAATATCCGTTTGGTCGTTAACTTTTTAAATGTATCATTATGCAGAAAATCAGAGTTGTTCGCATCAAGAACTGTTTTATCTGTCAAGAACCGCTGCACGCAGATCAACGTGATACCATCTCTCCAAAAGGTAAGAAGTTTAATGAAATTAAATTAAATGGGAAGAGTTTGCTTAATGAAACACCCACAACATCAGTTATGTAAAAAAAAAAACATCTCGATTGTTATTCGAACGATATCGTTCTTCAATGTCCTTTTTGTTAAAGTCGTGGTTTGATCTTCTCTTTTCTCATATAATTAGATATCATTATAGTTATCGTTGTTGTTATGAACTGCTCTTAACTCTGCAGTTGATAATTAGTATCATGAAAAAAGCAGCTTATTTTGTTAGCGAAGATGTTTGAAGCACAACTCAGAAGTCAGTTTGGTAGTACCAAATCTGTATGGGGAAACAACAATTCAAATGCAACCATTCACCAAACAGTAAATGTCACTGTACCTTAAGAATATGCAAACCAAACAGAAGAAAGCACAGACAAATTCATATGAATGCATTGGAATAACAATTGTTTATTTATTTGTTTACACGCTCATCAGATCTTTGGCACTTCTAATGACCAGAATGGCGGGATCTTTTCCTGCTTTCTTTTTAAGATGCAAATCCCCCTCTTCCTCCTCGTGTTGTTCATCTCTATCCCAAAGCTGATACCTGTTCCCTCCCCATCAGGGGTGCTGCACAAGATCCCGGGCCCTATGCATAGGCAGTCCTAATGCCCCCCGACCCATTGAAAATATATATTCCAGACTTTTCAAGGGCCCTCCTCTTCCTTTGGGGCCCTGGTAATCATTACTGGTTTTACCCCCAGTCCGACGCCCCTGCTCCCCATCCATAAACAGGTGCTAATGCATAACCTGCAGCCAACCAGGAGAACCAATCAGTGCATTTGTTTCATCATTGGATAATGTGCCATAATGCAGTTAGTTTGCATTTAGTAGCCCTAAATCTAATATTTCTTAGCAGAAACACAAAATAGATCCAATGTCTCACCATCAGTGAAATATGGGTCCATGTGACGACCTCCTAGTTGGTTACGAGTGTTCATTGGGGACGTCATACCAGATGTGGTCACTGAAACATTCACTGGAAGCATTTGAGGAGATGCTTGAGCTGAATTGGAACAGATAAAGTGTTCATTACAAATAGATAGTGAACAGACATCTGGTACACTTGAGATGATTAATTTAAGAGCTCATTAGATGATGTTTCTCAAGTCATTAGAAAATGAACAGATAAATAAATGAAAATCTTACCATCATTAAGATTGTCTGCATTAACGACTCCAGCACTAAAGTCATTTCCACGTCTGTTGCAAATAGAAAATAGATTAATTAAATCCACTAATTCCATTCCATGGAAAACAAAGTTTCAGAAAACAAATAAGTAGAAATTAGCATAGACTGCACTCCTAGATTTCTATCTTATTGTGGAACCCACCCTAAAGCCTTTAAAGGAATAGTTCGTCCAAAAATGAAAATTTGCAGAAAACGTTCTCAGTCTCAGGTCATCCAAGATGTAGAGGAGATTGTTAGCTCATCAAAACAGATTTGGAGAAATTCTGCATTACATAGTTTGCTCACAGGTGGATCTTCTGCAGTCAATGGGTGCCGTCAGAATGAGAGTCCAAACAGCTGATAAAAACATTACTATAATCCACACTCATGTCTTATGAAGTGAAAAGCAGTCAAGATGTTTTTATCTTCAAACTGCTTCAAGCTAAAATATGCGTCCTCTATCCATTACATTGCAGTGAATGGGTGCCGTCTGAATGAGCAGAAGATCCTTCACTGAGCAAGTGTTGTAATGCGAAATTTCTCAAACTCTGTTCTGATGAAGAATCAAATTCATTTACAAATTTGATGACCTAAGGATGAGTAAATTCTCAGCAAGTTGTTATTTTTAGATAAAACGTTCCTTTAAACAAACGAGAACTGTTTGCAATGCATGATGGTACTACTAGAGTTAGCCTACATCAGATTAATTTCTTAAATTAATTTTATAGACCTACCTAGCTAGGTATTGATCGTAGCCAGTCACATCTGGGATACATCCTGAGGTCATACCATAGGATTCATCTCCATACACCATCACACCATTAACTCCATATGGATCATCCAGACACTGGACCGAAACCTTAAAAAAACACAAATACACAAAGTATTTAAATATACAGCCTCCGAATTTGTTTTTGTTTTTCAGTACTTGTGTAATAACTGTGTAACACGTTTAAAGGATTTGACTTTTGACAAGCAATAGCTAATGAAAATGCAGAAATGTGATATTAAATTAATGTTACATGTGTTCTCTTGGAGTTTAGAAGTCACAAAGTTCAGTATTGCGTGGATTCTTGCCGAAATGATTTTACCTTCAAACATTAGCTGTACAATGGTACATGTAACACACCTTAAGAATATAATGGCAACAAATAATAATCAAGCAACAACACATTTAAAAAGATTGATTAAAGAGATATTTATGAATTATGACATATAGTATATCCAAAACCTCTTAATATTTGAGGGCCTGTTATTAAAGAGAATTTTTGTGCATGCAATGCTAGTGACATCATCCAAGTCATCCTATCATAAATAAACAAATAAACAAACAAAGATGAACAGATAATAAAAATAAAACGGGTACCTTTACAACATTTATTTGTCATTTTCTTAAAAAGGCACATGCTTGTTTTTGCCATCTAAAAATATAATAATTCTAATTAACCAAATGGAATGGTCTCTGTGAAGGTTTTATGATTATTAACAATAATTTTGCTCTAGCTTTATATACAGAAAGTGACGTGACGTAGTCAAGTATAGTGTCCCATGCTTGGAGCTTGTGCTCTGCATTTATCCCATCCAAGTGAAATGAATGGTAATTAATAGAGTGGATCTCCAGTTATAACAGTAGTTTTGTAAAGCCAGAATGACAAAGAGATGACTGATACAACACTCACTGACTCAAACCACTATATGATATTTAACCAATGACTATAACAAACAAAATGAATCATGCCTCAGAAGCAGTGGTAGAGCAGAAAAGCATATAATGCAGTCACTTTAATCATTACAAAAGGACTAAAAACAATCAGCTGAGCACTGAACAGAAAATGTTGAAGAACAGGGTCAATGCGTGCGCCATGTGACACGCTGAAATCATCTACCGGTAAAAGACAGTTCATTTCCTTAAATCCTTTAAGAAAAGGCCTGCAACAGGGTCACCCAAAACCTGCAACAGGCCTAAAAAGACATTTAGGACTACATGATTGGATTAAGGTTTTACCTTTTCGTTTTGGTCAATTGAAACGGCCATTATTTTTCCACCTGTCTATGCGGAAGTATTTGCCTTCGGTCACATGCAACGTGACATCATGCGTATTGAGTCATCCAAATTAAACTTTTTGCTTATAGTTTACAGATGACATTATATACTTTGTTTCAGAACATGAAGGAAATATATGTTGTCTTCTCATATATTCTTACTAATAACTAATAAGAAGTATTTGTCATTGAGTTTATTCTTACCTTCTGTGTCACGTCCTGTATCTTGAAGTTCTGATTTTGTAGCTGGATCTGGAAAGTCTTCCATTCCCGTTTAAGAGTTTAGTTTATACAGAACAGAATTGTTTTTTTTTCCTGTAAACTTGTAAAAAGATCAATCGATTTTAGAAAGTTCACTTAATTTATGTCCATAGATGTTAGCTCCATGCTGGTCTCCCCTGATCCTCCCTTTATGGTTTGACTTTGTTGATGCATCCTCTGACACACAAGAAAAAACATCTCCTCTATCAGCCTGCGTTATTTTTTAACTCTTTATATCCAACCAGTGTAAAACGAACAGTGCTGCTTGAAATGTTCCCAGTAGTCTGTCAGTCACTGATGACAATCATTTCTGCGAACGGCAGATAGTTTCCGCAGAAGCTGATTCAATAAAAGGGCTGGGACATCTTTCAGTTCGTTTTTGTTCCTCTAAACCAGTTTCTCTCGCTTATTTTACCAGTTGTGTTTATGGGTTTGGTTATGATTAATGCAAGTAAGGCTTTTCAGTTGACTTGTTATGATCTAAAACACAATCCATACAGATCTTTGCATGTTCACTACAGATATTTCTTCTCTATTACAGAAATTCTTATTTAATTTCTGAAAATACAGAACTATCATCATCAAATAATGTTTTAATCATTGTAGCTTGGAGTGAGTTTTGCTCTCTCGGTTCTTTAAGTTAGTTTACTTTAATTTCAAATGCCCCCCAAGCAAAATAAATAAATAAATAAATAAAATAATAATAATAATAATAACAAAAACATTCTGAAAACTATTTGAAATCCATGCACATTTTTTTAATTCACTGAATTTTATTAATATTAATACATTTTGAATTTACTTGGAATAAATACATTTGAATTCAAATTTTTGTGGCACACCAAAAACACTGCATATCTTTAGCTAAGTTTTCCCTGCAGAGTTCTACATCATTATGAACCACAGCTGAACTTCTCAAATCCACCACACAGCAAAAATAGCATGACTGTTAATGTTTGGAAAAACCATTAATGCATACAATGCATGTGATTTTAAGCAAAAGTTAATGTCGGGCTGCAAATGTGTTTGTATAGACTTGTACTGTAGAGAGCTGCACTCCAGTGGGAGTAACACAGGACCCAATGCAATTGGAATTACAATGGTTTATTTGTTTACACGCTCATCAGATCTTTAGCACTTCTAATGACCAGAATGGCGAGATCTTTTCCTCCTTCTTCTTCCTGCTTTCTTCTTTTTCTTCTTAAGATGCAAATTCCCCTCTTCCTCCTCGTGTTGTTCATCTCTATCACAAAGCTGATACCTGTTCCCTCAACATCCATAAACAGGTGCTAATGCATAACCTGCAGCCAACCAGGAGAACCAATCAGTGCATTTGTTTCATCATTGGATAATGTGCCATAATGCAGTTAGTTTGCATTTAGTAGCCCTAAATCTAATATTTCTTAGCAGAAACACAAAATAGATCCAATGTCTCACCATCAGTGAAATATGGGTCCATGTGACGACCTCCTAGTTGGTTGTGAGTGTTCATTGTGGACGTCATACCAGATATGATCACTGAAACATTCACTGGAAGCATTTGAGGAGATGCTTGAGCTGAATTGGAGCAGATAAAGTGTTCATTACAAATAGATAGTGAACAGACATCTGGTACACTTGAGATGATTAATTTAAGAGCTCATTAGATGATGTTTCTCAAGTCATTAGAAAATGAACAGATAAATAAATGAAAATCTTACCATCATTAAGATTGTCTGCATTAACGACTCCAGCACTAAAGTCATTTCCACGTCTGTTGCAAATAGAAAATAGATTTATTAATTAAATCCACTAATTCCATTGAAATTCAGAAAACAAATAAGTAGCAATAAGCATAGACTGCACTCCTAGATTTCTATCTTATTGTGGAACCCACCCTAAAGCCTTTAAAGGAATAGTTCATCCAAAAATGAAAATTTGCAGAAAACGTTCTCACTCTCAGGTCATCCAAGATGTAGAGGAGATTGTTAGCTCATCAAAACAGATTTGGAGAAGTTCAGCATTACATAGTTTGCTCACAGGTGGATCTTCTGCAGTCAATGGGTGCCGTCAGAATGAGTGTCCAAACAGCTGATAAAAACATTACTACAATCCACACTCATGTCTTATGAAGTGAAAAGCTGTCAAGATGTTTTTATCTTCAAACTGCTTCAAGCTAAAATATGCGTCCTCTATCCATTACATTGCAGTGAATGGGTGCCGTCTGAATGAGCAGAAGATCCTTCACTGAGCAAGTGTTGTAATGCGAAATTTCTCAAACTCTGTTCTGATGAAGAATCAAATTCATTTACAAATTTGATGACCTGAGGATGAGTAAATTCTCAGCAAATTGTTATTTTTAGATAAAACGTTCCATTAAACAAACGAGAACTGTTTGCAATGCATCATGGTACTACTAGAGTTAGCCTACATCAGATTAATTTCTTAAATTAATTTTATAGACCTACCTAGCTAGGTATTGATCGTAGCCAGTCACATCTGGGATACATCCTGAGGTCATACCATAGGATTCATCTCCATACACCATCACACCATTAACTCCATATGGATCATCCAGACACTGGACCGAAACCTTAAAAAAACACAAATACACAAAGTATTTAAATATACAGCCTCCGAATTTGTTTTTGTTTTTCAGTACTTGTGTAATAACTGTGTAACACGTTTAAAGGATTTGACTTTTGACAAGCAATAGCTAATGAAAATGCAGAAATGTGATATTAAATTAATGTTACATGTGTTCTCTTGGAGTTTAGAAGTCACAAAGTTCAGTATTGCGTGGATTCTTGCCGAAATGATTTTACCTTCAAACATTAGCTGTACAATGGTACATGTAACACACCTTAAGAATATAATGGCAACAAATAATAATGTATAAATCAAACAAAGACACAATTAAAAAGATTGATTAAAGAGATATTTATGAATTATGACATACAGTATAGCCAAAACCTCTTAATATTTGAGGGCCTGTTATTACAGTGAATTTTTGTGCATGCAATGCTAGTGACATCATCCAAGTCATCATATCATAAATAAACAAATAAACAAACAAAGATGAACGGATAATAAAAATAAAACAGGTACCATACAAAACTGAATTGTAATTTTCTTAAAAATGCACATGCTTGATTTTGCCATCTAGAAATATTATAATTCTAATGCTAGGTTTTGAAGTATGTACATTGGGATACTTTACTACATCTCTCTCTCTCTCTAGCTTTATATACAGAAAGTGACGTGACGTAGTCAAGTATAGTGTCCCATGCTTGGAGCTTGTGCTCTGCATTTATCCCATCCAAGTGAAATGAATGGTAATTAATAGAGTGGATCTCCAGTTATAACAGTAGTTTTGTAAAGCCAGAATGACAAAGAGATGACTGATACAACACTCACTGACTCAAACCACTATATGATATTTAACCAATGACTATAACAAACAAAATGAATCATGCCTCAGAAGCAGTGGTAGAGCAGAAAAGCATATAATGCAGTCACTTTAATCATTACAAAAGGACTAAAAACAATCAGCTGAGCACTGAACAGAAAATGTTGAAGAACAGGGTCAATGCGTGCGCCATGTGACACGCTGAAATCATCTACCGGTAAAAGACAGTTCACTTCCTTAAATCCTTTAAGAAAAGGCCTGCAACAGGGTCACCCAAAACCTGCAACAGGCCTAAAAAGACATTTAGGACTACATGATTGGATTAAGGTTTTACCTTTTCGTTTTGGTCAATTGAAACGGCCATTATTTTTCCACCTGTCTATGCGGAAGTATTTGCCTTCGGTCACATGCAACGTGACATCATGCGTATTGAGTCATCCAAATGAAACTTTTTGCTTATAATTTGCAGATGACATTATATACTTTGTTTTAGAACATGAAGGAAATATATGTTGTCTTCTCATATATTCTTACTAATAACTAATAAGAAGTATTTGTCATTGAGTTTATTCTTACCTTCTGTGTCACGTCCTGTATCTTGAAGTTCTGATTTTGTAGCTGGATCTGGAAAGTCTTCCATTCCCGTTTAAGAGTTTAGTTTATACAGAACAGAATTGTTTTTTTTTCCTGTAAACTTGTAAAAAGATCAATCGATTTTAGAAAGTTCACTTAATTTATGTCCATAGATGTTAGCTCCATGCTGGTCTCCCCTGATCCTCCCTTTATGGTTTGACTTTGTTGATGCATCCTCTGACACACAAGAAAAAACATCTCCTCTATCAGCCTGCGTTTTTTTTTAAACTCTTTATATCCAACCAGTGTAAAACGAACAGTGCTGCTTGAAATGTTCCCAGTAGTCTGTCAGTCACTGATGACAATCATTTCTGCGAACGGCAGATAGTTTCCGCAGAAGCTGATTCAATAAAAGGGCTGGGACATCTTTCAGTTCGTTTTTGTTCCTCTAAACCAGTTTCTCTCGCTTATTTTACCAGTTGTGTTTATGGGTTTGGTTATGATTAATGCAAGTAAGGCTTTTCAGTTGACTTGTTATGATCTAAAACACAATCCATACAGATCTTTGCATGTTCACTACAGATATTTCTTCTCTATTACAGAAATTCTTATTTAATTTCTGAAAATACAGAACTATCATCATCAAATAATGTTTTAATCATTGTAGCTTGGAGTGAGTTTTGCTCTCTCGGTTCTTTAAGTTAGTTTACTTTAATTTCAAATGCCCCCCAAGCAAAATAAATAAATAAATAAATAAAATAATAATAATAATAATAACAAAAACATTCTGAAAACTATTTGAAATCCATGCACATTTTTTTAATTCACTGAATTTTATTAATATTAATACATTTTGAATTTACTTGGAATAAATACATTTGAATTCAAATTTTTGTGGCACACCAGAAATGCTGCATATCTTTAGCTAAGTTTTCCCTGCAGAGTTCTACATCATTATGAACCACAGCTGAACTTCTCAAATCCACCACACAGCAAAAATAGCATGACTGTTAATGTTTGGAAAAACCATTAATGCATACAATGCATGTGATTTTAAGCAAAAGTTAATGTCGGGCTGCAAATGTGTTTGTATAGACTTGTACTGTAGAGAGCTGCACTCCAGTGGGAGTAACACAGGACCCAATGCAATTGGAATTACAATGGTTTATTTGTTTACACGCTCATCAGATCTTTAGCACTTCTAATGACCAGAATGGCGAGATCTTTTCCTCCTTCTTCTTCCTGCTTTCTTCTTTTTCTTCTTAAGATGCAAATTCCCCTCTTCCTCCTCGTGTTGTTCATCTCTATCACAAAGCTGATACCTGTTCCCTCAACATCCATAAACAGGTGCTAATGCATAACGTGCAGCCAACCAGGAGAACCAATCAGTGCGTTTGTTTCATCATTGGATAATGTGCCATAATGCAGTTAGTTTGCATTTAGTAGCCCTAAATCTAATATTTCTTAGCAGAAACACAAAATAGATCCAATGTCTCACCATCAGTGAAATATGGGTCCATGTGACGACCTCCTAGTTGGTTGTGAGTGTTCATTGTGGACGTCATACCAGATATGATCACTGAAACATTCACTGGAAGCATTTGAGGAGATGCTTGAGCTGAATTGGAACAGATAAAGTGTTCATTACAAATAGATAGTGAACAGACATCTGGTACACTTGAGATGATTAATTTAAGAGCTCATTAGATGATGTTTCTCAAGTCATTAGAAAATGAACAGATAAATAAATGAAAATCTTACCATCATTAAGATTGTCTGCATTAACGACTCCAGCACTAAAGTCATTTCCACGTCTGTTGCAAATAGAAAATAGATTTATTAATTAAATCCACTAATTCCATTGAAATTCAGAAAACAAATAAGTAGCAATAAGCATAGACTGCACTCCTAGATTTCTATCTTATTGTGGAACCCACCCTAAAGCCTGTAAAGGAATAGTTCATCCAAAAATGAAAATTTGCAGAAAACGTTCTCACTCTCAGGTCATCCAAGATGTAGAGGAGATTGTTAGCTCATCAAAACAGATTTGGAGAAGTTCAGCATTACATAGTTTGCTCACAGGTGGATCTTCTGCAGTCAATGGGTGCCGTCAGAATGAGTGTCCAAACAGCTGATAAAAACATTACTACAATCCACACTCATGTCTTATGAAGTGAAAAGCTGTCAAGATGTTTTTATCTTCAAACTGCTTCAAGCTAAAATATGCGTCCTCTATCCATTACATTGCAGTGAATGGGTGCCGTCTGAATGAGCAGAAGATCCTTCACTGAGCAAGTGTTGTAATGCTAAGTTTCTCAAACTCTGTTCTGATGAAGAATCAAATTCATTTACAAATTTGATGACCTGAGGATGAGTAAATTCTCAGCAAATTGTTATTTTTAGATAAAACGTTCCTTTAAACAAACGAGAACTGTTTGCAATGCATCATGGTACTACTAGAGTTAGCCTACATCAGATTAATTTCTTAAATTAATTTTATAGACCTACCTAGCTAGGTATTGATCGTAGCCAGTCACATCTGGGATACATCCTGAGGTCATACCATAGGATTCATCTCCATACACCATCACACCATTAACTCCATATGGATCATCCAGACACTGGACCGAAACCTTAAAAAAACACAAATACACAAAGTATTTAAATATACAGCCTCCGAATTTGTTTTTGTTTTTCAGTACTTGTGTAATAACTGTGTAACACGTTTAAAGGATTTGACTTTTGACAAGCAATAGCTAATGAAAATGCAGAAATGTGATATTAAATTAATGTTACATGTGTTCTCTTGGAGTTTAGAAGTCACAAAGTTCAGTATTGCGTGGATTCTTGTCGAAATGATTTTACCTTCAAACATTAGCTGTACAATGGTACATGTAACACACCTTAAGAATATAATGGCAACAAATAATAATCAAGCAACAACACATTTAAAAAGATTGATTAAAGAGATATTTATGAATTATGACATATAGTATATCCAAAACCTCTTAATATTTGAGGGCCTGTTATTAAAGAGAATTTTTGTGCATGCAATGCTAGTGACATCATCCAAGTCATCCTATCATAAATAAACAAATAAACAAACAAAGATGAACAGATAATAAAAATAAAACGGGTACCTTTACAACATTTATTTGTCATTTTCTTAAAAATGCACATGCTTGTTTTTGCCATCTAAAAATATAATAATTCTAATTAACCAAATGGAATGGTCTCTGTGAAGGTTTTATGATTATTAACAATAATTTTGCTCTAGCTTTATAAGTGACGTGACGTAGTCAAGTATAGTGTCCCATGCTTGGAGCTTGTGCTCTGCATTTATCCCATCCAAGTGAAATGAATGGTAATTAATAGAGTGGATCTCCAGTTATAACAGTAGTTTTGTAAAGCCAGAATGACAAAGAGATGACTGATACAACACTCACTGACTCAAACCACTATATGATATTTAACCAATGACTATAACAAACAAAATGAATCATGCCTCAGAAGCAGCGGTAGAGAAGACAAGCATATAATGCAGTCACTTTAATCATTACACAAGTACTAAAAACAATCAGCTGAGCACTGAACAGAAAATGTTGAAGAACAGGGTCAATGCGTGCGCCATGTGACACGCTGAAATCATCTACCGGTAAAAGACAGTTCATTTCCTTAAATCCTTTAAGAAAAGGCCTGCAACAGGGTCACCCAAAACCTGCAACAGGCCTAAAAAGACATTTAGGACTACATGATTGGATTAAGGTTTTACCTTTTCGTTTTGGTCAATTGAAACGGCCATTATTTTTCCACCTGTCTATGCGGAAGTATTTGCCTTCGGTCACATGCAACGTGACATCATACGTATTGAGTCATCCAAATGCAATTTTTTGCTTATAGTTTACAGATGACATTATATACTTTGTTTCAGAACATGAAGGAAATATATGTTGTCTTCTCATATATTCTTACTAATAACTAATAAGAAGTATTTGTCATTGAGTTTATTCTTACCTTCTGTGTCACGTCCTGTATCTTTAAGTTCTCATTTTGTAGCTGGATCTGGAAAGTCTTCCATTTCCGTTTAAGAGTTTAGTTTATACAGAACAGAATTGTTTTTTTTTTCCTGTAAACTTGTAAAAAGATCAATCGATTTTAGAAAGTTCACTTAATTTATCTCCATAGATGTTAGCTCCATGCTGGTCTCCCCTGATCCTCCCTTTATGGTTTGACTTTGTTGATGCATCCTCTGACACACAAGAAAAAACATCTCCTCTATCAGCCTGCGTTTTTTTTAAAACTCTTTATATCCAACCAGTGTAAAACGAACAGTGCTGCTTGAAATGTTCCCAGTAGTCTGTCAGTCACTGATGACAATCATTTCTGCGAACGGCAGATAGTTTCCGCAGAAGCTGATTCAATAAAAGGGCTGGGACATCTTTCAGTTCGTTTTTGTTCCTCTAAACCAGTTTCTCTCGCTTATTTTACCAGTTGTGTTTATGGGTTTGGTTATGATTAATGCAAGTAAGGCTTTTCAGTTGACTTGTTATGATCTAAAACACAATCCATACAGATCTTTGCATGTTCACTACAGATATTTCTTCTCTATTACAGAAATTCTTATTTAATTTCTGAAAATACAGAACTATCATCATCAAATAATGTTTTAATCATTGTAGCTTGGATTGAGTTTTGCTCTCTCGGTTCTTTAAGTTAGTTTACTTTAATTTCAAATGCCCCCCAAGCAAAATAAATAAATAAATAAATAAAATAATAATAATAATAATAACAAAAACATTCTGAAAACTATTTGAAATCCATGCACATTTTTTTAATTCACTGAATTTTATTAATATTAATACATTTTGAATTTACTTGGAATAAATACATTTGAATTCAAATTTTTGTGGCACACCAAAAACACTGCATATCTTTAGCTAAGTTTTCCCTGCAGAGTTCTACATCATTATGAACCACAGCTGAACTTCTCAAATCCACCACACTGCAAAAATAGCATGACTGTTAATGTTTGGAAAAACCATTAATGCATACAATGCATGTGATTTTAAGCAAAAGTTAATGTCGGGCTGCAAATGTGTTTGTATAGACTTGTACTGTAGAGAGCTGCACTCCAGTGGGAGTAACACAGGACCCAATGCAATTGGAATTACAATGGTTTATTTGTTTACACGCTCATCAGATCTTTAGCACTTCTAATGACCAGAATGGCGAGATCTTTTCCTCCTTCTTCTTCCTGCTTTCTTCTTTTTCTTCTTAAGATGCAAATTCCCCTCTTCCTCCTCGTGTTGTTCATCTCTATCACAAAGCTGATACCTGTTCCCTCAACATCCATAAACAGGTGCTAATGCATAACCTGCAGCCAACCAGGAGAACCAATCAGTGCATTTGTTTCATCATTGGATAATGTGCCATAATGCAGTTAGTTTGCATTTAGTAGCCCTAAATCTAATATTTCTTAGCAGAAACACAAAATAGATCCAATGTCTCACCATCAGTGAAATATGGGTCCATGTGACGACCTCCTAGTTGGTTGTGAGTGTTCATTGTGGACGTCATACCAGATATGATCACTGAAACATTCACTGGAAGCATTTGAGGAGATGCTTGAGCTGAATTGGAGCAGATAAAGTGTTCATTACAAATAGATAGTGAACAGACATCTGGTACACTTGAGATGATTAATTTAAGAGCTCATTAGATGATGTTTCTCAAGTCATTAGAAAATGAACAGATAAATAAATGAAAATCTTACCATCATTAAGATTGTCTGCATTAACGACTCCAGCACTAAAGTCATTTCCACGTCTGTTGCAAATAGAAAATAGATTTATTAATTAAATCCACTAATTCCATTGAAATTCAGAAAACAAATAAGTAGCAATAAGCATAGACTGCACTCCTAGATTTCTATCTTATTGTGGAACCCACCCTAAAGCCTGTAAAGGAATAGTTCGTCCAAAAATGAAAATTTGCAGAAAACGTTCTCACTCTCAGGTCATCCAAGATGTAGAGGAGATTGTTAGCTCATCAAAACAGATTTGGAGAAGTTCAGCATTACATAGTTTGCTCACAGGTGGATCTTCTGCAGTCAATGGGTGCCGTCAGAATGAGTGTCCAAACAGCTGATAAAAACATTACTACAATCCACACTCATGTCTTATGAAGTGAAAAGCTGTCAAGATGTTTTTATCTTCAAACTGCTTCAAGCTAAAATATGCGTCCTCTATCCATTACATTGCAGTGAATGGGTGCCGTCTGAATGAGCAGAAGATCCTTCACTGAGCAAGTGTTGTAATGCTAAGTTTCTCAAACTCTGTTCTGATGAAGAATCAAATTCATTTACAAATTTGATGACCTGAGGATGAGTAAATTCTCAGCAAATTGTTATTTTTAGATAAAACGTTCCTTTAAACAAACAAGAACTGTTTGCAATGCATCATGGTACTACTAGAGTTAGCCTACATCAGATTAATTTCTTAAATTAATTTTATAGACCTACCTAGCTAGGTATTGATCGTAGCCAGTCACATCTGGGATACATCCTGAGGTCATACCATAGGATTCATCTCCATACACCATCACACCATTAACTCCATATGGATCATCCAGACACTGGACCGAAACCTTAAAAAAACACAAATACACAAAGTATTTAAATATACAGCCTCCGAATTTGTTTTTGTTTTTCAGTACTTGTGTAATAACTGTGTAACACGTTTAAAGGATTTGACTTTTGACAAGCAATAGCTAATGAAAATGCAGAAATGTGATATTAAATTAATGTTACATGTGTTCTCTTGGAGTTTAGAAGTCACAAAGTTCAGTATTGCGTGGATTCCTGCCGAAATGATTTTACCTTCAAACATTAGCTGTACAATGGTACGTGTAACACACCTTAAGAATATAATGGCAACAAATAATAATCAAGCAACAACACATTTAAAAAGATTGATTAAAGAGATATTTATGAATTATGACATATAGTATATCCAAAACCTCTTAATATTTGAGGGCCTGTTATTAAAGAGAATTTTTGTGCATGCAATGCTAGTGACATCATCCAAGTCATCATATCATAAATAAACAAATAAACAAACAAAGATGAACAGATAATAAAAATAAAACGGGTACCTTTACAACATTTATTTGTCATTTTCTTAAAAATGCACATGCTTGTTTTTGCCATCTAAAAATATAATAATTCTAATTAACCAAATGGAATGGTCTCTGTGAAGGTTTTATGATTATTAACAATAATTTTGCTCTAGCTTTATATACAGAAAGTGACGTGACGTAGTCAAGTATAGTGTCCCATGCTTGGAGCTTGTGCTCTGCATTTATCCCATCCAAGTGAAATGAATGGTAATTAATAGAGTGGATCTCCAGTTATAACAGTAGTTTTGTAAAGCCAGAATGACAAAGAGATGACTGATACAACACTCACTGACTCAAACCACTATATGATATTTAACCAATGACTATAACAAACAAAATGATTCATGCCTCAGAAGCAGTGGTAGAGCAGAAAAGCATATAATGCAGTCACTTTAATCATTACAAAAGGACTAAAAACAATCAGCTGAGCACTGAACAGAAAATGTTGAAGAACAGGGTCAATGCATGCGCCATGTGACACGCTGAAATCATCTACCGGTAAAAGACAGTTCATTTCCTTAAATCCTTTAAGAAAAGGCCTGCAACAGGGTCACCCAAAACCTGCAACAGGCCTAAAAAGACATTTAGGACTACATGATTGGATTAAGGTTTTACCTTTTCGTTTTGATCAATTGAAACGGCCATTATTTTTCCACCTGTCTATGCGGAAGTATTTGCCTTCGGTCACATGCAACGTGACATCATACGTATTGAGTCATCCAAATGAAACTTTTTGCTTATAGTTTACAGATGACATTATATACTTTGTTTTAGAACATGAAGGAAATATATGTTGTCTTCTCATATATTCTTACTAATAACTAATAAGAAGTATTTGTCATTGAGTTTATTCTTACCTTCTGTGTCACGTCCTGTATCTTGAAGTTCTCATTTTGTAGCTGGATCTGGAAAGTCTTCCATTCCCGTTTAAGAGTTTAGTTTATACAGAACAGAATTGTTTTTTTTTCCTGTAAACTTGTAAAAAGATCAATCGATTTTAGAAAGTTCACTTAATTTATGTCCATAGATGTTAGCTCCATGCTGGTCTCCCCTGATCCTCCCTTTATGGTTTGACTTTGTTGATGCATCCTCTGACACACAAGAAAAAACATCTCCTCTATCAGCCTGCGTTTTTTTTTAAACTCTTTATATCCAACCAGTGTAAAACGAACAGTGCTGCTTGAAATGTTCCCAGTAGTCTGTCAGTCACTGATGACAATCATTTCTGCGAACGGCAGATAGTTTCCGCAGAAGCTGATTCAATAAAAGGGCAGGGACTCTTACAGTTCGTTTTTGTTCCTCTAAACCAGTTTCTCTCGCTTGTTTTACCATATGTGTTTATGGTTTTGGTTATGACTAATGCAAGTAAGGCTTTTCAGTTGACTTGTTATGATCTAAAACACAATCCATACAGATCTTTGCATGTTCACTACAGATATTTCTTCTCTATTACAGAAATTCTTATTTAATTTCTGAAAATACAGAACTATCATCATCAAATAATGTTTTAATCACTGTAGCTTGGAGTGAGTTTTGCTCTCTTAGTTCTTTTAGTTAGTTTCACTTTGAATTCAAATGCCACCCAAGCAAAAAAAAAAAAAAAAAAAAAAAAACGGAAATATTCTGAAACCTATTTGAAACCCATGCACATTTTTGGAATACACTGAATTTGATTAATATTAATGCATTTTGAATTTACTTTGAATAAATACATTAAAATTCTAATTTTTGTGGCACACCAAAAACACTGCATATCTTTAGCTAAGTATTCACTGCAGAGTTCTACATCATTATGAACCACAGCTGAACTCCTCAAATCCACCACACAGCAAAAATAGGATGACTGTTAATGTTTGGAAGAACCATTAAGAAGCCAATGCAAGTGATTTTAAGCAAGCCTTTTTGCAAATGTGTTTGCAGAAACTTTATCTGCTGTTTGTACTGACCACTAGAGGTCATTGTGAGAGATAGTTGAGAGATTAATAAAAACAGACTCTAGTGCTGAGAGAAGAGAGGAAGCAATACAGACACGATGAGACAGAATGAAAACAGCGTTCTTCCCTAACTGAGTGTTCGTCATTCACTATTCATGAATCATCATTACTCATCAACTACTCGATTTCAACTGTATATTTTGCAGACTCGTTGTTTTGCTGGCACTTTGTATGGTGTAGCATCAGTTTTTTAAGGGCTAGTTCACCCAAAAATGAAAATCTGTCATAATTTACTCACTTTCATATCTTGAAGAGAGGTTTGTGTGTGACATCCAAAGTCCAATGAGGTTTGTTTTAGCATGTGATGTTTGCATGAGCCTCCATGTTTACCAGTGCACTCTATGTACAGTATGTGTGTTATACAGTACGTGAATAAAAGCCTAAATGAAATCTGTCCATCATATAAAGCAATTCTATATCTTCACTAGATTTAGACAAAAAAACAATTCATATGGATTTGTTTTACGGCACTTTATAACCTTTTTGGATATTTTTAAGGTTTGGCTACTTTGACTGTTATTGGAGGGACACAAACCTTTCAGGTTTAATTCAAAATATTAAGTTTCAAAGATTAATCAACCTTTATGGGAGTGAGTAAATGATGACGGAATTTTCCTTTCATCTCTTTAATTATGATGACAGTCTTTACCGTTTACAATAATGAATGACAGCTTGTTTTGTCCTTTTGAAAGAATTTATTTAAAAAGTACAGAAAGTTAGAGTTATAGATTCAAAGTTTATAAAGCTTTTAAGTGCTACTTAAGTGTATAGAAAAGCAGTGTGTATGCTACTTTAAAGGAACAGTTCACCCAAAAATGTAAATTATGTAATTAATTACCCTAGTAGTGTCGTTCCAAACCCATAAGACCTTCATTCATCTTCAGAACACAAGCTAAGATATCAATAAAATCCGAGAGCTCTCTGACCCTGCATAGACAGAAAGACAAATGCCGCATGGACTATTTTAACAATGTCCTTTTTACCTTTCTGGGCTTGAACTTCATACTTCCGTTGCTGTCTGTCTATGCAAGGTCAGACAACTCTCGGATTTCATCAAAAATAACTTAGTTTGTGTCCCAAACGTGAACAAAGGCATACTGGTTTGAAACGTCATGAGGGTGAGTAATAAATGACAGAATATTTGGGTGAACTATCACTTTAAACAAGAAAATAAGTGTTATTATCTTATTAATCAAATCACATTTCAGATGCTGACTGGATGATTTTCCTCTTTAATGGTGAAGCTGTGTTCTCCTCTTTCTTAACCTTGTTCTTCTTTCCCTCTGGATGCACATGCTTCTCTTTTTCTTCTCTGTTCATCAGCTCATGGCTGTTGCTGCCCATGCCATCAGGTGCTATGAATCCTGGAGACGCACCTACATAAAGAAGGTAGTCTTTTTGTTATCAAGTTGCATTTTGCTATTCTGGATTTATTTTTCAAATTATAGACATTTCTAACCAACTGTGAACGTTAGACTGCGAGCACCCAAAGCATCTGCGGTTGTGGAGAAGCCTACAGCTGCACCCAGTTGCACTTCACCACCAGCTGAGGAAACACGAAAAAGGTGGAAACAATGTTTACCACAAAAACACATACACACAATCTCAGGAACAAGCTCAGAGAAACCTAATAGTGTGCCTAAGAATAGTAAATAATAAATGACTTTCCTGGTTTTCCCTACAGTATGCCTCTAAAAGACACAACATTAGATCAAAACTGTTGAGTAAATAATGACAGCATTTAAATTTTTGGGTGAACAAACCCTTTTTAAGAGGAATATTAAATAAATGTACCTACCAGTATCCTGATTCTGCCCAGGAACTCGTCCCCTACAAATGATTTTGTGGGAAATAACTAATTTAGCAAATTTTCACTAATAACTAATAACTCATTCAAAAGGCTAAAAACGAAATGTCTGTATAACACAACATGTGTCAGATATATTTCAGAAGGTTTACCTGTGATACGACCCAGTCACAAACGGAGCGCACCTCTTTAAGGGAAAGGATTTGTCATCATAAACCACTTCAGCATCCAACCCGAATTGGTCATCCTGACACTGGACTGAAATCTGCAAAGAGTTTCAACACATTATCTAAAATGTGCAAGTCTTTAAGCAGATATTTTATTGTATATTTTAATAAACCAAAACAAACATACAATGTCTTTATACTGGACTGGGACCGGAAAAGAAAAAAAATGAACATTTAAAAAAGGCAAACCAGTGGATATAGCAAAATATTTTTAGACTCAATAATTATTCCAATTACTAAACATTTCCTAAGCATGACCTTAGCAATCCAAAATTCGTGCTAAGCAATCGAAAAGCCCCAAGTGATTCAATATGTATCTGATTGCATTGTGCTCTGATCTTTTGGATGTGCCTTCTGTCCTCCATCCCATCTAAAACACATTTTAGGCAACGGACTTGACCAGAAACCTACAATGAAATTAACCGAATAGTTACTGTGATTTTTTTTCATCACTGTCCTCCACAATATGATTATAACACCAGGTTTTTAAAAACAAAACACAAACATTCGCCTTGCCCACAAGACCTAGCCACACAGGCTAATGCTAAACACACTTTCAAACACTATCACAATCCACAAACACACCATTCAGCAATAAAGGAAGTTTTGGTTTTAATTTTCCTTAGAAAATAACTTTTCATTCTGCATTTTGTGCATATAAATTTGCATACAAAATACCCTTTGTCTTCCACGTGTCATGGCCAACTGTGTTGCCTCCTGAACTTTCGATTTCATGTGGCATCCGGGTTACTCTTTGCATATAGTGCCGTTGCATTCTGTGCACACTCATACTGACTCATAACAGTCATATTTGATTAATTTATAGAAGATAGTATACTAGTTTCATTTCCTTGTTTTTCTAAAATATAAAAGAATATAATTAACCAAATGTGATGTTTACATACTCTTAATTGCATGTTATTTGCAATTAAGTAAGAATGTATCGTAGTTTAAATGTATATTAAATGCATTTAGTAGAACTGGTAAACTAAAATATACTTTAATCTCATTTCTGTTGTCAATGACAATCATTTCTGCAAACAGCAGATAGTTTCCGCAGAAGCTGATTCAATAAAAGGGCTGGGACTCTTACAGTTCGTTTTTGTTCCTCTAAACCAGTTTCTCTCGCTTGTTTTAACATATGTGTTTATGTTTGGTTATGACTAATGCAAGTAAGGCTTTTCAGTTTAATTGTTATGATCTAAAACACAATCCATACAGATCTTTGCATGTTCACTGCAGATATTTCTTCTCTATTACAGAAATTCTTATTTAATTTCTGAAAATACAGTTCTATCATAATCAAATAATGTTTTAATCAGTGTAGCTTGGAGTGAGTTTTGCTCTCTTGGTTCTTTTAGTCAGTTTCACTTTGAATTCAAATGCCCCCCAAGCTAAAAAAAAAAACAAAAAAACCACGGAAATATTCTGAAACCTATTTGAAACCCATGCACATTTTTGGAATACACTAAATTTGATTAATATTAATGCATTTTGAATTTACTTTGAATAAATACATTAAAATTCAAATTTGTGTGTCACACCAAAAACACTGCATATCTTTAGCTAAGTTCCTCTTCAGGAACTCGAGCTGCGTCAAAAGCGCTTTGGGGAACGCGCCCAGCGTGCGCGACTCTGAATATCATGTGAAATCAGACCAATGGAAGAGCGTGACGTCACCGGCGGAGTGACGTAAGCGACCAGGAAGCTATAAAAGCACGTGCCACGCAGCTGGCGTCAGCTTCGCGTCTCTCAGCAAGCGCTCTGTGTGTGAATGTCAAACTGTTTGTCTGTGAGTCTTATTTACTGTTGTCTGTCCAGTTTAAGAGCTCCTAGACAATGCCCAAAAGCAAGGCGAAAGTGAAACATTCTGGCGATTCCAAATCGCGTTATAGGCTGTGTGTTCCTCCCTGCCCAAGATATATAACGGGTGGGGATACACACAGCCTTTGCGTGGTTTGCCTGGGTTCGAAGCATGCTGAGTCTGCTCTCGAGGGGGCCGACTGCCCGCAATGTGAGCGTATGTCGGTGCGGCTGCTTCGTTCCCGGAGGGCCCTCTTCGAGGAGGGGGCCTTCGCCAGCGTTCCCCGCGGTGCTGGTCCCGCTTCTGCTGAGGCAGAATGGCGGCTGCACTCGTGGGGTTCGCAAGTGGATCTGGTGGAGGGGATGGAGATGGGCCAGTCCCTATCTCCTTCCACTTCTGCCAGATCCGGCACCCAATCCTTAGAGTCGGAAGCACGCTCAGCGGTTCCTTCCACTCAGGGAGAGGGGTCGACGCTCCGCCTCTCTTCCTCCGAGGAGGTTGATGTGGAGTCGCTCGACAGGGATTCGCCACCCCACTCGCCGCAGTATGAGGAGCTCTTGGAGGTGGTTACTCGCGCGGTGGCCAAGTTAAACATCGATTGGCCCGCCGAGAAAGCAGCTGAACCGCAGAGAAGCAAGCTTGATGAACGCTTCCTGCGCGCGAGTCAGCCACCTCCCAGCCGGGGCCTGCCATTCTTTCCCGACCTGCACGAAGAGATCTCCAGGTCGTGGAAACGCCCATTCTCGGCCCGCCTCTACATCCCCTCGTCAGACTACTATGGGAACGTAGTGGGGATGGGAGAGCGCGGTTATAGAGCGATGCCCCGGGTGGAACAGACGCTCGCGAGCTATCTGTCCCCCGGTGCGGCGTCGTCTGTAAAGGCCCCGGCGTTGCCCTCAAAGCCACTAAGAGCAACATCGGCTTTGGTGGGCAAAGGGTATGCGGCAGCAGGTCAGGCTGGTGCGTGTCTGCACACTATGGCGGTGTTACAGGCGTACCAAGCCGATCTGCTCAAGGAGCTAGATGAGGGAGAGGAGATCAAGTCCCATGACATCTCAGAGCTAAGAAGGACCACTGATCTCTCCCTCCGCGCCACCAAGGAGACCGCTCGAGCGATTGGGCGGTCCATGGCAGCTATGGTGGCCGCGGAGAGGCACTTATGGTTGACCCTGTCCGATATGAAAGAGCGGGACAGGGTCTGCCTCATGGACGCCCCGATCCAGCCGACTGGCCTGTTCGGCGACGCAGTCAATTCTGTCGTCGACAGGTTTCAGGAGGCCCGCAAGCAAGCGGCGGCGTTCCATAAGTTCCTCCCTCGTCGCTCCCTTGGGGCATCTGGGCGGGAGATGCCCCAGCCGCTCCCTAGCTCCTCGTACCGCGAGGCCCAGAAACAGAGCGTCGCCTCTCGTGCTCCTCCGCGTCGGGAACGAGAGTCTCGACGACGCTCTCGGCCGAGGACTTCCCAGCCCAAACAAGATCTTAGGGCGGTCATTGAAGCTAAGAAGTCCTCGGCCAAGAAACCCTGACGCCAACAACCCAGGGTTTCAGAGGGCAGCCTCTGCTGGGGTAGAGCGGTACACACCGCAGTACACGGTGCCCGTCTCCCCTCAGCACCCTCTGGGGGACGGTCTGCCAACCCTGCCAGTGTTCCAGGGCGCAGCAGGTCCCAGCGAGCATCGCTCTCAGTATCTTCCGCCCCTGCGCGTAGCGGGGCTGAGACGCTTGCCGCCCCTGCGGGGGCTTCTTACACCAGAGATCAGTCTCGAGAGACTGATTCCCTTAGTAGATTATTTAGCAGCGTGGAAACTACTGCCAAATGTATCTCGATGGGTCCTGCACACAGTAGAAAAAGGCTACCGCATTCAGTTCGGCTCCGTGCCGCCAGTATTCAACGGGGTCGTTCAGACAGTAGTCGGCCTCAGGCAGGGTCTGGTTATGGAACAGGATGTGAAAACCCTATTAGAGAAGGAGGCCATCGAGGTGGTCCCTCCTCAAGACAGGGAGTCCGGATTTTACAGCCGGTATTTCATAGTTCCCAAGAAGGATGGGGGGCTGCGTCCGATTATAGACTTGAGGGTCTTAAATCGTTCAGTTATGAGACTAAAATTCAGAATGCTCACAATCAAGCAAGTTGTAGCGCAGATCAGGTCCGAGGACTGGTTTGTCACAATAGATCTCAAAGACGCATATTTTCACATATCCATCCTTCCACATCACAGGAAGTTTCTGAGGTTCGCTTTCGGGGGCGAAGCTTACCAATATCGAGTACTTCCCTTCGGCCTTGCACTCTCACCCCGCACGTTCACAAAATGTGTAGACGCGGCTCTGGTCCCCCTGCGCATGCAGGGCATCCACATTCTCAACTATATCGACGATTGGTTGATCTTAGCTCAGTCAGAGCAGGCTGCGGTTCGGCATCGAGATGTCGTCCTCGCACATATGGGGGAGCTGGGTTTGAGACTGAACGCCAAGAAGAGTGTGGTTTCTCCGGTTCAGAGAACCACCTATAGGCGTAGTATGGGATTCGACCACGATGCAGGCACGATTGTCCCCTGCTCGTATCGAGTCGATCCGCATCTCAGTCGAGAGAGTCAAAGAAGGCCAGTCACTCACTGTCAAACAATTTCAGAGATTGTTGGGTCTGATGGCAGCTGCGTCCAACGTGATACCTCTTGGCCTGCTGTACATGAGGCCCCTGCAGTGGTGGCTCAAGACCAAGGGATTTTCCCCGAGGGGCAATCTACTTCGCACTATCAAGGTCACGCGGTGTTGCCTAAGTGCCTTAGATGTATGGAAGAAACCTTGGTTCTTGAAACAGGGCCCGGTGCTGGGAGCTCTTTGTCGCCGTGTAACGCTAGCGACAGATGCAACCCTCACTGGTGGGGGTGCAGTCATGAGTGGCCACCCTGCCCATGGTCTGTGGAGCGATTGCCATCGAACATGGCATATCAATTGTCTAGAAATGCTAGCAGTTTTTCGTGCACTGAAGCACTTCCTCCCAGACCTAAGGGGTCACCATGTGCTGGTGCGCACCGACAACACATCGGTGGTCTCCTATATCAACCACCAGGGAGGTCTGCGTTCGCGCCCTTTGTACAAGCTGGCGCACCAGATCCTGGTGTGGTCCCAGAGCAAACTCCTCTCACTAAGAGCAGTATATATTCCTGGGAAACAAAATGTGGGAGCAGACATACTGTCGAGGCAGGGGCCGAGGCCCGGGGAATGGAAACTTCACCCACAAGTAGTGAAGCAGATTTGGAAAATATTTGGCAGGGCTCAAGTAGACCTATTTGCATCTCAAGAGACGTCTCAATGCCCCCTTTGGTTCTCTCTAGTTCATCCAGCTCCTCTGGGACTGGACGCTATGGTACAGACCTGGCCGAGGCTTCGTCTGTACGCATTTCCCCCTATTGCTCTGCTCCCGGGAGTTCTGGCGAGAGTGCGCCGGGACGGGGTCCGTCTGTTGCTAGTAGCCCCGTTCTGGCCGGGCCGAATATGGTTCTCAGATCTAGTCTCGCTCCTCGACGGCTCTCCGTGGGAGATACCGATCAGGACAGAACTTCTCTCGCAGGTGCAGGGTACGATAATTCACCCTCGCCCGGAGTTGTGGAAGCTGTGGGTGTGGCCCCTGAGGGGGCACAACTTTTAGCAGCCGGTCTCTCAACCGAGGTTGTTGAGACCCTTCTCCAATCCAGAGCTCCCTCAACGAGGAAACTGTACACCCAAGGTGGAAACTCTTCACCTCATGGTGCAGAGACCGCCAGCTAGACCCAGCAAACTGCCCGATTGGTACAGTTCTGGAGTTTCTACAGGCTAGGCTCTCTGCAGGGTTGACCCACTCCACGTTGAAGGTTTACGTGGCGGCTATTGAGGCTTACCACGCCCTTCTCGATGGCCAGTCTTTGGGAAGACACCCCCTAGTTACACGTTTCCTCCGCGGTGCGCTGAGGCTGAAACCTCCAGTACGGTCCCGTATTCCCCCATGGGACTTGGTTGTGGTGTTAGAGGCAATGTGCAGACCCCCATTTGAACCTATTCAAGATATCTCAGACAGACATCTCACACTTAAAACCTCCTTTTTGTTGGCTATCACCTCTCTGCGGAGAGTAGGAGACCTTCAGGCCCTCTCTGTGGCCCCTACTTATCTTGAATTTGCACCAGGCATGACTAAAGCGTTCATATACCCTCGAGCGGGATATGTTCCTAAGGTTCCCTCTGTTACACCACAACCTGTCGTACTGCAGGCCTTCTGTCCTCCTCCCTTTCGGGAGCCCGACCAGGCGAAGCTAAATTGTATGTGTCCAGTTAGAGCGCTGGACGCATACGTCCACAGAGCTGCCCTGTGGAGAAAGACCGATCAATTGCTCGTATGCTACGGTCCCCCCAAGAGGGGTTTTCCTGCTTCTAAGCAGACTATCAGTCGTTGGATAGTTGAGGCTATCAACGCTTCCTATGAGTCCTCTGGTCGTCCCCCGCTGTCGGGAGCCAAGGCTCACTCTACTTGGGGTATGGTGGCCTCCAAGGCCTTCTTAGCAGGTGTATCCATGCTGGACATCTGCAACGCTGCGGGATGGTCCACGCCCTCCACGTTTGTCAAATTCTATGGCCTAGACATGCCAGTCACTCCAGGCGCTTCAGTCCTCCTGACCTAAGCTGTGCTCTTCGGATACACACTAGGCAGGGGTTTGGTAGTCTGGCGGCGTTGGTACTCGTTCCCCAAAGCGCTTTTGACGCAGCTCGAGTTCCTGAAGAGGAACGTCTCTAGGTTACGTATGTAACCCTAGTTCCTCAAGGGAACAAGACGCTGCGTCTCGGAGCCATACCCCCGGCACCCCTGCCGGCGCTTGCTGGTACTCGAAGCTGACGCCAGCTGCGTGGCACGTGCTTTTATAGCTTCCTGGTCGCTTACGTCACTCCGCCGGTAACGTCACGCTCTTCCATTGGTCTGATTTCACACGATATTCAGAGTCGCGCACGCTGGGCACGTTCCCCAAAGCACTTTTGACGCAGCGTCTCGTTCCCTCGAGGAACTAGGGTTACATACGTAACCTAGAGACGTTTTCCCTGCAGAGTTCTACATCATTCAAATTCATAAAATTCAAATTTGTGTGGCACACCAAAAACACTGCATATCTTTAGCTAAGTATTCACTGCAGAGTTCTACACCATTATGAACCACAGCTGAACTCCTCAAATCCACCACACACCAAAAATAGCATGACTGTTAATGTTTGGAAGAACCATTAAGAAGCCAATGCAAGTGATTTTAAGCAAGCCTTATTGCAAACGTGTTTGCAGAAACTTGATCTGCTGTTTGTACTGACCACTAGAGGTCATTGCGAGAGATAGTTGAGAGATTAATAAAAACAGACTCTAGTGCTGAGAGAAGAGAGGAAGCAATACAGACACGATGAGACAGAATGAAAACAGCGTTCTTCCCTAACTGAGTGTTCTTCCTTCACTATTCATGAATCATCATTACTCATCAACTACTCGATTTCAACTGTATATTTTGCAGACTCGTTGTTTTGCTGGCACTTTGTATGGTGTAGCATCAGTTTTTTAAGGACTAATTCACCCAAAAATGAAAATCTGTCATAATTTACTCACTTTCATATCTTGAAGAGAGGTTTGTGTGTGACGCCCAAAGTCCAATGAGGTTTGTTTTAGCATGTGATGTTTGCATGAGCCTCCATGTTTACCAGTGCACTCTATGTACAGTATGTGTGTTATACAGTACGTGAATAAAAGCCTAAATGAAATCTGTCCATCATATAAAGCAATTCTATATCTTCACTAGATTTAGAAAAAAAAAACACCCAATTCATATGGATTTGTTTTACGGCACTTTATAACCTTTTTGGATATTTTTAAGGTTTGGCTACTTTGGCTTTTATTGGAGGGACACAAACCTTTCAGGTTTAATTTAAAATATTAAGTTTCAAAGATTAAAATGATGACAGAATTTTCCTTTCATCTCTTTAATTATGATGACAGTCTTTTCCATTTACAATAATGAATGACAGCTTGTTTTGTCCTTTTGAAAGAATTTATTTAAAAAGTACAGAAAGTTAGAGTTATAGATTCAAAGTTTATAAAGCTTTTAAGTGCTACTTAAGTGTATAGAAAAGCAGTGTGTATGCTACTTTAAAGGAACAGTTCACCCAAAAATTTAAATTATGTAATTAATTACCCTAGTAGTGTCATTCCAAACCCATAAGACCTTCATTCATCTTCAGAACACAAGCTAAGATATCAATAAAATCCGAGAGCTCTCTGAACCTGCATAGACAGAAAGACAAATGCCGCATGGACTATTTTAACAATGTCCTTTTTACCTTTCTGGGCTTGAACTTCATACTTCCGTTGCTGTCTGTCTATGCAGGGTCAGACAACTCTCGGATTTCATCAAAAATAACTTAGTTTGTGTCCCAAACGTGAACAAAGGCATACTGGTTTGAAACGTCATGAGGGTGAGTAATAAATGACAGAATATTTGGGTGAACTATCACTTTAAACAAGAAAATAAGTGTTATTATCTTATTAATCAAATCACATTTCAGATGCTGACTGGATGATTTTCCTCTTTAATGGTGAAGCTGTGTTCTCCTCTTTCTTAACCTTGTTCTTCTTTCCCTCTGGATGCACATGCTTCTCTTTTTCTTCTCTGTTCATCAGCTCATGGCTGTTGCTGCCCATGCCATCAGGTGCTATGAATCCTGGAGACGCACCTACATAAAGAAGGTAGTCTTTTTGTTATCAAGTTGCATTTTGCTATTCTGGATTTATTTTTCAAATTATAGACATTTCTAACCAACTGTGAACGTTAGACTGCGAGCACCCAAAGCATCTGCGGTTGTGGAGAAGCCTACAGCTGCACTCAGTTGCACTTCACCACCAGCTGAGGAAACACGAAAAAGGTGGAAACAATGTTTACCACAAAAACACATACACACAATCTCAGGAACAAGCTCAGAGAAACCTAATAGTGTGCCTAAGAATAGTAAATAATAAATGACTTTCCTGGTTTTCCCTACAGTATGCCTCTAAAAGACACAACATTAGATCAAAACTGTTGAGTAAATAATGACAGCATTTAAATTTTTGGGTGAACAAACCCTTTTTAAGAGGAATATTAAATAAATGTACCTACCAGTATCCTGATTCTGCCCATGAACTCGTCCCCTACAAATGATTTTGTTGGAAATAACTAATTTAGCAAATTTTCACTAATAACTAATAACTCATTCAAAAGGCTAAAAACGAAATGTCTGTATAACACAACATGTGTCAGATATATTTCAGAAGGTTTACCTGTGATACGACCCAGTCACAAACGGAGCGCACCTCTTTAAGGGAAAGGATTTGTCATCATAAACCACTTCAGCATCCAACCCGAATTGGTCATCCTGACACTGGACTGAAATCTGCAAAGAGTTTCAACACATTATCTAAAATGTGCAAGTCTTTAAGCAGATATTTTATTGAATATTTTAATAAACCAAAACAAACATACAATGTCTTTATACTGGACTGGGACCGGAAAAGAAAAAAAATGAACATTTAAAAAAGGCAAACCAGTGGATATAGCAAAATATTTTTAGACTCAATAATTATTCCAATTACTAAACATTTCCTAAGCATGACCTTAGCAATCCAAAATTCGTGCTAAGCAATCCAAAAGCCCCAAGTGATTCAATATGTATCTGACTGCATTGTGCTCTGATCTTTTGGATGTGCCTTCTGTCCTCCATCCCATCTAAAACACATTTTAGGCAACAGACTTGACCAGAAACCTACAATGAAATTAACCGAATAGTTACTGTGATTTTTTTTTCATCACTGTCCTACACAATATGATTATAACACCAGGTTTTTAAAAACAAAACACAAACATTCGCCTTGCCCACAAGACCTAGCCACACAGGCTAATGCTAAACCCACTTTCAAACACTATCAAAATCTGCAAACACACCATTCGGCAATAAAGGAAGTTTTGGTTTTAATTTTCCTTAGAAAATAACTTTTCATTCTGCATTTTGTGCATATAAATTTGCATTCAAAATACCCTTTGTCTTCCACGTGTCATGGCCAACTGTGTTGCCTCCTGAACTTTCGATTTCATGTGGCATCCGGGTTACTCTTTGCATATAGTGCCGTTGCATTCTGTGCACACTCATACTGACTCATAACAGTCATATTTGATTAATTTATAGAAGATAGTATACTAGTTTCATTTCCTTGTTTTTCTAAAATATAAAAGAATATAATTAAGTGAATGTGATGTTTACTTACTCTTAATTGCATGTTATTTGCAATTAAGTAAGAATGTATCGTAGTTTAAATGTATATTAAATGCATTTAGTAGAACTGGTAAACTAAAATATACTTTAATCTCATTTCTGTTGACTTGACTTAATTAACTTGTATTTAATGTATTTAAATATATTTGTAATCACACATTTGTAATGATCAAATTGCAAGTTAATTCATTCAAAATATATATGACCTTTAAATGGAATATTGAATAACACGCTACGGTTATAATTAGAATTAACAAACATTATTAAAGCAGAAGCAATGTTTAAAGACTTCTTTGTGTGAATGTAATGTGAAAGTTTTCCATGTAATACCCTCAGGTAACACCTGGAAATTCACTCCTCTTTCTCCTCCCGGCAATAGCATGCCATTATTGAAACTAATCCTGTCAGACTTCATCTTATCATCGTTTTCTGTCCGGCAGTTGAACTAGACAACTTCCTGTTTTCTAGAAAATGGCACATCACTGGTTGTCTTTGGTATCTCCAACATCCATGTGACATACAGCCAAGTATGGTGACCCATACTCAGAATCCGTGCTCTGCATTTAACCCATCCGAAGTGTACACACAAACCGTGAACACACACACACACCATGAACACACACCCAGAGCAGTTGGCAGCCTTTTAGCTGCGGCGCCCGGGGAGCAGTTGGGGGTTCAATGCCTTGCTCAAGGGCACCTAAGTCGTGGTATTGCCGGCCCGAGACTCGAACCCACAATCCTAGAGTTAGAAGTCAAAATCTCTAACCACCAAGCCACAACTTTCCCTCAAGTGTATGTTGGGAAAAGTTAGAACGAAACTCTAACTTGGTACCTGCCCTCCAGTACCATGATTGGACACCCCTGTCCTAGCTGGCCTCGTTCAACCTCACAAAACGACGCACCCCGTAACACAAAAAGCAGGTGGAGCAAGACCTCATTCCATACCAACATGAGCCAGACCTCATCCTAACACGTAACGTGACAAACATCATATTACTTGACCACATCTCTTACTTCTCTACTTCTATTGTCACTCTGCCTTGAGGCTCACCATGGCCTCCTCCTCTGTCTGCTTTTGCTGTAACTGCCATAACCTTCTCTCTCTCCATATGCTTTTCCTTTGTGGTCTCTGCATTCCTCTCCCTCACCAACCATATTTTCTTCTCTCAGTGTCAATAAAACAACAGTCACTAAATGCGCCACCTTAACTTCCTGACTTGAGAACATCTTTCCTCTCAAATCCAGGCTAGCATGTGCAACACCTCAAGACCCTGGCAAAAATATGTTTTTTTTTTTATAGCCACAGGCTCAGAGCTGCTGAGAAAATGGAGTCAGATGGCCTGGTGAAGTATAATTATCTTCTATAGTGTTTCTGTTGCTTTGGTCTTCCACCAAAACAAAATCAGCAACACCTCAAATTATTCAAAACATTCTCCTTTCTACTCTGTACATAACCAGCTCCTCCCACCTCTTCTCGGACTTTGCCAGCTATTTCACCAACAAGATGACAACCATCAGCAACCAGTTCTCTGCACTACTTACCTCTAGCCTACCTCCATTCACACATATTCCTCTCCTCCCACAAAGAATGAGGTCTGTACATTTCAATTTGCCAGTCATCCTGCAACTTGTCCCTAGACTCAATCCCTTCCCACCATTTTCAGGAGATCTCACCAGCATTGATAAAAATAAGATCACAAGATGTACATATTGGACAAAAGGCCAAGTTCAGATGATCTTATTTCTGACTTGGGCATCACAGGTACATTCCTTCAGTGGCTTCAGTCTTAGCTCACAGGCAGATCTTTGAAGGTTTCACGGAGAGGATAGATTACTGATTCACATCAGCTTATCTATGTAGTGCCTCAAGGTTCGGTGTTTGCACTTCTTCTTTTCTCAATTTGGACAACTGTACTGTTGATGATTATGGCGAGTGGGGCAGGTCCGAGAGCCGTAGGAACAGAGCGAGGCCGGTGGAGTGATTTGGAAATGAGCGACACCTGCTCCACTCACCGATCTCCTCCGTGGGACTCAAGATCGGTGAGTGCTCGATGGCACCATGGAAGCGCGTCCCTCCTTCCTCGGCACCAGTGTAACGAAGTACAAACTTTATAATCATGGGGAAGAAGGAGAAGGGAACCAGCGAACATTTAAATAAAGCTTTTAATATCAAAATAAACACAAAACAGCCTGACAGCCCCTCACGGACCACTGCCGCGCACAAACACAATCAAAACACAAAATAAAGCCCAGACCTGGTGCTCTCTAGTCCTTCACTGTCGTCACTCCTCTTTTGTATCCTTCCGATCTCCTCCGTGGGACTCGAGACCGGTGAGTGGAGCAGGTGTCGCTCATTTGCCAATCACTGCACCGGCCTGGCTCCATTCCCCAGCTCTCGGCACCACTCGTCACAATGATAATAAAGGCGTATGTCTTCTACCACTGTTATGCAAATGATACACGGCTCTATCTATCATTTCAACCTGATGATTCCACTGTGCAACTCGTATCTCTGTCTGCTGCTCGGACATCTCTGCTTGGAAGAAGAGCACCATCAACAGCTCAACCTTGAGCAGAGCACCTTGTAAGGCCTGCAAATCTGTCAGTTGACCACAACATTACTGGGCACCTGGGGACGCCAACACTAACACCAACCAGGACAGCAAGGAACCTGGAGGTACATTTTGATGGCCAACTGATCTTTTCCACCCACATTTCTACAATAGATCGTTATGGTTCGCACTGTACAGAATTAGGAAATTCAAGTTCTTCCTGGTTGTCCAAGCTTTTGTCATTATAAGACTGGACTACTGCTGTGCTCTACTGCCAGGCCCTTCAGCCAGCATGACAAATATTGCTCTTTGATAAATTGCTTTTGTTGTTCTTATGTACAGTAAGTTGCTTTGAAAAGTGAATGCTAAATGCATAAAGGTAAATGTGTAATCAAGTACTTGACATGCTTTAGTATGAATTAATATATTTATCAACACATCAGAAATGTACTTCTTTAAAGCATGAAGAACATTTTTTTTATTTGACATTTCAAGGTTTTTAAAAGCATACATAAGTGAGTTAAGAAAGTCATGAAGTATACGCTCTTTAAGTGCACTGATGTTTCTAATGTGATTTCATTAATATTATATTATCAGCAAGTACAGTTTACATTACAGTACACATTTAATAAAATTAAGCAACTACTTTTTATTTTATCTTCTTTTTCTCCAAAGGACAGACATCTTTCATCAGAAATAACAGAAGATGCATGACTTTTAAGCTTAAAATTCCTGAAATCTTCCATCTCACACCACCAGGTGGCGATAATGCACTATACAATGAGACAAAGTTGGAACACAACAAATATGACATTTTATTTTCTATTATAGACTTATCATCATCATTATAGACTTATGAAGATCATATAGAGAGGAATGAGGTGGTGGTTAGTTACCTTGCTGTTATGATAAATAATAAAGGCACACAAAGAACTAGACTTCTCCTCCCACCACAGGACGGCGATACATGGAGCGTTTTGCATCAGATAGCCCCAGGGGTATGCTGGGAAATCTCCAGGGAGAAGATTAATCACATTTGTGCCAGCCCTATCCAATATGATCTTAGAGCCATACTATTGATTTCTAAGCAAAGAGATGTTTGCAATAGTTGAAACTCAATAACTCAATATGTTTTAGTTCTAGTTTAGCCTTTGTTAGCATATGCTAGTTAACTGACTAGTCTCTGATGTGTTAACATTCCCACTGATGACATCATTGCAAGTATATCCAGCACTGATTTGAAACGGTGTCAGATAGAGGGGTTCGGGGCCTTTTGTGCAGATCTAAGACTGGGTTTTCTTTATATAAGAAGTGTGCCACATTATCATCAAAATATGTCCTACCCCAATCACCCCTATTTCACAATACATACACCCCTCCTACTGCACGCCCTCCTCCTCCACCTTGACACCCCAGTTGCCAAGGCCTGTATTTGGGGCCCCAAAGATGAAAAGAGAGCATCTGCTATATGTCTCTCTGGGTGCTCTTTTAAAAAAAAAAAAACAGAGGCTGTTTTAAATAGCTTTTTCTGTGCAGCATATATTGCATTTTGGATACAATCATTTGTAAAATAAATAAATAAATAATTTAAAAAATAATCAGTGAGTAGTGTCATTTTTCATTGTAAAATGCATTGCAAAATATATATGTTAATATTCACCAAGACTGCTATTTGATTAGAAATTGTCACCTTGAAATTATAAGATTCTATCTAAATATAAAATGTAGTTATTCACATATTATGTACTATTTATTTACATTATTATAATATATATATATATATATATATATATATATATATATATATTATTTTTTTTTTTTTTCAAAGTTGTGTACGTTTTGGGACTTTGTATTTGGAAAGCAAAATGTTTCTATCTACAACGTATATGGAATGCAAAAACTTTGAAGCTCAATATCTCAAAACCACAACCAAAATATTAAGAAATACTACAATTTAAAATAACTGTTTTCTGTTTTAATACGTAATAATATTTAAAAATGTAATTTATTCCTGGGATGACAAAGCTGAATTCCAGCTGTCATTACTCCAGTCTTCAGTGTCACATGATCTGTCACTTAAAAAAATTAATTTAATCATTTTAATCTGCTGCATGCTGATCAAAAACTGTATAATACATTTTAGTTAATTATTCTTTGATAAATAGAATTTTAATGACCTCAAGCTATATGTTATTACAATATATAGTATTAGAAATAATAATATAAATCATTGTATAAGTGCATTGTGGGATATTGTTTGCTCTGTTGTATGCTTCACATTTTAGCAGTTAAGTAATCTAAGTATTTCATGGATTAAGAAAATAAATGCATACTATGTACTGTATGCATAATTTAATCAAATATGGAAGAAAATTACTTTTGGCAAGCAGAGCAATCACAGTTTTTCCTCCTATATTTCCTAAAGATCCCATAAATAATCCCCATACTTTTTCCATTAAGGCCAATTTAGCAGTCCTGCATCATTAGGTACATCAGGTGGAGCCATACGTGGAGGAATGATTCCCAGCTGCTTGTTATGCATCACCCACCACATTCAGTGTCAAAGAGCATGGTGTGGAAGAAGGAGAGAGAGCTTATCATATATTATCCCTGATCATGATCTCATTCCTCTCACTTCTGTGCCTCATTGGTTCCCTGCAGCAATGATGCGTAATACCACTATGACATCACTAATGCATTCAGCTGTCTGCCGGTGCTGATCAGTCTTTAGGTTGTGCTGATGAATGAGGTCAGTCGGAGGCATCAGGGCCTGCTGCCAAACTCTCCTCTGCATGCATGCATAAGCATTCTTTCTATGTATTTATATAAAGGTATATAAAAACAAATGCATATTAAAGCTTTTCCCATATATGTGCAAAATGATGAAATTAGAAGAATCTGTCACTCACACTAAAACCTAAAATTTCCTGATGTGTTGACATTCAGAAAGGATAACTTTTACAACAATTTCTCTATATATTATTTCATAAACAGTCATATATACTCAGTATATGGTTTCTGTGGCTCAAAATCTGCAAAGGAAGAATTAAATTTGATCAAATGTTGATGTTACCTTAATCTTTTAAACAAGTGATAAGATAGAGATCAAACTAACTGAAAAAATAGAGATCAGACTACATTTTATAAAAATCACCTGTCAATTTCAGGGAGCGAAGAACTAATTTATACTCATGTGCATTATGAATTAGGTATGTTATCATCTTTGACAGACAGCATGTCGAAGTATATAAGTAAATAATATTTTAAAAAGTGTTCTTAAGTGTAATTTTTTCAGTATAAAGAAAAATGTTAATCATGTTTTTCCTGTCTTTTTACTTTTAATGAAAGTAGTGACCATTGACTTTCAATCTCTTTAATTGCTGGGTGTACTGTTCCTTTAAATGTTTACAGTCATTCTTACAACTGCGATTTAGTGCTTATGTCAGTTATAATCGCATTAATTGTACACTAAAGACATTTTTCAGCCTCTATTAATAAATAAACAAATTATTGAATTAAAACACTTTTGAAATGTTCTGTTGACACCTTTTGCTACAGATTATAGTTGGAGTACTGATATACAGTCACAGACGGGAAAATATGAAATTCAGAATTCATAGTTTACATCTCATAATTCAGATTTTTTTTTACACTATAATAAATAAATAAATAATATAATTTATACTTTTTATCTCACAAATCTGATTTCATTCTTGAAATAGCAAAATTATATCTCACAGTTCAGACGTTTCTTCTCAGTTCTGGCAGTTTCTATTAGCATTTCTTTTTCTTTTTTTTGTCTCAGAAATGGAAAAGAACAGCAACAACAACAAAAACAAAAACATAGCAATTGAGAGGAAAAGTCAGAATTATGAGATATGAGAATTATGAGATACAAATATATATATATAAATATATAAATATATATATATATATATATATATATATATATATATATATATATATATATATATATATATATATATATATATATATATATAGTATTTTTTGCCAGTCAGACAACTTTTCTCTCTCTCTTTTTTTAAGACCACATTCAGAAATCCATTGTCTCCAAACCCCCCTGTGATGTCTAGTGTGGTCTCAATCTCATATTCCACTCTGAACACATGGCCAGTCTGACATGTGTACAGAGATTTTGGGTCTGTGTTCCCAGCACATAATGTGTGTATGTGTGTGAGTGTGTGTGAGTCTGTGTTTTTGTCAGCTGAGCAGGTCAGACTTCCTCTTCCTTTGGCTGAAGTCAGTGCTGAGACGCGTGCATGTGTGAGTTCATGCAGGTCAACAACAGGGTGTAGAATGCGTGTTTCCCACACTGAGCTGAGCACTTTCTCATGCAGTATGTAAAAACATGTGTCATACCTCACCAAAGAGGGCGGAAATACCGCAGGGCCACTGGGCCTCCGGCTATTGAGCCGCTCGTGTTGGCGAAGCTGTGAACAGTGGGCAAGAGTTTTGTGAATCAACTGGAAGCTTGACACAGATGAGAAAAACAGAGACAGGACTGAAAGAAGCTGGGCCGATAGCATGAGCTTGATCTGCTGATAAGCGCACAACTAGACAGGCCTGAACAGCCTGTAGCACTAGCTAACACAAAAAGCGAGGAACGGCCCTGCAGAGAGCACAAAGACCCCCGCATTTGAGGCTCAATGTGTTTGCTCATGGCAGAACTGTTCTGCCAAAACACTGTCAAGGCGTATCAGCGACCACGTCTGTGATCATTCGCACATACCCGCATTCCCACACACCCTCTGGAAAACTGGGAGAGACAGTCTGAGCTGTTGTATTTGCCCAGACATCACAGTCCTGTTGAGCTCCAGCGTGTCTCATTTCTCAAAACAGGGTCCAGTGATTAGATACCATACATGCCCTCATCAGGGGAGCACCTGGTCATTTATGTACAGTGTTTTCTGTAGAATAATCCTGTGCTTAAAGGAACAAATTTATCATCAGAAAATGTAAATCTCACTCGGCCCATCCAATATGAAGATAAGTTAGTTTCATCATCAGAACATATTTGGAGAAGTTTAGCTTTACATCACGTGCTCACCAATGGCTCGATCAGCTAGTGTCTTGTGAAAAGCTGCATGTTTGTAAGAAATTCATCATTAAGACATTCAAATGTGTGAAAGGACATCAGGGGATGCAGTTTGACACAGGAGGAAGTGCTATTATGAATTATGGAAGGTATTTTTGCCAGAAGAGACAATTTAAAGTAAAAACACTTTTGTTTCATACAAACATGCAGCTTTTTACTTCACAAGATGCTAATTGATGGAGTGGTGTGGATTACTTGTGGATTATTGTGATGTTTTTTATCAGCTGTTTGGACTCTCATTCTGATGGCACCCATTCACTGCAGAGGATCCACTGGTGAGAACTGATGTAATGCTATATTTCTCAGGCTCCAATGAAGAAGCACTTATCTACATTTTAGATGGCTTAAGGGTTAGTTCACACTCTAAATAAAGATTTTTAGACTACATTTTACAAGAAAATATTCTCACTATTACCTACAGTAGCTGCTTAGTAGCATGCATACTAGCATATCGGTCATTTATTAACACTTATAAAGCACATATTAATGCCTTATTCTGCGTGACCATATTTTAGATACTTTAATCCTATCCACCTAAACTTAACAACTACCTTACTAAGCAGCACATTAGGAGTATACAGAGGCAGAAGTCATAGTTAATAGTTTTTCTACTTTAAAATGTCATGTTTAATTTAGCGTTACTTGCCATTTCTTTGTAATTATTGGTGACATCCACTGGCTATATGTTTTAAACACATTTTAACTGTAGAATACATTCAATAAATATGAAAAAATGGATGTGTTTGACCAATGTGCTTGTGACTTATGCATTTTTAAGACACACTTAAATGGCGATTCATAAATATTTTATGCTTTGTCAAATTTCTGGCAAAATTATTGTTGTTGTTGATATAAGGCGTGGACCTTGTAGAATTATGTAGGTTATTTTGTACAATAACCTACATAGTAAGTTTTTTCCCCCCCTTGAGATCAGGTTGTTTCTTTTGCATTTTTCTTGTTATGCCTAATAATAGCAAAACAACAGCGTTATGTGAGAAGACTGTATCCTTGAATGCCCAATGGCAAATGTAAATGCCAAAGTTAGACTCAGGAAAGATGGATGGTATTTCTGGTGGCCACCAGGTCTTTAAAAATAAATCTGTCAGTGACAGTGCAAAAGATAAGAGATGAAACATAATGAGAGTCCAACTGTGCAGAGTGAAGCTCATCATTCACTTGCTGGTCAGCAACAAGGTCCCGACCCTTTGACCCTCTCACTTTCCACCACACAGCAGATTGTCTCACACACCACTCTAACAAGCCGCTCCCTCGGCTGTAGGCATGTGTTCTGGGAAAGGGTGACCCGACATCAGTGATGTGTACTGGAACAGTGTAGAAGACGGATGAGACAGCTGTCTGGGGCTGTCTGTTCCTGGCTGCGTAATATGTCCCGTTAACTTGCTTGCAGTCAGTGGTCCAAACATACACAAAGATCAATTCCCCGGCTTGCCCAGAAGATCAGACTGGGTGTCTCTATCACTTCAAAAGTCCAGCTTGCACTGATGATTTCCCAATGAGCACAATTCTAAATTGAGCAGAGCAGCTAATAGATACTCAAGTGGAAACATTATACTTTAAGACCTTAGAATGTAAACAGCATTAGTGAGAAGAAAAAAATAATAAACAAACAGAACTTAGAAGCTAATAAGAGAAGACAACTGTTTTGAGCCACGACTTTTTCTTAAAGTCTTCATGGACCAGTTTAATAATTTTTTATATTTGTGTTGACATTTAAACATTTACATCATAAGCAAGACAATTTGATGTAAATAATATATTTTTTACTGGTTCTTTAGGAAGAAATGCAGCTAAACTGTGCACTTTACCATGTACCATGTCTATAGATGCTTACACAAAATACCATTTAATTTCCATATTTACAGTTTGTTGTATTAGTTTAAGAATATTATCTAGACTACCATTCAACAGTTTAGGGTCAGTAAGATTTTTCCTAAAAGAAAAAAACATATGAAACAATTAGTGTACTTATCTCTTGCAGGTTGGTGCTGGAAGCAGTCCACGGAGGAAGAAGACTGACGTGATGGTATTCTACAAACGATAACAGCGTTCACCTGGTCCATATATGGAAGGGGAGGCATGTCTGAGGCACTAGACCCTGTGTGAGAAGAAACCAGAGGGTGAGTATACGGCTTCAGTAATGGGATGTGAAATATAGGAGAAATGCCATACTAAGCAGGTAAGTTAAGTCTGTAGGTGGGCCAATGTAACTGGGACTCAGCTTAAGACAAGGGAGTCAGAGACGGATATCCCTTATGGAGAGCCCGGGTGGTATGCAGGGGTGGCAGATATTCTCGCAGTACCCTTCTCGCATTTCCGAAACCAAGAGATTGTGGCCCATGATCTGATATGATGTCCTCAGCAATACTAAAGGAACGCAACATGTGTTGGAACAAAACATCTGCCATTTTCTTGGCAGAAAGGAGACCCTTAATTGGAATTAAATGGCAGGCCTTGGAAAATCTGTTCACTGTGATGAGAATACAGGTGTGGTTTTCAGAGGGGGGCAGATTGGTTGATCGGTGATGATGGGTGGGGATTCTTTGATATGGCAAAAGTGGAACAGTCTCTCACGAACCGAGCAACATCCTGGGTCATAGCTGGCCATCAGTAATGCTGACGGAGGAGTGAGAGGATCTGTTGGCTGCCTGGGTTTCCATAGCCTGGAAGGGAGTGCACTGTGTCCATGAGAATGATCCACAAGGTTGAAGGCACAAAGGATTTACCCTCATGACCACCTGGAGGAGCAGGTTCAGTTTGGCGGGCTTCGGTTATTTGGTCATCCAAAGGCCACTAAATGGAACTGAAAATTATGGCTGGAGGAAGTATGTGTTCTAGAGCAATGGAATTGACCTCTAGTACATGTAACTGTGATGAGTGAATATTAAATCAAACTATGTGAAGAAGAGTCTCAGCGTGCTTGCCTTGGATTGAGATGGTGAGCTTCATAGAGAGACTCTAGATGTCAGTGAACAGAGATGACTTCAAATGAATATTTGGCTCCTTCCAGACAGTGTCTCCACTCTTTGACAGCTTCTAAGAATAAAAGGCACATAGTTGGAGCTTAGGAGGAGTCCCCTGCTGTTGGGAAAGTACTGCCCCCTTCACCAGTAGTGGAGGTGTCCACCTCGACAACGAAAGGCAGTTCAGGATCTGGATGGACCAAGGTAGGGGCAGCACAGAAGGCATTCTTAAGTTGTTGGAAGGTTTCAATAGGGTTCCAGGATAAGGGGTGATGATATTTTTTTGCTATAATTGCCAATTAATAGACCTGTGTAACGTGTTAGGGATGGTCAGGCAGGGTCTGCAATTAGATTAAGATGTCATTGATGTAAATGATTACAAAGCGATGGAGAAACTCCCGGAACAGCTCATTCATGAATCCATGGAATGTGGAGGGTGAGTTGGCCAGCCCATACGGCATAACAAGATATTCATAGTGGCCTGAAGGAGTGATGAATGCCATCTTCCACTCATCCCCCCTCTGTATCCGGATGAGGTTGTACGCACTATGCTTGTCCAGTTTGGAGAAGAAATGTTAGGGCACCGCAGCTGTTCCAGTGTGGATGGGACCAGGAAAAGTGGATAACGGTTCTTCAGAGTTTGGGAATTAAGGACTCTGTAATTGATACACCTCAGCTTGTCCAAATACCTCCTTGATATGATTTCTGAAAGCATCCAGAGATTGTGTGACCATGGCATTGGATTCCCACTGCATTCTCGCCCACTGCAGAGCCTTGCTGGACCAGAGAAATATAATGTAGGCAATTTTGGAGCATTCAAAGGGGAACCGGTGAGGCAGCATCTCAAAATACAGCTAGCATTACAAGATAAAACCACTGCAATATTTCGCCGTGCCAGAGAACGTCGCTGGTTGGGCAATGGGATTGGCAACACCAGCACTGAGGGATCGGGGTGTCTTGGAGGGGTGAGGTTTCTAAGTCTAAGTTCTTGCTACTGGGATTCCTCAAGGCTCAGTGCTCGGACCACTTCTCTTTTCCATCTACATGACGTCATTAGTATCTGTCATTCAGAAGCATGGCTTTTCTTATCACTGCTATGCTGATGACACTTAACTATACACTTAACTATGTCTAGCTGGAGGAAGAACCATCACCTGCAGCTCAACCTTACTAAGACAGAACTGCTTGTGGTTCCAGCAAACCTATCGTTTCATCACAACTACTCTATACAGCTGAGAGATTATTACTTTTATTACTTTTGATGCTTCTATAAGACAAAAGATGCTAGATTTTTGACAGTGGGTGTACAATCTGCTACACGTTGTAGCAGACAAAACTGAATAAAATAGCACAAAATGATTGTGATTTTGTGTGTGTTTTTAGGATTTTCCTCAACCGAAATGTATTACGAACCAAATAGTTCAGAGAGACAATCTATATACAAATATATAATGAAGTTATGCATCTTGAATATTATTCAACTTTGAAAACGGAGGTTTTGTGCTTGTATTTACAAATTGTTTTCTGTTTCTATCTACATCCTCTACAGAGCTTAACATGATTCTATCCATCCTAGAACATTCTTTTAGAGGAATAGCAGAACATAGTTAATGATGTTGGTGTGTAATTGCTGAATGTACAGTAGATGTAACAGATGAGCTGCAGTATGTCACGTCAACAGATCCTGGCACCCAAACCCTCACTCTCGCATGCTCATCTGTCAATGCAGCCTATCAATATTGGCAGCTCTAATGGATTCACAGTCTGTGTCATTACTCTGTAGGCTGTGGAGTCAGCTGAGAGGTAATTTTGGGTGAGACGCCTAGCATGACATGTTCTCTGACAGTAAAGGGAACATGTGGATGGCATGTCTCAGAATGCACCAGTTCCAACTACACTCTCATTGTTCTAACCTTCTGACTTTGGACTTTAGCTGTCAGGATACCACAGACAAAAAATAGTATTTAGTATTTAAACTATAATACATATACTACTATGGTATTTACCAAAGTAGTTTAAGTTTAGTTTATTTATATGATTTTTTATTTATATCATTTTATTATTATTTTTTTAATAAAAAACATGTCCATTAAGCTTTGACACATTTCTGATGTATGATTTTTTTATATAGTTTTAGCTTTAATAATACATTATCTATTATGTTTTTTTTTTAAAGGACATAAATTAAAATAGTCTTGAGTTGTGTTCATGTGTGTTCATCTAGTAAATAAGATCATTTTGACATGATAGCAGAATTAGACTCCAAGAAAAATTAACAGATTTATCTTGGTTTCGTCTGATAGTCAGAGATTGTGATATAGGTGATAGGGTTTATTGTGCTATGTAGCTGTAACAGCAGGGAATAATCACAGTGTATTGATGCTTTTAATAACTATAACCATATGCTGATTAGAACCTCATGTTGCAGTCAGTGTGTGTTCTGTATGTGTGTGTGTTTATATGTGTTTATATGTACTGAGGGCTGAGAACATTAAACCTCGTCTAGAGAATTGCATAGACAAACAGTCATTTTAAAGTTTGTTTTATGTGAACTGCTGCTGCACATTATATGGCTGATGCAACAGAGTGAACACATGGCCCTCGTTCTTGAACCCACAGCCAAGCTTTCGTAATATGCAGCCTTTGGCTCAAATGGAGAAAAACACAATAGGATTTTTGACAGATTTATGTTTATCACTTCGCCAAGAGGGAAACTACGGACATATCTGAGAACAGGCCAAATGTAAGCACACCACAGCTCTGGCTATCCCCATAAACCATTTTTTTCCCCCAATACAGTACTGAAAAGAAGCTTAGCATCAGTACAATCACTCAGATGACTTCTCTCATGCTGGTTTAATACCTCTAACAGCCCACAACAACATTTACATGATGAGAAATGATTTACACTCATTTTTATCGAAAAGTGCTTTAGATAATGCATGTGAGCATTTAGATTTCATTTGGTATTTGACGCAGGGCTGCTGCAGTGGGGACCGAACTGCAGACACAAAAGAATTAGATCACTTCTGTGGGTGTGTAATGTTGATGGAGGAGCTTGGGGATGTTCACTATTGAGGTCTGTATAAGCACTGAGTGCAGTAGGTTTAGCAAGTGCAATTTTCTGCTTTTTATTTACATAAATTCAAATCTGTAGATAATTTTGCCTCAGGTGAGCTATCTTTACACTGGAAAGAGTTTTTTTTTTTTTTTTTTAACACAGATTTGGTGTATCACAACTGTGCAGAGCATCATGTAAACATTTAAGGCAGCTCTGATGCAACAATTCTTTTTTTGTTAAGCTACTTTTTTATGTTTCTGATTCTTACATTTATCCAAGTGTCCCTTTATCCAAAAAGTACACTTTATCATACTTATTACAGAAATAATATAAGAATGTACTTGAGTGTGAACTGAATGTATTGTTTTCAATAACTAAACTACATGATAATTGCAATTGAATTAAAACACAATTAAAATAGTTACATTTATTTAAAAAAATAATTATAATCAATGCAATAAGCATAACTTAATAGCTTTTTTGACCCGCATGAGAAGGATTTAAGTATATCTTTAAATGAAATTTTACAATTACTTATATTTTCATTAAAAATGGTTAAAGTATATTACCGAATGTATACCAACAAGCATTTACAATATGGTAAACAAAAATTTACTTTAATGTGATTTCTCCACTGGAGTTTCAGAAGAGATCTCAATTAATAACTCAAACTATGCTTAGATACCATTTTCTCAATATTAACACCAACATTTCTTATCAAATCCTGCCATAATAACATAACTTGAGATGCTATTTGCATTGATTCTACTATTACACTGTATATTCCAACAGTTGTATTTCTGTGTCCATTTTTATTTCTAATGAGGAATTTTAAGAGAAACATCTGAGATGAAGTTGATATTATTTGATAAAACTTTGTTTTAGAGTTTCCTGAGCAAAAAGTTAGTTAAGAGGTAAACTAAGGTGACTGGTAGTCATTTGTCATCGAGTGTTTCTTTGTGGAACTGAGCTAACACTGCTTGATCGGGGTCGTGTCTGATAGTTTGTGTGTTTGTTGAAAAGGGTTGTTGTGATGTCCTTTGTGTGGAATAGAAAAGCATGCATGTTGGATTAGGAAGCTATAGAATGGAAATTGATTTGAACTTTATGTTATAACACATTGGAAAGTGAGGACAGATGCACATTATGTGCCTCAAGCTTTTATTCATCAAAATTACTGCAAATAAAGGTTTTGAATGCGATAAAAAAGTCCAGTAAATGAGATGTGAGGCAACAGTGCTAGAAAAAGGAGCACAGTGTAGTCATTGAGTAACAGAGTGAGGTGGTGACAATCTAGCTTTGGTCTGGAATTACTATAATTCACTTGCTTTGTGCTTTCCAGACAGACTGTCAGTCTGTGTTTCTGCAATACTTTCTTTTCTTTTTTTTAGGTCATACCATTATGAAAGCTTATTTTGCCACATAAGAAAAAACTATTCTTTGCTAAATCATAATTATGTCATAAATGTATGTCATAAAATATTGAATATTTCAGATTCTAATTTATAATTTTTAGATAAAAAGTCCAAATTCAGATTCCAGTATCCAGTATAAAAAGATAAAAAGAAGTAATAAACTACTAAACAGTCAATATGCTAGTAAAATATATGCAAATAAGCAACCAGTTAATAGTGAAAATTATACCACCATGGACTTTTTTCCTTCCTCATGATTTCCCCTGACCCAGTTTTCCCTTGTGTGTTGATTAGTTCATTCTGTTCACCTGTGTTCTGTTAATCTACTCATTACTTCAACCTGCCTACACTCGTATAGGTCGTTTGTCCAAATCCCTGAAATACGACCCACTACTGTTGCGCCCCTATCGGCAACAAGACGTTTTCATATGAATGTTTTGTACTCTTTTATTTGCTCTGTAATTTGGGTTTCGTGTAGCTCAGTTGGTAGAGTATTGCATTTTACGACTATATGTAATCATGCGATCATGGGTTCTATCCCAAAGAATGCACATGCTCATAAAATGTATATGCTCTATAAATCATAATTTTTCATGAATTCTGTGTGGGGTAGGTTTAGGGCTGGGGTTAGGTGTGGTCAATTTGAGCTAATAAGCCACCTAATAAAATATGTACAAATTACTGCGAGATCGGTTTCTATTATCTTCATCATGCCTTCATCATCTTTGCAGCAGTTGGTGTTACAGGATACCGGATCATAAAATTGTAAGCGACGTGATTCCCAGTCTTTATTTTTTCCATTTTTGAAAATTAGTTTTTTTTCGTTTGCTTATGGACCATCCCGAATTCCTCCTCTTCCTGCTGAAGCAGGGGGAACTTCCTCTTAAGGTCCTGATCTGGCATTGCTAGTTACTCTGTGACACTTATTTATTGAAATATTATATAAAAGCAATTTCACACTCACAATCATGCCTGGTCTGACTGACTGTTTTTCCACAACTGCCAAACCAAAACCATGCTGATTTTCAGAACGAGTTTCTTGTTCATTTGTTCATTTGCCCTAAAGTGAGACAACATATCATAGTCAATTCAGTGTTCAAAGTAATTTCACATGCTCAAAGCTTAGTGTGACTGTATTGTGATGCAGTATATTAATGAGTCCAGGTGTGAATCAGGTATGATGTAGGCCAGCTGTGTTTCCTTATAGGCTACTGAACCTCTAGGACACCTAGGGGGTCCTCCCACACACGTGTTAAATCTTGTCAGTTATTTTGGAATAATATATTGCAGTGATTTGAAGGTTAATTCGCCGGCTTTCCAAAATCACTGAAATGCGATCTGTTTGATGCCAAAAAATATACAAATGACCATCCTGAGGCATCATTATGCACGTCCATGAACCTCCTGGTGCAGTTTCATCTAAATTAAGAGCCGTAGCATGAATAGACTAACCATGTAACCTGTTGAATTTCAAGAAAATGATTCATATCAGTCAAAACCCCACTGGGACTCGACCGTGTCTGCAATATAGTTATGAAAACATAAGCTGTGTGTAGTTGCAAAGATGTGTTTCACAGGTCATGACAATGAAATATAATCTAGACTGTTTAATCAACCCAAACATTTTCACCATGGCTCTGAATCACATGCAAAGAAGAGGCCAACTATATCAGCACCGCTGCAGCTGTGTGTCCGCATGTGAATGTGTCCCACTGGATGGCTAGACAGCAAATCCAGCACTTGTCTGGGCTATAAGTACTCTTTAATCCAGTGCTACAACTGGGAACATGATACAATAGACGGAAAAGATTAATAGAAGTCCTAATTATTGGAGAGAAAAAGCTCCAATGGGATCTCTTTGATATCTCAGTTGTTTCTCCTGAGCAGAAATTGATTAAATAGCGAGAAAGTCTTCTGCTTAGAGGTGTCTCCTGAGAAAAAGTCCTAAGTAATCTCAAATGAGCCTCTAGTTTCAGAAGAAGTCTTATTAATGTCTCAAACTGTGCTGTGCTGAGTCCTACCCAAAGGAGAATTTCCTTCTCAGATGTTTCTCCCAAGAAAACGGACCTCAAAAGCCTTCTCCAGATTCTGAAGCGTAAAATGTGCATGCTGACACCTTCTAAAACATGCAGTTATTTTCATAAACTGCTGTTCACAAAATGTGGGATTGGTTAGATATGTTTTTATTTATTTTTAATGTTTTTGAAAGAAGTCTCTTATGCTCACCTAGGCTGCAATTACTCTATCACAAATACAGTAAATATGACATGAAATAACTGACAAAGGTGACATATTATTGCATGATATTTTTTATATATTTAAAATAATATATGTATTATTAAAATGTATTCCTGTGATCGCAAAACTGAATTTAAGCATTTTTCTCCAGTCTTCAGTGTTTCAGATTTCTGAACACAGAACAGAATAAAATTATAATAATGCCAAATTTGGTAAATGCGGTAGATTGCTTTAACAAATATTTAATTTAATTTATGAAATACAATTAATTCAACATTCTACTAACCTAAAATCATTTGTAAACATTCGCACATCTCTAAAGTTGTTAAAATGTAAAATGTTGGCAATATAATGTCATTCCAACGTCATTGCAAAAAAAAAAAACTATGTCTATAATATGTCTCATCTGTCATCTTTATTTTCTCTAAAAGGATTTTTAGGAGTAAAATTTGAAATTTGAAGCATTCTGGGTAATTCCTAATCCACAATAAAGTAAGAGCTCTACTAGTTAACTAAAAGAAGTGTTTTATCTTTTAAAAAAAACGTTGATGTATTCATTTTGCATGTCCTTCATGTTCAAATCCTATGACTCTGCTTGACTTTCTAGTTTCTTTGAGGCATGGCTATAAATACCCTCTCAGCTATGACAGGGCACATCCACAGCAACCAACAGGCTGTAGTCTGTTTTGAATCTGTGCCTAAGTTGCATGCTAACACAGTTAATGAGAGGATCAGGGGTGCGCTGGTCTGCTGCTAGCGGTGGCCCATGTGCTCTGTAGCCCCACAGAAGGGTGCAAAGGATCGCACACGAGATGTTGGAGCGACAGCCTGGACCCTTCGTGCATCTAAGTGTCTCTTCCAGTGTTAAACTGGGGGAACTGTAACCGGTTTTCTCTTCATAGCAGAGAGCTCATTCTCAGCACAGCGCAGTCCCTAGCATTCGTCTCAGTGCTGTGACAGGCTGAGCACCACTCCCCTCCACTAGACTGGCCCTTTTGTAAATTAATTAACTCCTGAAGTAATTATAAATAATTCTTCTGCTTCTGCACATGCTGCCACGATGCTACACATCAGCAGGAGCTGCGTGAGTGTGTTTAGCAAGGCCTGTTTTTTGGCTGACACTTAGGATAAAGGTAGTTATTGTCACTGGTTAAATGAGCTTAGCATATCGTCAAGATGTGACATCCTGTTCTGAAGCTGGATCTGTGAAGGTGCTTAGCCATGCATGACTCAAATCTTTACATCATTTTTCAATTCATTTATGACCCAGAAATTTCTTTGCTTAATTTTTTTTTATGGTTTCTTTATCTATGCTATGGATTTTTGAAAATAAACACCCTTAAAATAACTATTATAGAGGCCACAATTTTTTTCATTACAATGCACTAATTTTCTTTTGTTTTTCTATGTAAATAAGCACTAGACCGATGTGTTTGACCATTGCAAATGCACATTTTGTGACATCTTGCTTGACAAGCCATTCTTAAAAGGCTGAACTCAAGTTAAAAGTAGATCAACTTAAAAAAAAAGTGTTTTATTTTTTATTTATTTTATTTTTATTTAAAAAACCTGTCTTGAATTTTAAACTGCAAAAAACACATTCTGCACTGCCTTATACAATAAGTTTATTCAACTTGTCTACTAACAGTCAAAATGCATGAATCATATATATATATATATACAAAACATTTTTTTTAACACTTTTTGTATAATGATGCACATGCAATAAAGCATTTTTTTCTTTCTTTTTTTTCTTTCTTCACACATCTTAAGCTCTTTACTGAGTATGCTGTCTCCTTGTTAATCAAATAAACCAAAAATTGTAAACCAAAAATTGTTGGTTGTGATGGAAATGGGTTGGAATTTACACAAAATGTTGAACAAACATTTGCACAAAAGTATCAGAATTTGCACAAAAATATTTACTACTGTTCGAAAGTTTAGGGTCAGTAAGATTTATTTTTTTGAAGAAAAAAAATTAATACTCTTGTTGAGCAAGCACAGATAAAATGTATCAAACGTTTTTAATCTGTTACAAAGGGAAAAATAAATCTATGCATAAAAGACATTTAAAAATATCACAAATAAACATGAAAGCATACTTAAATTTACAAGAATAATAATTTTAATGTGACTATCATATAACAAAAAGAAAAACAACCTGTTTTAAAGTGCCTTTAATTAAGAAACACCCATTACCATTACACACCATTGTCCATATTTGACTGGAGTAAACAAACTGTTATGAATAAACTGTTATACCGTTTAGTTAACAAATAGTTAAACATACCACTACCTTCACCATTCCATTCATGTCCCTCACTATGACTATCTTTGTGATTAAACCCTCTGTCTGTCAGCAGTTGAGTTCACAGTTCAGATTCGAGTCGGGTAATTTTGTGATCTAGCATGATGACTTCCTGCCCTATTCATATCCTGCTAGTGGAGCGGAATGAGTCCGCTGCAGGTTTACTGCCGAGCAGAAGAGTTTCTCTGTCAGCAGCAGATGCAGAGTCTGAGCTATCGCTAGCAGCACCTGTCTTTGCTGAGCTACACAAGTCCCTGTGATCTACAGACCACCAAGAGCTGGGAAAGCGCGCTGATCTCCTCGAGATTTCACTGACTCGGTGTCATTCCATTACAACAAAGCTGGCCCATCCAATCTGATCTTCAGAGAGGAGAATGATTGCTCGGGTTTGTCTTATTTAGGCACTTCTTACTGACAAAGCTTCAAAAGTTGTCCACTCATCTTTCCTGTCTATTCGAAATGTGGCCCACACAGTTCTCTGAAGCGCAGGAAGTGTGCCGTGGCAAATGAGTGTTTATTAGACTCTCTCCATGTTAAACCGCACTTCATCAATCACTACCTTCCTGTGCTCGGTTTCTGCAGCTCGGCCGAACCTCTCGAGACTTCCTGAATGCTCCTGATTGCAGGAAAGCACATTAACGTCCTCACTCAGCACACGTAATGATATACTCAGATGCGTATCTGATCCTTCATACTGTAGTATGAAACAAAACTTCATATTGTCTCAAACAAGTTTGCCCCTGCTGGTGGAAACTGGTACTGACATTATAATGCTTATAGGATTAAAGGGTGATCAAGTTCACTTGCTCTATAGTGAACATACACACATATACAACATACATTCTCACACATACACACACACACACACACTATGACTCAGTTGTCAGCCCATATTAAGGCATACAGACTTTTCACTTGGTAATGAATGAGTAACATCCAACATCCACACTCCGAGCCTCGCTGACCCTGAGGGGGGTCTGTACAGTTGAGCTCACAATGCTTCAACTCAAGTCAGGTTCAAGCACGCTAAACCTCTCCCTGTGTTTTTGATTCTGAGACAAGTTTTTCTTTTTCAGCAAGAGTTGAAATTAGGTGCTTAACCTTCCTAAAATGTCAGCCTCAGGAGATTATCAGTTATATTTTACATTTATTTTTATGAGATCTGTATGTATTTGAAACCCTGTTTACAACATTTGGTAAACAATAGAGTTTAAACCATTATTTGTGTGATTTCATGAATTTAAATGTATTATTATTAACAAGATTAAAATGCAATAATGTTCAAAGTATGTTTATTTAAATAAGCATAAATTAGCAAAATCAGCATTAGAAAATGTTCAGCTTTGTCATCAAAGGAATGCATTTAATTTTTTAAATATATTTAAATTTAAAACAGTTGTTTTAAATTGTAATACTAGTTTGCAATATTAGTGTTTTTACTGTATTTTTGATCAAATAAAGGCAGCCTTCTTTAAAAAACAAACAAACAAAAAATCTTACAACCCCCAAACTTTTTAACAGTGCTGTTATTGAAAGATCATGTTTTAATTAGCATTTATCAACATTATATTAAAATGTATTTAAATGGATATTTTATGCATCAATAGTTTTCCAGGAATTCAACTTCCATTCAGCTCTGTTTTCAAGTTAAGATTACTTAAGTATTTTAAGATCTTATTCTCGCTAATAACAAACCAGCAACTAAAACGTTTGCCCCAATAAACTCATAAGTAACTGTTTATTAATAGTAAGGTAGTTGGTAAGTTTATGCAGAACAAGTGCTTCACATGTACTAATAAACAGCTAATATATTAATAATAGGCATGCTAATAAGCAAATCATTAATAGTGAGGATTGGTCCCTACACTAAAGTGTTACCAGTTACAATAACTTGAGTAACTGGGTTGAATGGAAGTTTTATTCCTTGAGAACAGTTTAAAAATACATGAGAGATCTGCAACTAAATCTGCTTTCCCTTTTAGAAACAGTTCATAGTGCAGCGGCCAGAGAGTCTCGGCTTGAATCAGTTATCTAAGACAGAAAGAAGGGTTCAGTTTGGACTCTGTGCAAGCAGACCATGAGCTCTTGCCAAATGCTGCTGGCACAGACTCGATGGGTCTGAGTGAATGCACTGGCCCGACTGGCAGCCTTGGCAGCAAACAGCACCTCCTTGAGCACATAAGCTCCTCCAAACGCTCCCGAGGCAGACAAACAGAGCGTCTGATCACATATCAATATATAGATCACAACCCATAGGGATTCAAATGCAAAGAAACCCTCTTTATTTTATTTTGCATTTCAGAAAATGCAGAATGACCAACACTTGAGAGCAATATCTGTGCAGTATCATCTCCAGCTCCATCTCCTCGATCCAGTCTTTCTCACTGCTACTCTAATTCATCAGAATTGAATTGTCTCTGGAGCTCAGCCAGGTCCTTCGGGTAATCCTCTCTGCTAGCTTTACTACACATCATTTTTTTTATCTGTAGTTTAGTTTTTCAAGAAGACGTGCAGGGAAAGAACAAAAAATAATGTGTGGAAAATTGCTATACACAGGGGGAAGGAGTGCTGAGATTGCAGTTGACGTTAATGTTTCCAGTAGACTCTGGGATGTATGGCCATTATTAAGGGTAATAAATGATGTAGTTTTTGGTGGATTGCAGCTTTATTTCAGAGAAATTGGCCTGAAGCTTGAAAAATAGAACTGCCAAAAAATGTGTTTGGCATAATGGTGTTATCCCTTTTGGGGTTTTAATGTTTCTGTATTTTATTCATTGAGCAATTCAAAGGCAAATCTTCATCATAAGTATGCTACATTGCTGACTGATGAGCGCTAGTCTAAATATGGCAGATATGTGGAAAACAGCACTGTATGGTGTTGAGATCCATTATGAGCACTATTATTAACATGTGTGACTCCTATCTTCTCCTAAACTTCTACCTTGATGCTGATGCTTGATGAATCTTCTGCGTTTATCCATTCTGAGTACAAGATAAACCTAAAATCACTCTGAGTCATAGACTATGATTTAATGGATTGCAGGGGGCAAAGGTGCATCTAAATATGGCTGTAAATATCCTGGCTCTCTGCAGTATGAATCCGTTCACCGCAGTGACCCATTTCACTGTCCCTGACTAGAGAGGGACACGTAAATCGGCAACTGTCACTTACTGTCATCATCCGGTCTTCTGCCCTTCATTTCTCTCTATTTGGGAGATCATGCAGTTTCTGTTACATGATTATTGCTTCGCTGTTGGCTGACTTCATTTAAACTCTTGTTTTGTCATTATTGCTAATTATTTGTTGTGTCGTGGTGTAATTGTCTTGCTGATTGTCATGTTCTTTAGGTTTGTGTGTCAAGTGTTGAGTCCTATACAGTACGTTCAACCATTTAAAAAAAAAATATATATATATATTGGTTATTTTCTCTTTGTTTGATGATTGTTCCTTCACATGGCTTTTCAGCAGTGTTAAGGCAAAGGCAAGGGGTGTATGGTCCCCAGGAAGAGTGTTCTTGCTGGGGGTGAGGGGTCAACGGCGGCCCGCTGGATGGAAGGCCTTTCATTGATTGAGCACATTGTCTATCTGCAGGCTGAAATCCATCTGCCTGCATGCAGACAAACAGCAGATCAGGTTATGTCACTTCCTCCTGTGGCTGGCGAGGACTACTGGAACTGGCTCAAATCTGCAAACAGTTCTGTTTGAACAGACTGACTTTATGGGCCCTGGAGAAGTGGATGGTATTGTGGAGCTTGTGAGCTCAAGGCATGTGTTGGATGGGCCTTGGATGGGTGAATATGTCACCTTTGACCCCTCTAGGAGGAATATGGGTAATTGCTGATTAAAGGGAAGGGTTTGTCACCTCTACTCTCAAATCATAACATTTCTACAAAGAGATTTTAACTACAATCTCAGCAGCTCACTAAAAGCCCAGACTCTCTCTTCATCACGCTGAAATGAATACCCCCTCAGGGCCATTACAGTCTTATGGCACGATTTGATACTGGTTCCAGAGATGCTGAGCGCACTGTTCGGGAATCAGGCACGTTTCTTTTGTTTCACTCTTTTCTTGCTTTGACATTTGACATTAGAAGTGTTCTGGATGGTTTGCTGTACTCCGTCCAGTTGTAACATTGTAAGTTGTACGATTTTTTTGAGGGAAATGTAATCTTTTATTCATTGAAAACACATCAAACTGATCTAAAGTGACAGTAAAGACATGTTAAAAAACATTTCTTTCTCAAATAAATGCTGTTCTTTCTATTCTATGTTCTAGACATCAAAGAATAATCAAAAACGTATCATAGTTTCAACAAAAGGGAAATAGAATTAGTTCACCACAAAATATTTTTTTTTCTGAAATGAAATCACCCTCAGGCCATCCAAGATTTTGGTGAGTGTTTCTCCATTGGAACAGAGTTGAAGAAATGTAGCATTGCATCACTTGCTCACCAATAAAACCTCTTCAGTGAATGGGTGCCGTCACAATGAGAGTCCAAACAGCTTATAAAAACAATAATCCACATTGCAACTCTTGTCTATCAATTAATGTCTTGTGAAGTAATAAGCTGTGTGTTTACAATAAATATTAATCATTAAGGAGATTTGCTTCTGGCTAAAATATGAGTATCTATCCGTAATATTTTTTTCTCCAGTGAAAAAGTCAGGAGAGAAATAGGCACATTTTCCCTTGAGGAATCAATTTTTATGGATTATAGACTCACATGTCATAAAAATAAATCTTACTTGGTGAAACTTTTTTCAATAACTAAAAAAAAAAAAAAAAACACGTACCGACGCTAAACCAGTATCTTTTAATGTTTTTCTGCAGATGCCAGTTCAGCGGAAAAACAAGTGTATACTGCAACCACTTTCTTTTATATTCACATAATACTGAATAAAACACTCATCACACTCAAACTCATTTTTTATGTGTTTCTTTTTTGTTGATTAATGTAAATGGGCTTCAACATTATAGAATTTATCCATATATTGGATCTGCTCATTTTCCCTGTAGAAAGTGCTTACAATTAACAACATCAGGAGCTTGTGTTTATTTAAAATGAAGCAATTTATTCTTAGATGTTAAAGCAGTTCTCTGATTCCAAGTCACACCTTCAGTCATACCAGTCTTATATTGCAAACTCTAACTACACTTGACAATCTTTAAAATCATTCATTGTAAATGATTACAAAAATAAAACATCTGTGCGTCTGTCTGCATGGATAAAATCCAGTCAAATTTAAAAACTGTCATAATTGTGTGCACAGCAGAACAAAAATGGCACAAATTAACAACCATGACAACAAATCAACTAAGAGGAGATGGCGCAAACTGAAAACAAAGTCCATGTGATGTGTGTCAGCACAGTTATTTTTCTGCTGTTATCCATAAAGATTATAATACATAAATAATTTTCAGTTGCATTCCAAATGTAAAGTGTGAAACAGTTTAATATTGTTGTTCTGCAAGCACAGTGATCCTCCAGATCCCAGTGTCCTTCTATGAGGGGGTGGGCATTAAATATCATATTACTGCACACCATGGTATTATTTACAGTGGATTTCATTCCAGCAACACATAACAGTCGTAAAACAACACAGCAGAATTGGTCATGGTAGCTTGTTTTTCAGTGAGCTCCATTGTGAGCCAGTCTCAACACACTTCCACCCATGCATTTGAACTCTATAGTGAAAAAGTCATAGTAGTTTCATTGTGGAAAAGAAAATGTCACTTCTTAAGCACAAAAGGGTGGAGGGATGAGAATAGAAAATGTATGTCTGCTCCTTACTTCAGGCAGTAGATCATATATGATGAGATAAATCTGTTTGGAGGTGGGGGACACAGGAAATCAGGGTACAGGACATAGAGGAATAACAGCAGGAAACAGGTCGCTAAATCCTTCACTCACAGGTGAGTGTCTATCAACTTTTTCCCTAAATGATTGTATTTGTCAATGGTAGTAATTGCAGGAGTGCAGACAGGCAGGCTGCTGGTATAATTACACACTTCATGAGCAGATGACGTCCATCACTTTTGTATCCTCATCATTTTATCTCCGTGTTCCGGCTTCCCCTTGCCTTCATGAAGGATGGCACCCGGATTGTGTTGCACTATCTATCTGTCTGTCTATCCTTTAATGGTGCCAATGTTCCCACGGCTCAATGGCGCATGCACCAAAAAAAAAAAAAAGATCAGCTTGTAATAAGTATGCCAACAAAATGTCAGCATACTATTGTTAAATCCTCTACATGCACTGATCACATATGACAGATTATCAGTCTACATTATGGATTCCGGTCAACTGGTGCATATTTTATTGACTTTGCTGCTATTAAACTTGAGTCTAATGAAGGACTAGAGAATTTGTACCAGAGATGAATGGCTTTTGGCAAGGATAATTTACTGTGCAGAGATTCTGGCATTACTCATGGAGGTGAAGTCATAGTAGAGGATGAGGAGCTCTGCCCACGATAGAAAACGTAATTGTCCTAACTTGGCTCTGTCTTATTTACAGCAATTTGTCGAAGCTTGTAAAACAGAGGTATGGCATGGAGTTATGGTCACGCACTCCATCAAACTAAAGCTATCTCAGGCCTTGTTTTCACTACTGGATGATCTACAGTCTTCAGAGGATGCTAGAGCTATATACACCCAGCTGTGTCTAACCCTCCAAGACAGAAGCTTGCATCACTGGGTCATGTCTCCATTAGTATGCTTTCAGCTCATCAGTCAGACATCTCCTCGACATTGAAGGTGGTTGGAGAGACACGCACACATTTTCTAAGACATGGGCACATTCTCTTTTTCGATGGTCTCGTGGTAGAAAACATCAAATCCAATTCTTGCTGGCATCCCCTTAGTGAAATGTAATGACATCTCTATCCACGCCGCTAGACATCAGGTTTGTGAGGGGTCAGACACATATGATTGTGGTGCCAATTGGGCGTTTGGAGACAGACATGCTATTTTAGCCCGAACTTGTGAATTTTAGCCAGGAGCATGCTGTTGAGCCACATGAGGACTGAACGTACTGGTTTGCTCCATCGTTGTTTGTAAGGGTATTCAGAAAATTTTCCAATTTGACTGACGCACCACAGGACATTAAGAAACATGATCATGTATGTTGCGTTCGCATGACCTACATACTGGAGTCCCAAACTGAGCAGGCCAAGTTGGAAGTTCCTTAGGCCTTTGTTCGCAAGTCCAGTTCACCCAGTACAACACTATTCTCTGACCTCTGACTATGCCCAATGGCATTATGATGGTGGACATTAGAGATATATTTCGAGAGGTTCATAGGGAATTTAATGAGGGGCTATAGTGGCTCTGCCGGCCCCTTCAAAGCAAGGGTAAAGATGGGGACCCTTCCAACCGCCACAGAGAAAGGGAAGAGCAGCATCTGAGAGCGAAGCGGAGTGTGAAGTGCCACTTATATCCCCCTGGTCGATAGCGACACCTGCTTCACACCCCAGGTGTAATGGCAGTGGATGCATAGAGGGTAGGAATGTGTCCCCATGGTGTTTGGTGGAAGTCCTGTGGCATGAGTTGGCCTCCCTCTCAGCTGTCCTGGGGCAGGCTCCTCGGCAGTCAGTCCGTCTCTGTTGACTTCCAGACAAATTAAAGGATTATGAGCTGCACTAGACTGGTTGCTTTCACCCGTATCCTTATTTTGGCTTAAAGGAGGTTGTTTTAAATCATTGGCACTACACAGATGTTTCAGTCAATTTATCTTGAGTTTTCACATGCCACTTTCTATTTTCTCCTTGTTATGTGTGTTTCAATTGTGAAGAGGTGCCGGAGAAGATGGGGTATAATCTGGAGGGAAAATGGGTGGTGCAAGTATGTGGAGTGTGATTTGGTTCCTGAGGTTGAACGTGATGCCGCTGACCCATGGGCTATGTGTAGATGTGTTTTGCCATCGCCATTAAAAAGGCTTGATTAAACTACAGACTGGAGTGGTGGCAGCGGTATCGTATCCACTCCTAAAACAGTCCACTATAATCGGGCATAAGCGGGCCATGTTGTGGATATCTCAGCTGATGAGTTCTGCCATCGCGGTTAAAAAGGCTTGACCGTTCTATTTTTCTACCTGTCTGCCTATCTGTAAATTTTTCTACCTACAGTATAAGTCTATCTTTTTATCATTCTGTCGATCTGTCTGTCCATTAAAAGGTTGTTCTGTTTGCTCGAGCATCAAAACTGACACCTCGGCACTGCCTCATTTTGGAGCAATGTTAGACGAGGTTTGTTCAGCAAAACTTGTTTTCAACATTATTATTGTAATTCTGTTTGCTGACACTGGGGGCACAGGAATTACACGTCACCTTTAAAAATCTGGGTTACTTACACAAAGTTTTACATTTTAATCTCAAATGGGAGTAACAAAAGTGTAGAGCTGCTGAGATCACAAACAACTTTTGTTGAGTTTCGAGTGAGGCGTTAACCCGTAGGTTCCTATTAATGTTAGCCTTTTACTCTAATAATATAGTGTAATATAAATCCCTATGAATAAGTGAATAAGATATTTTAGAACTGTACCATATGCAGGTTTTCAGATTTACTGTTGCATTCGTTTTGCTTTGCTTACATTCTTTAATACAGCAGCTTAACAGTGGCCAGATGCCTACTAGGAAGACATTAGAAGACTTCCAAGATGATCTAAATTATGTTGTGAATGTACAATGTGTAGAACATAAAATAAAATAGATTTTATATATGCTGCCGTATTTATTGAGGAACATGCAATTCTTAACTTCTGGAATCAAAAACAAATAGCTTTGCCATGTTTACTGCGTAAGTATCAGAATAAATGTCTTCCACTGAATATTGTGTTGGACTCCAAAAAAAGGAGAACAACTGCTTTAAGACATAGTTTTTGCTGATGCATACTGTCTGAGAATGTGCCAGTGCTGTGACACTTGAAACAAGACACTCCCTTTTAGCAATTGGAATTCCCATTATTGCAAATGATGGTCTCTGTCAGTGTGTTGACCAACTTGACTGTCTGCAATTACTGTCTGTCACCAGTAAACCTTTGCCCCTTCCTGCCATGCAAAACATTCAATTTACTCTTTGTTTGCACAGAAAACAATCAAAAGCCCCAAATGACACAAAAAGGGTTGGTGGGCCATAACTGGGCATGGAAGTGTGCGTCAGCGCAGGGGATAATGTGCTCCATATGTTGAAATCCGACACTTTGCATTAAGGCACAGCAGCTTTAAGAGGTACACTGGTGATGGAGGGCTTCCTCCTGAGCCATAGACATGGGGCCAAAACGTGGCATAGCCCCCCTCCTCCACCCTAGCTTGCTAAACTGGAACACACCTCCCTCACCCCATCCAAAAGGCCTATAACTGGATCTGCGGACCACTGAAGGCTACTAATATAGAGTTGAGCCACAGCACAGAACATAGTGGTACAGTATTTCTCTTCATCATGGCATTCCCTGGTGCCTGAGAGATGTTAGAAGTTCTGGATGACTCCACAATGTAATTTACTCTCCCCTTGTGGGTTTTTCTTCACATTCCCAGCTAGTTCCACTTTGCCCTACAGAGCAACTTCCTCTGTTTTGGTTTTGGTGACTAATATGACAAATATGAGCCCAGCCCCCTGCACCAAGAATATGCGTGAGCTATAAGAATAATGTGTGTCATACCAATACTTTTTAACTTTCTTCTCTACATGGAAATCTTGGCCCAGTTTTCAATGACAATGATTGCAGTGCCTTTCATAATCACATTAAGTCTATAAAAGATGGAGGTTTCAGACTGTCACTAAAGACAACGGTGTAGGCTTGACTGTCTTCTGAATTTCTTGCAGATCTAACTAATTCTCCAGAAACATGTGGCTGGGTTTTAATTTGAAACAGACGGGCTGGATCTGTTCCTTAAACTCAATCAGAACTGATTTATAAAGTTGTGAACAAATTAGCAGTCATCTGCCTGTCTGAAAGTAAATGTTTAAATTTTGTCAAATATTACAGAAGTGTTATATGAAAACTTTTTGTATTTGTATGTTTCATGTTGTTTCAAATAACTTTTGTACCATTTTCAATATAAATGTGCATTTAATGACTCTTAAAATTCTTGACTTTAATAGCATCTGGTAAAACCATGTAAAAAGTAATCACAAACTTTAATTTTACTTTGATTTCACATGAATGCACACATCTTTAAAATGTATTAAATATTACATTTATAGTGTATATAACATTTTTCATGGTTAAAAAGTTGGCCACATCACATGACTTGGGTAGACAAATGTTTTTCAAAAATGTAAGTAGTTCTGCGAACAACTTTTTTGTGAGAAATAATAATAAAATATTATGCCAAACTTTTTAAAAAGATTATTTTTTCAGTAATTTTCTTTTAGCAAGGCTATTTAGGTATAGTATAGGGACCGATTCTCACTATTAACCAGTTGCTTATTAGCATGCCTATTATTAACATATACTGGCTGTTTATCAGTTCTCATAAAGCACATACAGTATTCTGCATGACCATATTCAACATCCCTAATCCTACCCAATACTAAACTTCACAGCTACCTTACTAACTATTATTAAGCAGCAAATTAGGAGTTTCTTGAGGCAAAATTCATAGTTAATGGTTTGTTAATGTTGAGAATTGGACCTTAAAATAAATTGTGACTGTTATTTTTAATATGATTCTGCACTATGGAAACCCATTTTCACCACAAAAAAAAGAAAAAAGACATGGAAGTCAAAATTTTGACATACCTAGTTAAAATTATAAGATAAAGTCAAAATTATGAGATAAAAGGTCTTCATTGCTACAAAAAATTTATATTGACAACATTTTTTTAATTATGAAATTATTTCAATTTTGTCATAATTATGACTACTGTGTCATTTATGACTTAGCATCTCAGAATTGCAACATTTTTGTCATTTTGATTTGATAAGTTATGACCTTTATCTTATATTAAATTTTATGTCAATTATGATTCAAAGCATTTTTTTTTTATGTGGCAGAAATGGGCTTCCATACAGGCCAGTTGGATCACCTTGATAAACTATTTTTAAAAACCTACTGATGACAGAAGAGTTGTTTTGGTGTGTCTAGACTACCGTTCTCTGTGGTCATTCCCAGCCCTTTCAAAAAGTGACGTTTCCATTTCAAGGAGCATCAACCTGAAATGTGTTTGGCACACTCATTACGAACCTCATGAGGGATTTGATTCATTGCATGGAAACAGTCCGCGTGTCCCAGGCTGTCCTGCATGTGCAGCATATGTGAGACAAGAAAACAGAACGAGGGAAGGGCAGATGGATAGGAGCTCTGGCGCCTGGCTCCGCTATGTGGCCACAACTCCAGATGTACTCCGTCTTTGGATCCACAGATCCCGCCCACGCAAAACACAGACAATGATCCCAAAACAGGGGCTGGCCTGCTCACTCCATCCACAAACGCCACCCACCCTCCCTCCACATGACTGGTGCACGTGAGCAGCTCATTTAGACGACTGAATTACTCCAGCAGAGTCTCTTAAAAACATCAGACCCTCACAGAATGAACTGATATATGGCGTTGTATTAGTTCAAATGCTGATGACCTGCCTTGATAAGAGCTTCCCTATCAGTGAATATAACACACTGCAGGCGGATTGGATTAATTGGAGGTCTGCCTTTATGACCTTAATTCTGCTGCCCAATTATAGGCCATCGCTGCTGATTTACATGTAATTATGAATGTGGGGAAGTCCATTTCCATCTCCATAGCCCCCCATTCATTGTTGTCACAGGCAAAGGATTAATGCAATTAAGATCAATTGTTTCAAATCATGCTCCCTATTCAATTACTCATGCCCAACTGGCAGTGTCTGTCTGGCAGCCCCGGGCATGAGTGTGTGACATTAAGATACACTGTCATTTCACATTAGACTAAGATTACTACTTATTAATTCATTACAATATGAAAGCTTGTTTACTGATTGTCAGTCTTGGCTCCTGGAAGGTTAGTAATCTGCATAGACCATGGTTTATATTTGATTGGAGATTTGCAGCATAATTGTGGGCGCTCTATCTCAACATCTTAGTTGTCGTTGTCCCTGAGTGAGAGAACAGCCAGGGGGCTAAAAATGACAGCCAGACAGATGCAGTCAGTGTTGGTTGATTTTGACGGTACAATGCTGTCTGCCATCATCCCTCTGAGCTGTGGCACAACAAAATAGCTGTACACTTCAACGTCTGTGTGGATTGACAACATATGGCACTGAAACAAATTTAACAAATTTAACCGTGTGAGGAATATTCTTAATAGACTTTTATTATGTAATACTTTAAAGGGTCAACCCAAAAATGAAAATTCTGTCATTCTTTACTCACCCTCAAGCCTGTATGAGCGTATGTTGCCTGTTGAACACCAAACAGTTGCTGGTAACAATTTACTTTCATAGTACAGAAAAAAAAAATACTATTAAAGTCAACGGCTACCAGCAACTGCTTGGTTGTATTCTTAAAAATGTCTTCTTTTGTGTTCAACCGAACAAATAAATTTATAGAAGGTTGGAACATCATGACAGTGAGTAAATTATGGCAAAAGTTTCATTTTGAGTAAACTATACTTTTAATAATAATCATCTTATCAGAACACAATGATCCTTTTTGTCACAAGTCGGTCTGGCTCATCACCCACAGCGTGCTCCCTCACCTGAGTACTAATCACCAGCAGCTGTTCTCTATCCAGTCACCATTTACCCAGCACATAAAAGCACTCACCTCAGTCTTCACCTTGTCCGATCTCGTAGCTCCACAGTGGAACTTTCCTGTTACAAGCTACTTGCATAGACTCCTCTAACCTACCTCTCTACCTACCTCTTTGTCAGTACGAGACTCCTAGACTCCTGTATCCCTCAAGAGTTCCTCCTGTGTGCTTCCAGCGAATCCTCCTCCAAGTTCTCCTCTCCTGCGTTTTCCCCGAGGTGTGTGCAACGATTCCTCCATCCTGGTCACCCCACTGCTGGTACAGAGAAAGCCCATATCAATTCCAGCCATTGAAACCATACTCAACGCCTCCTCTGGATTCACTCACCTGTATCTCTCCTTAATTTCATATACACCTGTTTTAAAATAAACTGTACTAATACTAACCTTCCGTTCCTGAGTCCGTGTGTTACAAAAGATCGGACCCAAAACAAAGATGACAGCTGCTAAAGACCGACTGTGGGTATTGCGGCAGAGTGGTTGGATATAGGAGGGGTATGTGGAGGAATTCCTTGAACTTTCCAACCAGATGTGCCGGCCTAACTTTGCTCTTGGTGGTGTTGGGGCTGGATGCTGAGACTATCCGCTGTGATCTCCCAGTGTGTTATTTTTCCTTGATCGAGCTTATTAATCTCGTCCTTGATTTAAATTATTCCGCATTTGAAGTGGAAGTAAAGGCGGGTCTCAAGTCTTCTCATCCGGCCCCATCAGAAGCACGCTGTGTCTCCCCAGCTCACCCCTCGCCGGGAACCCCCACATACCTCACCAATGACTTCGCCCACTTGCCGAAACCAGGGAGTCACCGTACTGGACCTTTTCTGGACTGGGACTCTGGATATGGAGGATGAACTACCCCCCCCTCCCTCCTTCCATCTTGACTGGTCCTGTCCAGCCCTCCTACATCTCCTGTACCCGAGTGAAGCTGATGGCAGGCTCTTGTTCCCCAGGGAGGCCCAGGAGGGGCTCCTGTTCCCCTGTTATGCCCAGAAGAAGCCCCTGAATCCCCTGTGTCTCTGCTGGTCCCGTCCATCCCTTTCTCATCTCTTGGGCACCCCGATCCCCCGATGAGCCCGGGGAGGGCTGTTGAACCCCAGTTCGCTCCAGTGTTGGCAAAGAAAAGGTGTAACTTTTATCCTCATTGTAGTATTGTTTCTGCCACCATGTCATATAGACGCTGTGTGTTTGGTTGTGAAAGTGAAACTACTTCGTTTGGCTTTCCAAAAGAGGATGATATCCACTTCGTCATGCCTGGAGCTGATCGGTGCTGGTCGCTGAGGAAATACATCAACTTCATGCTGTGGATCGCCAGATCGGCTTTCACTGTGGATGAAATAGAGTCCAGCCCGGGGTCGTCACATGTGGTTGCTGCAAGCCCAACGGATGCTCCTTCGTAGAATCCGCTGGATGTGCCGTTATCAAACCCGCTCACTCTAGGCCTCCGGCGTCTGCTCACTCAAAGCCGCGGTGTGTGACGCTGTTTCATTAAGAAAGCAAAACTACTTTGTTTGACCTTCCAAAAGAGGGCACGAATAGAAATCATGCATGATTACATGTTTATATCACATTTATAATGGAGTTTAATGTTTATGTAACGCTTGAGGTATTCGGCAAATCACAACTCACTGGATAGCTGACCAATTCGAGCACACCTCGCTTTTCAGATTGATGAGCCTTGTAAAAAATTACGCGTTTCAGAAGGCGGGGCATAGAGAAACAATAATGAACAGTATGTGGAAAATGCATTTTTAGAACCTTAAACCACATACACATTTCATTATACCAAATACACAAAATAATATTCTTTTAGCAACATCATATGTCCCCTTTAATTTAAAGTTAAAGACTATTGCTATGCTATTTCAAATCCTGCTGCACCACAGATTGCCACTTACATATTTGTACCATAAAAATCACATTATATTCTATAATACCATATATAGTCTATCAACGAGCAATACATAGCAGCGAGAGAAAGAGTCATCAAACACCAACCCAAAGGAGACTATTATTCATGCTCGTTTTTTAAAATGAGGGGGGATTCATCTGTCATGTGGCTCCAGTTCAATAAAATATGTAAATAGAGCCAATATTCCACACAACTGAAGTGCGATGTGTTTTACCTACCCCTTTACTTAAATTTAAAGCATATCTTTTAAACAGCCAACTAAATTTAGATTTTATAGAGACCTCTCAAATTAATTTTGCTGACGATGAATTTCCTAATAAATCTCTGTTTACATGCTCAGAAAGGCTTAATGTTAGGTTGTCCTGGTGTCACAAGATATGGAGCTACAATATTTTAACTCTTTATATTTAGGGTTGCAGGCTCTGTATAGTCTATAAGTGAATTCAAACCCTATACGCTATCAGAAAGGGAATCTTAAAGTTTCATAGATTCTGCAAAAAAAAAAAAGTACTTCAGATAATAAGCTGAAGAGTCTTAATTTGCTATAGAGGGCATTCATTTTAAACCTATTGGACAAAGCCTTTGCCAATAAATGTCAGCTTTATGGAATGACTTAGCCCCGGCAACAAAATATTTATTGTTTCCAATTGGCAGGATTCCTTTGCCTCAGATGGGGACCCGGCCAATCAGAAGAATGCTTGATGGAAAAAGAGTCTCCATCCCTGGCAGCCACTTTTCTCTACCTTTCCCAGTTGGCAGGTTTTCTCACAGGTGGACAGTCATAACAGCACGTGCCCTCAACTCTGACTCGTCATTTCTTTATCATGAGGCGGTAACTGGTTTCTAAAATCCTGCAAATTTGTTGAGTTAGACATTACCTAACTGTATGAGTACTATGTCCACATTGATTCAATTCCAGTGAGGGAATACGTTCAGTCATTCATTGATTTATACTTTTGTTTAATAGATTTTTATACCTTCACTTTTTAAATTAACCTTGCATTTCTTATTGTTATTGTTATATTTGATTGACCTTATTATTGTCACCTGGTTTCCCTTTATTGTTTTAAAACAAATGAAGGTTAGAATATGGATAAAACAGATGGCTGGATTGCAGTGTTATTTGAGCCTCGGCACAGATGATTGTTTGGCAACAGAGGGAGGTGCCGAATATTCCCACACACACACACACGTGTTGGTTGGAAAACAGTCAGTGCTGTAATAAATATACAGAAGGTACACTGCAAGCTCAGCAGCTTGGCCTATTTGAAACCCTAAACAGAGAGTGTGTAGACTGTCATGTCAGACTTTTCTCTTATATGCTGTGTGAGCGGCGTGGAGAGGTCAGCTGTGAAGTGCTCATGGATAATCTTCCAGTGACCATCTGCTGCAGATTTTCCACTCTCATTGTTTGTTTTGCCTCCTTTTAATAACTAAATCTCCGAGGTTTATGAGAGAACAGACAAATGGCGTTCATTCAGACTCCATGTGCTGAAGATCCCACACAAACGTTCATCCTCTTAATGCATTCAAAATCTATATATGATGTTTGTTTTTTGTGAAAAGTGGGGACATCCCATAGACGTATTGGTTTTCATAATGTAGAAACTGTATATTCTATCGCCCTTCACCAACCCTAACCCTAACCCTCACAGGAAACTTTGTGCATTTTTACTTTTTCAAAAAACCTTTTTGACAAAGTAAAAAAAAGTTTACACAGTCTAAAAAACCTGCATGAGCATCAAAACAAAACAGTTTTACCAAATTGCAATATTTTACAGGGTTTTACTCTCGTCAGACGGCTAGAGAGGGCAAATCTCTTTTGTTGGCAGTGAGGAAAGGTGGTTAGAATGTAAGTGGGTGTAATAGGATTAGCACAGTTTAGCAGTCGCGCTATGATATGGTTACAACAGCGTATCGCAATCCCAGAGTGAGCGCGTCAGAGCCTGACCTTTGCCCTTGACAAATTGTGATGGTCAAATCTGACTGTGCAAGATGAAACAGGAACATAAATGACAATTCAAAACAATAATTATTGTCAGCTGTAACCGGCCTGACATTAAATCTTGACAGCAGCATTTATGAAATCAATAATGGCACTCAGCAGACAGATGAGAAACCACTGAGCTACTTCAGTAACCCGACTTGACCTAATTTGGCCATCGTCTCCTCCCGAGCTGGGAAAAATAAACAACTACAGAAAACAAACTTGTTCAGAACATGCTTAACAGAAACAACCCAATGACTACCAACTAAACATCACAGTTTTGCTATTTCATATAGAAATATGTCATATTATTGAAGGAAAATATGATGTGAAAATGTATTTAAATGGATGTAAAGCACTTTCTTTTGGTCCACGAATATTGGGTGTATGTCAATAGTCTTTTATCAGGTTTCTGAAGGGTGCCGTCCTCTAAGCTCAGTCTGGTAACAGTGGATGGCTCTTCCTGTTGGGCCAGATTAAAGGCCTCTCAGTCACATCCGTTGTGCACTCAAAACCTGAAGCCTAAACACTGGAAGTCCTGAGAATAATTCCAGGACATTCCAGTTGAAGGGATGTAGGTTCACACTGAGTGAATACTGTGGTAGTAGAAGGGTTGTGGCCTGGAAACTGCTTAATATAGAACCACTACAACAAAACACATCGTCTGACAAAGACGGACTTTAAATGAAATATTATTGTACTAATCTCTAATTAAGCTTTGTGCTTTTTATATAACGTAACACAGAGGTCTTCAACCCTGTTCCTGAAGACCCACTGTCCTGCAGAGTTTAGCGAACCCTAATCAAACACACCTGAAGCAGCTATTCAAGATCCTCTAGATTGCTTGAAAATACTGAAGCAGGTTGGAAATAAACTTTGCAGGACAGTGGGTTCACAGGAGCAGGGCTGAAGACCACTCCCCCTTTAGGTGGAGTTGGAGACCTCGTTATTATGAGTTGCAAGCACATGAATGACCAAACAGTCGAATTTACAAGCAGGAAACTCAAAATGCACTGATATATGAGTGTCTGAGCTGTAATGTCAAAGGGGGCATGGGGTAAACACTGATATATAATATAGTGAATATCATATATCTATTATTTATAATCAGGGATCAATGAACAGAAACTAAGCGTGAAGTGGAATGTGTAAGTTAAAACGTTCATTGTTTACTTCACATTTACTTGTATGTACCATAATAACTGACAGAAATAGACAATTTTCAATGTAATGTGTCATATTAACAACCTGTTAGCTTAGCTGATTACCTGTTAACCTGCAGTGGGTGGTTGTTGGTAACATAAACATACAAATATCTAAGTAATAGCTGAACTACTATACTTTAATTTCATACTCAGTTAAGAGACAAAGAGTGCTTAATACAATTACACGTTAACACAAAGTTAAGTTATTTAGCAGAGTGACAACCGCATTCTATAACAAAACTCACACCATCATATTTTCAGGACTCACAACCATGTTTTCGGCAATGTCCCGATGTGTAAACAGAACTGTAATTAACAGTTTGTTGTCTGTTGCCATACAAAGTGAACGCCTCATGCTACATGCGAATGTCTTTTGAATGTTTCTGTGAGGTGTTTCATTAATTAACAGAGACAGTGATGTGAAATGTCACTATCTTCTACCACAATGGTTACGAGCAGTTTTGTGGTCTGCATATGACTCAAATTCTCCTGTCTCCACTCGGGTTAATAAAGATCTTAAGGATGAACCCACACTTAGCTGGACTCATGTCCAATCAACTGTGAGAAAAAAATTGCAGTGTTATAAAAGTTGCTATAATTGTAAATGTATTTACAGATGATATTCACGGCTAGCGTAAGAACAAAAAATTCAATTCACAGTAGGGCCATTCACACTGCTTTAGTTCCAGAACTAAATGTACAGTAGCTACTAAAGTACTGGGACGATTTTGCGTGAACTATTTCCCAGTACCATTTAAAGGGTTGCATTCGCACCGACCATGTGTACTAGGACATAACATAAGCCAGTCGACAGTGATGTCATTTGTGCGCCACGTTCAACAACGTTAACAAAGTAGAACAATGTTAACAACAGGAGAATGGAGGACGCTGTGACCGAAGCTGTGTTTTTGTTGTGTCTCGCGAGTTTCACAGTAATGGACATGGAATGTCAACGTATACATAAAACGACTGAAAGAACGAAAAGGAGGACTACAACTGGCAGTGCTACATTTACTACAAGTGCCTGCACTTCAGCGTCTGTCCATCTATCGCTGTTCATCATACTTGCGAAATAAGTTGACACCATTTTTACAGTATGTTTACTCAACGCTTTAAATCATGGCGGGTGAAGAAGTTTTTGAACGTGACTGGCCAGCCAATGTCTACTTACATCGCGGTTAGTACCTGTTGTGCTGGTTAGACCCTGCTCCAGAGTAGGAGCTAATTTGGTTCTCGAAAAAGGCAGTCCGGTATAAAAATCGCACCCAGTTCCAGCGGTGCGAAAACGGCAAAAAGTGGGTGGTTCCAAAATTAGTTCTGTTACTATGAAAAGGTTCCTGCGGTGCGAAAGGCCCTAATAAGTGAAGTCACATTTATCGTTGCTTGGTAAAAAGTCCAGTCATTTTTATTGGGATCAATTTAGGAAATTTGCATGAGGACGAATTAAGTTCCCTATGCAATTTTCATTCATGTTCAAGGTGATTATGCAAATTGTCTGCACTGACCGACAGTAAAGCGCTTGGTTTAAAAGCACTTCATAAATTACTACTGTCCTTTTTTGCCCGCAAAATTTAGGCCTTGAATATTGCCAGTGTGGCTGTACTCATTCTTACAGTAGCAATTGTTTGATAAAAATGTATTAGTAGATTTATTGATATGGTTGAAGGGCTTTTATATTGCCAAAGCACTGGTACACTTTAACCTACAGACATACATATATTTACTGACAATTTCATGTGAATGGAACATTTTGAGAGTCACACCTGTAAAATACTTTTGTGAATCCCATACTGAGACTTCAGTTTTCTTTAAACAACCTGTCCTTCATCTCTCATCTTCACTTCAACTATAAAAGCAACACTACCTCGTTTAAACTTACAAAGCTTCTGGCCAACAGTTTCCTGGCTCGGAAGAAACATCTCCCAGTTTAGCATGAAAAGACACATTCAGCCCGTCAGTAAGGCTCATTTTCCATGAGTTACAGTTCATTTAAGTTAGCAGGGATACACACTTCATCTGAGAGGAGTTCAGAAATTATGTGCACTGCAATTCAATTTATTCTATAATCTAAAATAAGAGCTCAATGATGCATCTCACCCATCATCGGCATTCAGCTTTTGTGAGAATGAAACTCATGCCCACAGGCTGTGAGAATGCCATTCTGTCTCTCATACCCAAATAAAGTGCCCTCCACAAAGAGCAGAGAGCATGACTGACGCAAACTGACTGAAAAAGACATGATGTCTGCTCCCAGGAAGCATGTGTGCGAATTCAACTTCACAAAAGACCTGCATCACTGTACACTAGTGCGTAATCACTCTGTTGTTTGCGGATAAAACATCACTAGTCAATGTCTATTCTTATCTGAGAGAGACAGAGAAAGTGAGTCATGCACATTGGACTAAGTGGATATTTAATTGTTTCGTCAGGATTTTTACGTCAAACATGTTGTGCATAACAAATGTAAATGTATGCATGCTGCTTTTGCTCTCATGGTGCATAGTGTCGACTCTGTAAAAAAAAACGAACATAATTTCTAAACAATTCCGCAACATTCTCTAATAAGAAATTAACTGTCCAGTGAACTCTTTTAGGCTATCAAAAGACATTGAGAGTTGAACTGATCTGTCTAGAAACACAGCGTGTTTATATGTGAGGTAGTGGAAACTCTCATGTGCATGTTAAAAACTGCCATGCCACTGTTGGTGAAAGAGAAAAAAAAAAACTTAGATCGAGTGAAGGAGAGAAAGAGATGGAGAAAGGGAAACTGAAATAGAAAGCTCTTGACCCCCTGCCGTTGTCACACTACAGGACGTCATCTTTGATTTGAACATCCTTTGAACTTCTATTTCAAAGCATTTTAGCATCCAAGGACAGTCCCAAACCCAGACCCTACTGAAAGCTCGTTGGAAGCAGATGAAACGCCAGTGATATGCTTAATTTACATATTACACAGTCTGACCAATAAAAACATTACTGTTGTTGAGATGAATAGACCAGATTATACTGGATGCTATCCATCGGGTTAACCTCCCATCAACCATCTAGCAACTATTGAGAACACCCTTGCATCCACTGATATTAACACCCTTGAAACAGCGTAGCAATGTGCTAAAACACTCAGAGTACCTTAGCAACCACTTAACAACACGCTGGCAACCATGCAGAATATTTATTTTGACAGACGTGCACCATTCACATTTCCTCACAATCACATCTGATGGAAACGGCTTCCATCAATAATGTGGTCTGTGGCAAATAAATAAACACAACAGACACAAGTTGTTCACTGAATAGCCAAGAGCAAAATCGATTTTTGTTATATATAATAAATAAGAATATGCTGAAACCATTTTCATTGTGAGGGAAACAAAAACAAAACTATTTGTTTGTTTTTTTTTCCAAAAAGGTGTTCACATGGTGTCTCTAACTAATATTTAATGTCCATTTATTTAGCTATTTCATCGTTGGCACTTTAATAACATCATATGTACATGATCAACCTACCATCTTACTGCAGCAATTTTTAACAAAATGTATTAGCTTATGTGCTAAATTAATGTTTTCCAGTTGAATGCATCACAACAGAAGAGTTAAACGGTCAAATTCAGGTCTTTAGAATGTTTTTCATTAAAATACCCTTCATTAGTGAGTCAGTTAACATGCATCCAATCCTATTCCTCTCCACATCACACAGTAACATTTTGTAAAGGAGTGTGCCGAGGGCCTCACCTGCGGTAGGAAAACACAAGCAGAATTTGACAGACAGGCTTTATTGTTGACATATTTCGTCAGTGAGCCACGAGACGCCTGAGCTGTAGCTGCGTCTGCTTCGCACGTGACTTTTCCGCTCCGAATGGGAAACATTTATGATCTAAAGTGTAATTAGATGTTACTATTCTCACAGAGCTCTGCGCTAGAGGAGCTGCTGTTTGAACTCCCTGTGCCAGGAAACTTAGGGGCCATCACTATGGCTTTGGGCTCTTGCAGTTAACTTTAAATAACTCTGTGTTCAGCCCGGCAGTGGAAAACGATACGGCTGAAGAAACTTTCTCAGAACACTCTCAAAGCCACTCTTTCAGTTATTATGTGTTGAAATATAGCCACATGATTTCCCATATTACAAAGTTTATATATTAGAAATCGCCATGTTCACATCTACAATACATTTCAAATGTAAAAGTCCCAGTTTCTTACAAAAAAACATGGGCAAGTCATATTTCATCCCCAGGTAATTAGAAGATTATTAAACGTTTATCTGATATTATACATAATATAATTAAATAAAACAAATAAATCATATAGATATAAAATAATAATAATAACAAAAAATGTTCAAGTGATTTTTCAGGGCCTGTCTCACTAATAAATCGAACAGCTTTTCTCCTCAGGGGGACTTGAGTAGCTTTAATATGCCTTATAAAAAAAAAGAAAGAAAGAAAGAAACCTCCCATACACCCATACAGAGTCCAGAGCAAACCTCTGGCACAACATCAAAGTTGAGCACGTGTCTGCTTCACTTCCTCCCTCTTCATCTCAGGGGGAGATCGGCACATGGAGCAGCGATGTGAGCGTAGTAATGAGATCCAGCCCCCTCTCACTTAGCGTTGTAAAACAAAGCCATAAAAAAACTTGTGCACACTTGGCACTCGTCATGGATGCTAAGAAGTAGCGTGAATGAAATTAAAGCTGCGAGATTATGAGACATTTCAGCCAAACTGTAGCTGTAGAGCCCTTTACAAACCTTTTCACATTTCTGTAACCTTTCCAGCTGTTTTTGATCTGATTGTTTTTTTTTTACCATTTCATAGAGATTGCACTCAAATTGAGCAGCTGATGCAATATTTTCAAGCGAACTGAAACTAGAAAATGACTATTCACAATATAAATTTCCATTTTATTACTTTTCCAGACTCACCTCCTTGTTATTCCACAAATCTTCCACAACTGTGGAAACACTGGCTGCAGATCATTTTACTTTATTCTACACTATTGACACTAATGCTTCACAAGAAGACTAAATCGGAGGACATGCTATTCTTCAGTTTGTTTCTTCAACAAAAGCTTCGTGTTGCTGGTCTTGTGGGCGGTTCCTGCGGGATTGGTAAACTTTTGCGACTGCGGGCCATGTAAACCTTGAGACAGCCAACGGTCACGTGAGAGAAACTGAGAGCTCAGAGAAGTTTGTTTCAGTGAGAGACGACAACAGATCTTGTAGACATTGTTTTATTTCAACTGATATTCGGCAAGCAATCATCAGATCAACATATAAAAACATCTGCACCATTTCGTGTCAAGTTATGTCATGGCGCTTTAAAATAAATACTTCTCGAGAGCAAACAATACAGACATAATATGCAAAATCCAAACCAGACAAAAACAAAATGCCACAGAGGTGAAACATAAAAAGAGTCCATAAAACTTCAACACACAGCCCTCGAAACGAATCGCCAAAAAGTGTTGTAGAAAATATCTTGAGTACTTTGTAAAATACAGAATCTTAGCAAAAAGGTTTTATATTTTTTTTATTTTTTCCAGGTTTTCTTGAAATCATTGTAAAATATTAGCTGGTATCGTAGCAAGATTAAATGTTGAAGAAGAATGTGCTTTTGCATTTTTTTTTTAATTAGTATTCACATATATAATAAGTATCAACAAAGTCCTCCACTGGTCTGTATGGAGCAATGGCAGCCATATTGCACAAGGCTCATCTTCCTCAGGCACATGGAAGAACTCTCTTCTCGTTCACATGCTGCGCTAACAGGCAAGGGTAACCATGGCTAATAGCGCCGCGCTAACAACAGCTATACGACCTTGCACTCGACGCGCTTTAGGGCGGCCGTGGCAAATGCCCGCACCTTTCTATTCATCCTCTGCCAGAGAAAGACAAAGAACAGAAAGAATCAACTGAGCATGTGAGTCCAGAGTTCACATTCGAAATCATCCTCCGTTTATGACATGTTTTTCACATTTTAGTTTTTTCACATATTAAAAAAAATTTGGTTCCTTTCGCTCGTCCATCCGTCTCAACACAACAAGCCCTCGCACGCTGGTTAAGAATATATGTTACAGTACAAAACCTGGTCCACAACCTCACCATCACCCTCAGACTGAATGTAAACAAGCTCTCGCATGGCTTTCGATCCGAACCGGAGTGCATGAACTTCAAAAATGTGTCGTTTTCCAACGTACAGTAACAAAAAAAGCTTTAGCACCTCGGAATCGGTCCTAATGTTAAAAAACATAACTTGTCAAGTACTACAATGCATCAAACAAGTCTCGAACTGCTAGAGTAACTTATACATTTAGTTCACAGCCGTTGAAGTTAGTTTACGTAAAATTAGCTAAACTGGAAAAAAGTTCTGTTGAGTTTCTTTTCAAGGACCGATGCTGGGCGAAAGTGTGTACACAAAAGGGTAAAAAGAGGATTAGTGTGTGTACGCCTAATGCCTGCAGTCGTATCCCAGAGCTCCGAAAAACATTCTCAAAGTGCAAAGCTTACGAATAGCCTTTCACAATCCGCTTCAACCGTTTACTTTACATCTGTGAGTAAAATAACATTTAAATTAAAATAAATGTTCTAGGCACTACTGAATGTCCAAAGGCATTGCTGTAGATTGAGGAAGAGAGTGCTGGAAAGCAAATCCAAAAGTGATGACTTTGTGAAACACTTCTACGTGGAGATACGGACCCCAGTTGAATAACCAGACAGACGAGCTCCGAGTCTTTCGGCAGAGTTTCTGACAGGGTCCACAAAGACATACGTCAAGACAAATCGTCACTCGAACAGTCTCAAGCCATGATTTTTTGCGGGATCTCTATGGAAGCTTTGAGGAAGATGGAGTTGTCGCGAATGTAGTTCCTCTTCTTGATCTCCTCGTGCGAGATGAACTTGGGGTAACCGAAACCCAGCGTGCTCTCGTCCAGCGAGTTTCGGCTGCTGCTGCTGCACGGTTTCTGGAAGTTCTTCCAGTTGGGATCAGGGTTGAAGGTCTCCGTGATATGCTGAGGTTTGGACAGCGACGGGTCACTCTGGTCCAAAATGGAGAAGGTCACCTTGTAGGAGAAGGGCCATTCCAGCAAGCTGTCGTACTCGCCGGGCAGCACGCGGATGTAGATGGACAGATGCGAGCCCTCGCCACTGCCGTTACCGTTCAGGAAGGCGGACACCTGGAGCTTGTAGCCGTAGCGGTGCGTGTAGAAAGGCGGGCTGAAGAACTCGTGGTTGTTGCGGAGTTTGGCCTCCTGCAGCTTGCGCGAGTAGTCGGTCAGTTTCCAGATAAGGACGCCGTCGTGACTCACCGACAGCTCTTCCATGTCACGTCTCAGCTCCATGATTTCCTGCCGCTGCCGTCCCACCAGATTACACATCATGGTCAGGTGGGACTTTGTGCTCTCTTCCAGGTGACGTCCAATTGCCAACTTTGGGCACTATAAACCAGAGCAAAGAAGCATAGTGTGAATTGGCTTGCAGTTCTCATCTGCATAATGCTATTAGCATAACTATAGACCTTGATCATCATTATAGACATCATATTTAATTTGAGACAATAACAATCAGTAAGTCAATGTATCAGTGTAATAATTAAAAAATATAAATGTAAATAAAACATTTTTTTACTGAGAATAAACAGCCGTATTCAAAACGTTTTCTTAAATTTGTTTAAAAATGTAACGTAGATAATTTAAGAATAAATTATTTGATAAATCATTTAAAAATATAAAACATTTCAAAATTACTTGTTTTTAAATAAACCAATTTTAAATATGTATGTTTATTTACTGTTATTATTTTATTATCTACCTACATTGTTCAGTGTATTACTGAAACAATAAAATGTAAATAAATTAATAATATAATAATTAATAATATACAAACAAACATTTAAAAATTATTATTTAATATCTGTCAAATAATAAAATGAAACATTAAAAAAATAAAAGTAAAAAAAAAATAGCTTCTGATTATTAAATAAAACATTTTAAATATTTGTCAATTTGAAAAGTGATTCATTAATCTTTTACTGTTTTTATTTTAATTTTTTTACAAATATTTTACTGTTACATTTAACTACATTTATTACATTAAACCGTTGTCCTATGTCTATTTATTTGATCACTTAAAAAGTGATTTAGTAATTATTTTACTGTTACATTTACTTCAAGTAAAAATGTAAATAAATTAATGAAGTATTTTTTTTACAAAGTTTTTAAACATGATGAATTTAACATGTTTTAAATATTGATTTATTGTTTCCATTTAAAAGTGACTTATTTGCATTTTTTTAAATTATAAATTAATAACTTCTTTTAATTTTAAGTAGCACTGCTATTCTTCTATACTTTCAGGTCTATATACTGCAAGTAAAGGCAAAAGACCAGAAATGCATAAATGCATAAAACTTATTTCCCCAAATTCCCTTGATCTCAAAAACTAGAAAAGATGAAATATCATAGAAGACATCCCATCCTTAAGCATCAAAGAATTTGTTTACTAACATGGACACAATTTTTACAGGTGTAAAAAACAGGAAAACTGCATCGGAATCAGGGGAATTCAGTGAAGTTACAGCACAGGACTCACTCTGTGTTTGCAGCCAGCCTCCTTGAAGGGGCAAAGGACCAGCGCACTGCCACAGCTCTCCTTCACGTGGTTGGCCAGATCCTCACGTGCGATGTTCGGGGTGCCGCACTGATTAGGACACTGCACAGGGAAGCGAGGGCAGTGGTACTGGTGGTTCTGGGGGATGAAAGGCAACAGTCAGAATTGACCTGAATCTGTAGGTTGAGCTGGGATTTCTTTAGCAATAACAGCTTGAGCATTGAGGCGTGAGAATTAAAATACGCATGGATTCATGAAATCATCATGAGTTCATCTATAAGAATCACTGAACTCGTGTTCCTGTACCTCAACTGCTGGAGCATGACACCATGGGTTCAGTTCCCAGGAAACACACACTGATACATATTTAGGCTTTGGATTAAAGCGTTGGTCAAATATCAGTCATAAATGATGCATCAAAAAGCACACACACATACATATATATATATATATATATATATATATATATATATAAACTTCAGCTCCAATTTTGTAATAATATAATATTATGTAATATTACCACACAAAACAAATGTGAAATTAATGTGTTATTTAATAATGAGCTATTCTAATATTTCACTGTTAAATCTAAATATACTTAAGAAAATCGAATAATAATAATTATTATTTTATTTTACAGTACAGCTCCAAAATTACAACATTAATATTTATGCCTCTCTTAATTTCTGCATTTTCGAACATTTAACCATTGAGCTTTTACATAGATTTTTATAAATCAATAAAAACGCAAAGGAAATGTTAAAGTGTCTCTTCTATTAATAACAGCCAGTTTCTAAGCGCTTCTGCTCAATACAAGTTTGGAAAAATGGCTTATGGATGTTTCATTTCCAAATGCACATTATAAGCAGGACCCAAACTTCGAGCAGATGAATAGAGTTCATGCGGAGCAGCATTTACTGAGAACCAAGCTGCTCTGAAACACTGAAAACACAGGATCATGAGCTGCTCGCATGTCATTTTATTGAAATAAATTGCAACAGTCGAGATCTAATAATCACACTAAGGCACATTGCAATCATTGTTTTATTTGGGTTAATATTGCAGCCCTATTCAGTGTAATTAAAAACATTTTATTTAACAAAATATTCGTGTTTTCTGGATTTTATGCTCAGTAGGCTATCAACCTGTTAGCTTAGAGACATACTAACATCAGAATCCACTGAAATCAACAACAAGTCTAGTTTTTCTTTCAGAGCGTTGAAGTTGGTCACTAATGAGGACAGATGTAGCGAAGCAGCGCACTAGGCTTCAGAACAGAGCTGGTGTGTCCATCAGCCAGGCAGCTGAATCTCACAGTGTTTCCAGGATGTTTACCGCCATGTGTGCGAACGCAGGTGTTATAAGAAGAAGCTAGGCCAGCCCAAGCTGTGGTTGGCACCAAACCCAGAATTTAGTTTGAAAGCCAGTGTTTATGTAGTCACAGGCCCACTGCCATCCCACTCTGTGCAGCCTCAAAACCCCTTTAATTCACCACTGAGCGGCTACTGTTCCATTCACACTCGCCGCTGGCCGTGCGCATAGAAAGATCAACAGTCAACACTATCTGCATCCATTTTTCTATCGTACAGATGCAAGGCCACAGCTGAAGTCAGAGTGCTGAAGGATTTCGATGTAGGGGTTTGCTGTGCCGTGTCTCTCACCTGGATGGTGTCGAAGACGAACTCTTTGCCGCAGTACTTGCAGGGCTGTGTGCGTTTGGGGCATTCGGTCATGGTGTGCTGGGATAATAGTCTCCTCATCATTCTTGCGCCACACTTGTTCTCGCAGTACACGCTCTCCTGCGGACAGATGCCCTGGTGGTTCTGAGAGACACGAAAGGAGATGGAGACGTCAGAGGAAGAAAAGAAACTAGATTTATTATGAGATCGGTCAATTCTAACAGCCCAAAATCTGCAGACAGACTCTGATTTGACAAGCGTTGACCCACCCAGACTGCAAATTAGGGCAAAAGTCATCTACTGTATTCCAGCTGTAACTAGAATGCTTTCATGTCACAAAAGACCACTTCCTATAAAGCAGAAAATTCCAAAAAAAGGTTCTTTAATCATAAACTGAAACTATTTAGTGCAATTTTGCAGCTTACCCACAAAACACAAAATGCAATAAAAAGGGCCTAATTGTCTCTTTATACATTGGGAGGTTTATATTAGAAATAAGTGCCACTATATTAGCAAACTACCACCGTTCTTGTGCTACTACAAGACCAAATTGCCAGTTTGCTCATAATGAAATCACACATTTCAGAACATGGAGAAGCACACAAGCCTCTTTCTTTGTGTAGAATTCCTTATTATAGAGCACAAACAGACAATAATCAAATAAGAAAGCTAATATGTCTTTGATAATATGCTAATGCATCCAAAAGGCTTATATTTTAAACAATAGATTATGGCATGGATGACGTTAACAGGTTCCCTCAACAAAAAGCCAATTCGATTTTTCCATTGGCAGAAAATAAGCTCTGTGTCCAACACATTTTGTTCATCAAGAGAGTCTTCAGAAATGAACACAACGCCTAAATAAAATCATGAGGTGAAAGCTAAAGTTAGGCTGTGAAGGCTTCCAACAAACTTTCAGATTTTATTAAAAATTCACAAAATGGAAAGTTAGAGTAGTTTGCAAGTGCGCTAGTTGTGACAATCACATTTAGCCACATGTTAGCAAATTATCAAGTGTCTTTTTCAAGACACGTAAAAGCTCAAAATGACAAAGACAATTTATTTATATAACACAATTAATTACAACTTCCGTCGACCAATGAGCTTTCCACTAGGTTATTAAAAACCGAAAAGCACGCAACAAACAAACATTTATATTAAAATTATAAAATCGTACAAATATCCCACGTGGCGTATTACTGAATTTATTTTATAGCCACAAAATAGAAGAGTATTTTATATTGTAGAATAAAACCTGAAAATATCTTGAGCTTGTGTCGAACACACCTTATTTCAGCATTTAACCAAAACAATGTTCAATGCGAATTCGTTTAATGAAAACCCGTCTCGGCTGGGATTTGAGCGCAGTACCTCGTAGGCCTCTCCTGTGAACTCGCTCCCACAGAACTCGCACTTGACCTTGCGTTTGGGACAGTCGTGCTGCAGGTGCTCGGGCAGGTCTCTGCGGGTCAGCTTGACGGAGCAGCGGTTGGGACAGGGGATCACATTGAAGGCGCAGGTTGAGAAGTGGCTCTGGGAAACAAACGGACAAGTATGCTTTTGTAGTATAGATTTATGATGACATAGTTCCCGTTTTAGGCCAGATCTACCTAGTTCCCCCAAAACAGTTGCTGGTACCCATCGACTGTGGAAGTCAACGGCTACCGTCAACTGTCTGGTTACCAACACTCTTTAAAATATCTTCTTTTGTGCTCATCAGAAGAAAGTCAGTCATACAGGGTTGGAACAACATGAGGGAGAGTAATGGCAATAGCTACATTGGTAGTCAGTAATTGTAAAAGGTGAAAGCATTACCTGTAGTTGTTTCATCTGGCCGGTCCAGCGGCAGCCCTCTTCACTGTGAATACAGCGGATGGGCAGCGCCAGGATCTGCTGCTCCAGCTCAGGGTCAGGATAGATCTGGAAGACACATTAATCAACGTCGTCTCCTCTCTTCAAACACACACATTTATTCACCACTCAAAGACAGGACAGACATCTGGATTTAAACGTTCACATATTGACTCCGACACAGTATACGCTTATGGTTTCTCCCATGCTAAAAGGGGATTGTCTGTTGATATGATTACTGTAAAGTCACGTCATTCGATGAGGATTCAAGTGCTCGGAAATGACAGCACTGCTTGACCATAAAACATAATTGTGTAACATGCAAAACCGTGAAAGTGGATTTTGAAAGACTGGGAACAGAAAACGGTTTTGTTCAAAACACAAATACACTTCTACACTATCAAATTCAATTGCTGGGTGATGGATGAACTCAACTAGAGCCCGGTGAAACGAGTGCGTACAAGTGCATCTGTGTGTGTACGATAGATCCAGAGGATACTGCATCTTCCCTTCATCCATAAATTCACTTCTCCATCCTTAGTCCTCCTCCTCCTCCTTCACTCCTAGTCCCATATGCAGCGTCCCCCTCGCCCTCCCAACCACACACATACAAATTCATTTTCATTGACATGTTTTCTGTCACACTGAGATAAACTCTCCCAACTGTGCCACCCTGCCTTACAAACGACGGCTGAACATTTATGGAAGATTTGTAGATGAAAAACCCCCACAACAAATTAGATAAAGAACTAAATGTTTAAGCAGGCGAGTAGTTTTCAGTATAAGAAACATTTCTTATAATCATCAATATTCCAGGATGAGTAGAGTTACCCCAACAACTTCACACAAATCACAGTTTCAACGGATTCGTGCACTAAAGCTCTTTCCAACACAGAACAGGTTTAACTCTGTGCATGTGCTCTTACAGAAGCATGTCAAACACACTTTTTCTTTCTTTCTTTCTTTTTTTTTTAAAGAACACCGTAATAGTGCTGGAATTTGGATAAGTGAGAGATGACTTCATGCCCACCCCACCAAAAAAAAAAAAAAGTTTGATTGAACACATTATATGTAATTTACTGTACAATTATGTATGATTACATAGTTGCATTCTATTACTTGCAGACATTTTTTAGGTTTCATCCCACCATCAAAACATAAAAAATAAATCACTCATTCAGAGTAGCTCTTGTTAAATTGAAGGTATGCTCATCATCATCTGATTGCTCAGAGGTTTTATAATCTCACACACTTGGGCAGTGAGAAAAATGACTCTTTATTAAACGCCGACACTTTTCCCAGCTCAGCCTGATTAATTAACTAAAGAGCTAGATGAAAAATCAGCCAATACTTTAATTAAAGATTTGGTGAAATTCCTCCTTTAATGTGGCATGGTGCAGATTAGCTAAACCGCAGAGTAATAATTGCCTAACTGAAATATTTTGCAAGTAGGAGGCTACTGTATTAATATTTAACTCCTTCATGAAGAGATTAACCCTAAACTCTCCTTTATAAATTATACACATTTTTGCCACACATCAGTGATTCTCAACCTGATGTTTGATTATGTATACACACACACATACATTTTTCCCCCTGTTCTTTTCAATTTAGTAACATTATAGACACTTTTTTTTTTTACTTAATGCACAATTGATGTCCAACGGTGTACTATTTGCCACTATATTAATTAAGCTTAAAAATAATAATTATGCTAAACAATTTTACATGAGTTCAGCAAAACTATTTCCAAACAACCTAGGACTGTTTAGATATATAGTTGTATTATTTAAATTGCTATATGGCAATTTAAATATATACATATAATAGTTTATTTTATATATATATCATCAGAAAGAGCACACTGCCGCATTAAAGCAGCATTATATATATTCGGTTATATTCTGAACTGTCCTCTCGGTCTCTTTTGACAGTCCCAGGGAAATGAGTGGCCTGTGGTTGTTCATTAGTGGGATTACTCGGGTGGTTTGAGAAGCGTGGACGAGGGGCGAGTGCCCGGGGCAGTCAGTGACTCACAAACATAGCCTGCTATTGTTGACACATTAGCATTTCGTTCACTCTCGCAAAGCCACTCGAGAAAAGTTGTACTGCAAATCAAGGCCCAGAGCGAGGCCGCTGTAAGTCCACTGGGATGTAAAGAACTGTGGGAGATTGCTCTGTAATCTGGTCTACAGCAGAATGGACCAGAGATTCGCGCCGAGTGCATTCTTACCTTGGCGTAATCCAGTGGGAGCTGGTCCTCCGGGCACTTGAAGACCCCCTCACTGCAAGCAGAAGAAGAGAAAGTGGTGTTTTCAGCTTCTGAGCAGCACAGAACAGATCAGATACAAATAACGGATTCTGTTCAGGTCTGTCATAAACAGCAGATTCAGAGTAAAAGCATCTGAAAATATATTGCAAGAGGAAACTAGATTTTTTGAAGAAGCTGGCGAGTATAATCATAATGTAAAATGTACTAATATTTTCCTTGAATACATGAGTGTATGCATCTTTAACATCATTTTCAAAAAGGTTTTAAAAGTTATACATTTATTTCTTTATTTTTTTGTCACACATGGCTTTTTTTCCGACCTGAACTAACCCTCCCTAGTTTTAAAAAGGTCCAATTGTGTGATATTTAAGAAACTTTTCTTTCTATGTCATTTCCTGTTTGTTTTTCTCTACATGGTTACTAATAAAAAGAGCTCTCATTAATTTAAAGCTGAAACAAAATATAAATATTAGATAAAAACTTTAATGGAAATTAGACATGTTGCCTTGGCAACAAAATTAAAAAAAAAGTTTAAGCTTTAAAAGTTTAAATAGGAAAAAAAATAGTTCAGATAGAGATAGCAAAATATTTTATTATATATAATATTTTTTTTTAAGTTTAAACTGAAATAAACAGTAAAACTAAAAAGAGTAAGATTTATATTTAAGAATTATAAAATCACATGCATTTTTTTTTTTATAAAACTTGAATTAAAAATGAAAGAGAAAAAACAAATGCAAATTGAAAATATTAATAAATAGTATATAAATAATATCTAATAATGTCTGGTCACACATCACTCATGTTTTTCTTCATTATGATACCAAGTTTTTATTATTTTTATTTTTATTTTTTTAAGTTGAATCATGCACATGACGGATGAATCATGCCAACGTTTTATTTTATACCTCAATAATATATATCTGAATTAATTTAAACACATAAATTAAAAACCTGCTCAACATAGAAGAGGCTTATTATTACATGCATGAATTGCACCTTTTAAGGTAAGTTTGAATAAATTCATTCAATGGGACAAAAAAAAGGGTGCCATTCATGTCTGTGGCACAAATGGTACATGATTGGTGGTTTGTTTAAAGCCCTCACTTTAAGTATGTACACCAGTAGTAGTGAGTCCACCATTAAACATTTCTGTCTGATTCGCGGAGCACCCTAATCTGCACTCTTTGCCCTTTTTTCTCAAACTAGGATGAAGGTTAATTATGTACCCTAGTTGTGAACTGCTTACAACAACGCCGAAAAAGAGCAGAGAGAAAGACACTGTGGTGGGACATAAAAATGAAAAAAAGAAGACATGAGATTCGTCCCGGCTGTGAGGCGACCAGCTGAGAGGGGCGTCGTGCCTCATTAGCGGGGCCCCTCTGGCAGCATGGGCCGTCCAGAACACTGATGTCACCATGAAATATTCACATGATTAATAATGGAAGTGACGGCTGTAGGGGGAGGTGTGTGTGTGTGTGAGTGTGTGTGTGTGTGTGTGTGTGTGTGTGTGTGTGTGTCATTGTGTCCAACTGCACAGTGCTGTTATTTACATAAAAAAGAATCCAAAAGGACCATCTGTGGAAACGTCCCAAGAGATGTGTTAATACAGCCCCTCTACTGCACACAGACTCTATACAGAGGCCATTAAACAGCACTGATCAGTGTTATTTTACTATTATTTATATACACTGCAAAACATTCAGCACAAAAACTATTTTAACTCTAACTTAGTCTAAAATTAATAGTACATTTCAGAATTAGGAAGAAATGGCAAGTAACACAGTGAATGAAAACATACAATTTTGAGGCAGAAAAACTGAAATGCGCAGCAATCATTTTTTTTCCAGTGTACATAACTTTCTTACTCTGATTTTTGTCTTGTTTTCCAGTACAAACATCAATATACTACATTTACCAGAAAAGCAAAATGACTTAAGATATTAAGACTTGTTTTCTGAAAAAATACAGTATCAATATCAAGTAAGTAAATCCTGAGAACGAGAAATAATCTCTGCAAATAAGGTAAAAATAAACTCAATCAAAAGGAAATACAATACATTTTGATACATTTTTCAGAAATCAAAACTAAATATCTGGTGTATATAAGTTTGCTTACCGACTACAAAATGCATCTTGATTTAAAATGTCTAGATATTTGTACTGGAAAAATAAATGATAAAATTACAGAGTAATTTCTGCATGAGCATTTATTTTAATATTGTATATTTTCATTATCATTTCAGGTGAAGTTTAAGCAATTTTATATCCTTTTGTCAGTTCTATTCATTTGTGTGTATTTTTTTAATAATATATATATATATATATTTAGCTTTAATTTATGTATATTTAAGTTTTGGTAATAAACAACATTTTTTAATTGCATATTACACTTTTATTATCTTATGTATGCATATTTCAGCTTCCTTTCAGTTAATGACTCACAATTAATACGATAGATGATAATGATTCATTTTTAATAGTTAACCCTACCACATATAATAAGAACATTTATTTAAAAGGAAAAGTGCACGGCGCGTTCAATATTTGTATGTAAAGTAAAAAAAAAAATGCATTTTGCATTATGATGAAACCTTGTGACAGGCGAAACAAATCAAAAATCATTTCTTCTCTGACTTTTAAACAAATAAGGCCACAATATCTGCACTGATGTAAAGGGAATGAAACATCACATGACGTAGACTGTCCCAAACCTATTTGGGGGCTTTTAACACCTTAGGTGACAGTGTGTCAGTAGGGAAGCGATTAATACATTAGGCTTTAACAAAAAAGTCAATCAATTACCCACAAGAGGAAGGCCTACTAATGCAAATACACTGGACTATTTCTAGACCATCAATGTGGTTCTGTTCAGCTTTTCAGATACGCTCTGATTTACAACCGAGAACCGCCTCTTGACTGATGAACAAACATGAGACAGAGAGGTGGACAAGGTACACCGGAAACTCTCGTGTAAATAAATGACTTGTCAGACTGATTCCTTCCAGAGACGAAGATACAACCGGCAGCCATGCATTAATCTGTTGCACGCCTCTAATTCGGACTGACTCTGAGGAACTGACTCATTTGTTGAGACTCAGCGCTGTTATGCTTCAGCGCCGTATTAGCATTTGTGTAAGAAGGACAACATCAGCAAATGCACTTCATCTACAGTGCTAAACACTTCGAAACCCTTGATGTCTGGCCCCTTCTCTATGCTTTGAAAGCCACGCATCAAGGGAATCTCTTACATTTTGTCTCTTAACTTTACAAGAGTGCTGATCTGACAGATTTGAGTTAAAGCGATAGTTCACTCAACATCAAAAGTCTGTCATCATGCAGACCCCCTAACATTGCTCCAAACATCAAATCTCATTCACGCTTGCACATATTCAAGACACGAAGTGTGAGTCAGTAAAAAAGAAAAATGCATATCTTTACATTTCAATCTGCTGCTCACACAAAAATGTCGGTGAAAGATTAACCCTAACACTAACCTTAACTCATTTTTAGGGCTGTCAAAGTTAATGTGTTAAATCAAGATATTGTTTAACACAGATATTTACCAAATTTTATAATATTAGTGGTTCATTCTGCTTTCTAAATACAGCCCTAGTTTTAAACATTAAGAAAGAAAAACAAATAAACATACAGTTCTATAAATAAAACAAATTACATGTTTCAAATATTTTTTCAACAACATGCAGACCTTGATCTTATTTTATCTTGTTTTAATATTCTTTAAAAAAAAATTTTCATACTGTTTTAATCATTTTTAACACACACACACACACACACACACACACGATTTATATTTCACATAAACTGCAGATTTATTTTCTTTTTACTTTTTACTCATCATAGAATTGTGCAAAAAATGTATCACAGTTTCCAAAAAAAAAAAAATTAAGCAACACAAATGTTTTCAGCATTGATAATAATAATTCCTTGATCAGCAAATCAGCATATTAGAATAATTTCTGAAGGAAATTTTCATCAGATAAATTAATTACATTTTTAAATATATTAAATATAAAACAATTATTTTAAACTGTAATCATATTTTTACAATTTCAATGTATTTTTGATCAAATAAATGCAGCCTTAGTGAGACTTCTTTCAGAAACATAAAAAAAAAATATGTCTACAATATAATATAACACAATACAATATAATACAATATGGCAGTCAAGTCAAGTCAAGTCTCCTTTATTTATATAGCACTTTAAACAAAAAAGATTGTGTCAAAGCAACTGAACAACATTCATTAGGAGAACAGTGTGTAAATAATGCAAAATGATAAAGGCAGTTCATCATTGAATTCAGTGATGTCATCATCCAGCTCAGTTCAGTTTAAATAGTGTCGGTGCATTTATTTGCAATCAAGTCAACGATAATCGCTGTAGATGAAGTGACCCCGACTAAACAAGCCAGAGGCGACAGCTGCAAGGAACCGAAACTCCATCGGTGACAGAATGGAGAAAAAAAACCTTGGGAGAAACCAGGCTCAGTCGGGGGGCCAGTTCTCCTCTGACCAGACGAAACCAGTAGTTCAATTCCAGATTGTGCAGAAGAATCATCCGTTTCCTGTCACAATATCCTTTTAAGGTACTCAAAACTCCCCCACTCTAAATCACATGTGAGCCTTGGGGCAAATAAGTGAAAGTGGCGTTCCTCCAGCACGCAGGCCAGACTGACAGATGCTCTGCTAGAAAGAGATGAAGGCCCATGTGCTGTAACAGCAGGACAGATGAGAATGCCTGCAGACTAATTACATATTCATGTCTCTCACCCTTCATCTAACACAGAGCTTCAGCCCCTCTGATCTCTCTTGAACATCGTCTTCTACTTCCTGTGGGCACATCAGGGTCAGATCTGTAGTATTAACAGAGCTCTTCACTTCTTATCAATGATTCTTGACGGCCTCCCAAACTCCTTAAGATTCTCTGCCATGGCCCCAGGTCAGATTACTGAGCCGACTGTCTGTAAAGTGATACAGATGAGGACAAGCGTCACACCTTCAACATCGCCTTTGACAGGCAGGCCACTGGGAAGTGGCCAATCGCTGTAGACAAAGCTCAACAAAGGGAACCTTAGAGAGAAGAGAGTGAATCTGAATGGCTTCTTTAGAAAGCAATAGATCTCTCTTTCTGTCGCAGAACTGTGAAGGTGTACAGTCATCGATTCAACTGAGTTGAATAGTAAGTGCACTCGAGGATGGTTGAAGGCAGTTAAATGAATCTCTGCCCTTGAAAAGTGCACTGCATGTTCACTTGGATAGAGGAACCACAAGTGTGAGATTTCAGATCTTACAAAATCATTCTTGTTCATTTCACTATTAAGCTTCTGACGGATCCCGATTCTACCTCACAGTAAAAAAAAAAATATAGACTTTATTTCTCATATGGTTTTGTTAAATCTCACAGATGTGACTGTATATTTTATCCCACAACTGCAGCTTTCTAACATTTGTGACTTTATCTCTCGCAATTGTGAAATAATTTCTCATAGTTTTCACTTTTCATGTTACTTCGTGTAATGTCAAATTTTTCATCATATTTAATTCATTTTTGCATCATAATTGCGAATTTCTTTTCCTAATCATCACTTAATTTTCTACAAATTTCACATTTATACTTCTTTGAATATTTCTCAAAACTGCAGCTTTATATATCATAATGTCATTTTATATCTCACAACTGTGACCTTCTCACATTTCCAACTATTTCTTATATTCAAATGTATTTCTCCTTGTATCATTTCTTGTAATTGTTAGTTTAGAGCTTACATTTACAACTTAATTTCTTGTAATTGTTTTGTGATTTCTTGTAATTGTCTCAAAATGTGACTTTATATCTCACAAATGCAACTTTATATCTCACAACTGTGACCTCACATTTCTAACTATTTCTTATAATTGCAAATTAATTTTTTCCTTGTTTTCTCAATTTCTTGTAATCTTTAGTTTAGATCTTACAATTGCAGCTTCATTTCTTGTAATTATCTCACAGTTGGGATTGTATATCTCACAATTGCAGTGTTCTTACTTTTGCATCTACTGTATTTCCTTGTAAATGTAAACATCGTTTTCCTTCTATTTCTCCTTATTTAAATTTGTGACAATTTCTTGTAATTGCAAATACATTTCTCACAATCATCACTTCATTTCTTTTAAATATGCTTTATATCTCACAAATATGATTGTATATGTCACAACTGAGATTCAAATGTATGCCTATTTCTAATAACTTTGAATTTATCAACATCTTCATTTTTCATACAATTTTCTCATAATTTTCACTTTATTTCTTGTAATTGTCAGTTTAGATCTCCTAACTGCTACTTTATTTCTTGTAAAAATTGTAGACTTCATTATATCTCACAGATGTGACTGTATATCTCACAGTTACAACTTCTGCAACTTTTTCTTGTAATCCCAACTATCTATTTCTTATAGTTGTCACCTTATTTCTCACATTTGTAACTATTTCTTGTTAGTGTGACATTATTTATTGTAATTATCACTTTTGATCTCACATTTGCAACTTTATTACTGTGACTATATACCTCACATTTGGGACTTAATTTCTTGTAATTGTGGCTTTATATCTCACAAAGTGACTATTTATTATTTTAAACTTGAATAGAATATATTTTGGGCTAAATTGTTAGCATACATGCTCCAGTCGCGCGCTCACACAGGATTTGCAGGTTTGATTCCACCCGGTCATATTTCCTGATCTCATTTCTGCTCTTGCTTCCCAATTGCCTTCAGTTCACTCTTAATTAGATTATTAACAAAGTAAGAAAAGAACAGAAAACCAGGTATTTAACTTTTATTAGGTATTTAACTGAACTAAAAGTGCAGTAAAGTTTCTGACTTCTGACTTCAGCACTTACCTGTTACTCACTCACTGCTGCCCACCCTTTATTGCAGTGTCCTAAGCATGATTTACAACAGCTGCAGATGTGCTTTAATATGCACTTATCATGCAAATTCTGTGCACTGAGAAGCTGAATCGACTGTAAATGTATGATGACGCACTCAGAGGAAGTGTGTGGTGGTCTCTGGCATGACTCCAAAATCACAACGGTGGGCAATGAACTGCCAAAATTCTTCAGTCTCAATTTATTTTCAACATAACAAAATATGTGATCGTACATGTAAATGTTTAAATCATAACATGTAGATTTATATAGTCACCACTGGCGACCTTAGCAAAACTTTACATTTGCAAATGAATACTTTTGGTCGCAAATGCGACCATTTTAGTCACAGTATGAACCCTGCTCACCATAACGGGAATGATAACAACAGGATTCAAATCTGGACACAGTGTCAATTTTAAAGTTCATTTCAAATGCATGGATACATTTTAGGAAATACCCACGTGTAGCAAAATCCATCAAGGCTGCTCTAATGGCATCCTAACCTTGATTTCAACACCTGAACATAGCTGTAAAAGGTTTTGAGAGCAAAAGCTAACTCAGGGAGTCTTTCTTTGGTTAGAGTATGATACACGAGGGAGGCAAAGGAAAATAAATTTTATCTCATTAAATGTGTTGCAGTGGGACAAGCGGCTGTTACTAGTCCTGATGGAGATGCCACGCATTTATAATCTCATCCCAGCTCAGTCCAGCACAACCAACATGTCCAGTTCTGCACGATTCTGCACCATTTGTAGGTTGCAAATGCTTCTGTCATTAAAGCAAATAGATTTCCTCAAAACTAAGAAAAAATTGTAAATGTAAGTGCTGCGATGGTCCTAAACACCTTCTCAAGTGCTATGATGAGAACACAGGTGACCTAGTACTGTCCACTTGATCAGATTCCCGAGACAGACGGCTATTCAAATCAGCTGTGAACTTGGCATGGCATTAGACCTGGGAACGAAGAACCTAGGAAAGGTGTCAATGGAGTATAATGGTTCCTGGCGAGCTTTAATGGTAGCTTGAAAGAGCCTGATCTCATCTATGAACGTCCAAAGTGGTTAAGGAGTGTTTCTACATTAGACTTGGCACACATATGAGAAGGAGACACCGGCCTGTGTTGAGAGGTGCTAAAAGCTGCAGTCAAGTGCAGATGTGAAATGGCCTGTGGTTTTGATGTTCACTCGAAATGTCATCTCTTTTTCTTCTGCTTTCTCCCACTTCGTTTACCGTCACTTCCTTTGTTCGTATCGCTCTTTCTCCCTGCTACATAACCATGCATGTATATGCACACGCTGGCTCACAATCATGAAAAATGGCATGAATGGCAAACAAAGTTCCTCCGACTGACTGCATTTGCTGTTTAATTACAGACGGCAAGTCTAATTTTAGCCTCCTCGGTAAAGGACAGATGTTTGCAGGATGTTCATCCATGAGAAAGCAAATGTTTTGAAGGGAAGCCATAGATTCCTGAAGAACGCAAGCGCATGACGCCTCAGATACGCTGACAGTTTTATCAAAAGAGACACTGTCCATACACACCAGAGCACTTTGATGTGCCTCAGTGATCCCCCTTTTTAACGCTGTCAAAAGGCATCGCACTGCTAACTATCACGATCGGGTAAGACGAGGCACAAGAAAGAGGAATCCAACTCTAAAAGTAACACAAGACCTTAAAGAAGTGTCACACTAATCCCAGATACCAAAATCTTTAAGTTTAGAATTACTTTTATACTATTAGCCTATAGGTTTTATTAATATTTTGAATTAACTTTTATTTTTATATTATTCATTAAAAATTTTACAAAATGTGCTTGTCATTATATTCATTTTGTCTTTTTTTGGACGTTTTTATTTATTTCCAGTTTCCAGTCTTTTTAGTGCTTTCAGTGAGCTGCTGAAGCAAAATTTCTAATCTTGCTTTAAGTATCTAATATTAATATTGTATCCCCCCCCCCCCATTCCATTAAACAAAAAATGGTTTTAGTTTTAGTTTTACCCTGATCTGCTCTAGCTCTCCTTGGTGCGCTGACAAGAAAAGATTTCCAGTTTGTTAATGAATCTCTTTTGAGTTGGATCTTTTCAGTGATTCAAATGAGTCATTCTGAATGATTCACTCACATCATTTTGTAGTCTCTTGCTTCAAAACATTGAGACTGTGTGACCATGTGGATTTATAACTGTACAATAATTGTGCATACAAATGCACCGTTTGTATAATAAAAGACCCATCTCCTGTCATCGCTTGTACAGTATGTTACAGTACAGTTTGTTGGTGCCAAATGAAATAGTGCATCTATTCTGACTAAGGTCTGTAGGATTGAGGTAAAGTGGGCGGCCTCATATTTTAAAGCTGTCAAGCTTTCATTGTATTAGAAGGCGAAGCCTGATGAAGCCCTGAATGTGATAAATACTGAAGTACAAAGCATTTAATTAATGATGACATCATTTAGGGCACATTCTCACGTCTCATCTGTCACTTCTGAGGCGTTGATAAAAGTTTAAAACTTACATAATGCAGACGACAAAGACAAAGCCAGTCTGAAATAAAAAGCTCTTTAACAGTTTGAAAGGAATGTGAGGTCAATGATGTGGGAATTAGTAGCAAAAGTTTAAGCATAAAGGACTGCAGGATTAGCCGTTTCTTGACTTCTCTTCCAGCTTCTCAGTCGGTGGGAAGAAGAGATGTTGTAAAAGGTCTGGGGTATTTTGAGATGGCTATGAGGCCAGCTGTAATAGAGGACGCTCTCGCAGCTCATTCTGAGATGAATACATAATTCCTTAAAATGAGAAGATCTAAGAACAAGCGGATAATGTCTGTTGTATAAACTCACAACAGCTTGATAAATTTAATCTTCTGAGGGTTCATTTTGGAGGAAAAGCAAGATGGAGAGCCTTTGAGCAGGTTCAGAGCTGCGGATGAAATATATGAAGTTTATGGGCAGCTCCAAATGTTCTCAACTATGTTGTTGGGTCCAAAAGATAAAGGAGCTAATGCAATTTGAGATATGATCTCATTAAAGAGACACCAGCATATATAGGAGTGGATATCAAATGATCTGCATCTTTGTTCCCGATCGATTTCTTTTAGCCTGCATAGACTTAGTGAAGCATTATTATAGCATGTGTACCATAAGTAATGCAATTCGACACAGTTTCCATTATCATGCGATCGTCTCACACTCCAGGCTGGATTCTGTTCTGAAAAATACAAAGGAAACAGGACTTGGGGACACAAAACATTCGCCACGACCTCGGGCTCCGCTAGTGGCAAATTAGCAGCGTGCTAATCCTCAGCGCCGGTGACTGAGGATGGGTGGATTAATGTCATGCGCTGTTCTACCAAGACAGCAGGTGGAACGGACAGATAATCCCGGACAACAAATACTTATCTGGCAGGGATTCCCGCCACTAACCTGCAGCGGCCAAACTTTTCTCTCCTCACAGCACAACAGTGACTCACGCCTTTCTAAAATACTTGATTCTGACTGGTCAGTATGGAAAAAGATATTTGCATAATGACCATTAAACTGTTTAAGTGTCAGTTATAGCAGGCAACTGATTTCCTACATAGCTGCACTAGTTTCATTAAGTATCACACTAGTCTTTAATATATAATATAATATATTTTATAATTTAAATAAGTCTACTCTAAATATTTAAATATTTTTTACAATAAGTTAATTAATTTAATCCATTTTATTTATTTTATTATTATAATATTTATTCATGTATTTTTTATTATTTATTTAAATAGTCAATTCAAATCATCTTTTATTTACATAATCTGTTAATTATTTTATTTGTATTATTACTATAACAAATGTATTCATTTATTCATTCATTCACTCACGTATTTATTAATTTCAATAACCAATTTATTTCTTTAAATGGTCAATTTATTTATTTCAATAATAATTTTTTTCATCTATTAATCCAAAATGTATTAATCCAATTAACTGTTTCCAATTAATTATTTATTCATTAGTTTGTTTGTTTCATTCATTCATTTATATTTCCCAGTCACAATAGCTCTTCTCCTGTTAGTGTCCTGTTGTTTATTAGAGGACATTGAGTGAGTGAAAAAAATAAAAAATACATAGCTGCCTTGTCATCCAATGAGTGAGAATATTGTTAAGCATCAACACAAAAGCTTCTTAGTGAGTCCAACAGTATAATGCCACACTAAACGCGGCTTGAATAAACTCTAAATTAACTTCTGAAGCAAGACTTGAGCGTGACCCAACGGATGGACAGAGCTTTTCATTGTGCTTTTCTGCATGAGACAGAGTACAGCAGCAGGTGCTGAACGAATAAACGAATGTGTGTGTTGTGTAGGAGGCTTGATTTAGCTCGACTCCATAGGCGCTTCAGGGAAAAACTCAACCACACCCCGACAGAACAGTTCCATCATCTAATTATACCATCTATTTCCTCATGCGCCCAGGAATCATCCAGAAAGAGTGGGTGAGAATATCCACCGCCAGCTCACAGTGCTGCAGATACGGACAGCGGCGTGCCGCATTACACTTTATATTGCAGTTGAGTCAGTGTGTTGTAAAAGTAACTGGAAAGCAGGTGAAACTCTTTGTGAAACTGAAAGATTTTACCCTGGTTATCAGCTGTCTGAGTCACCGCGTGCCGGTGGAAACAAACTACGCACCGTACACGCGATGAGTCACCTCCAGTGTCCGGAGACAACACCTCCTGAGTGCTCTCCGCCTGTCTCCTGCTCCTGACTTCAGAAACTTTTAAAACCCAACGTTAAACCCAGTGACTCCCTGTGTAGGAGGATTATATAATTATGATGTGATTTCTCCTCTTTCAGTTCAATGATAAGAGGAAGACAGTCAGAGAAACAGAGCGGGCAGCTCGTCAGCTCTTCATCGCAGATTCTGTGTGTGTGTGTGTTTGGTATGTGTGTGTGTGTGCACTGCACTCCACTGGCTAGGCCCAAAACTTCAGTGGCCATGGTAACGGGGTGAAGGTGAGGCTCTTTATGCTGGAGAGAGAGGTGTGTGAGGGAGCGGCGAGTCTGATATATGTGCACTCATGTAGCTGATAAGAACGTGTTAGGACTCCTGTGCACGCAGACATGCTGCTATGAAACCGTACTGGCATTGCCTATCTGAATGATGGGCTGTTCTTTTTGTACGTATCATTAAGGTACAATGATGAGAACTCTTAGTTTTGTGCCCGTGTAGAAAAATAAGAATTCATTTCCTGTCTCCTACATACAGTGATATCTATGGAAGCCTGTTTCCGCCACGGAGTAAAAAATAAAACAAGGTAATTTAGGGTGACCATACGAGCCATTTTCCCAGGACGCGTCCTTGCCAAGATTTCTATATTGCCCAAAACATCCAAAGTAGTTTGACCAATAACATGCAGGTATGGTACATAATCAACCAATCGTGGCGTGTGAGAAGGTGAGATCTACAGAGAACGATCAGAGCAATGCAAATACACGTACATGTTAGGTGTTTGTTCGTTCATTTAACTTGAAGCGCCGCTGCGCACCGATCATTGTATGACACCAATCTGCTCTGCTCTCTATAGAATTGTGTGATATAAACTCGCAATTGCAAGAAAACAACTCAGAATTGCGACTTCTTAACTTGCAATTCTGACTTTATTTCTCGGAATTCTGAGAAATAAAGTCAGATTTGTGGGATAAAAATCACATTTACCTTGTTTTCTTGTTTACTCAGTGGTGGAAATGGACTTCCGTAGATATCTATAAGATGAGTTTTCAGATTTTCCTCCAGCTTTGTTACAATGTCTGTAATACATGCAAAGGTCAACCAGATAATGCACAATGTGTAATCCTACATCATCCAGCAGACTTTTGACAGCTCAAGGCTTTTGTTTAAACTTTAAGAAATGGCTCTCGTGGTTTCTCTCATGTAGCACAGATTTTAAACATTCTTTTGCATTTCTACTGCATAGACAACCACAAATAAAAAGTGTGTGTGTGTGTGTGTGTGTGTGTGATAAAATCTCTTTATTAAATAATATTCATTTTAAAGTGGTTTAGTTTAAAAATATTATTTCAATAAATTTGAATTTGTCCTAAATATCAATAAATTAAGTGTCTATCTTTTAATATAAGCTATTAATATATACATAAAAATATGAAAATATAATTTCAAATTAATGCAATATATATTTTTACAAAATGATAATAATAATAATAATAATAATAATAATAATGTGAAAAGAAAAGAAAAGAGAATCACAGGAAAGGCGTGGAAAAAGTCATTTCAAACTGTCGCACATACCTCCGATAAAACTTTAGATATTAAATATAAAAAATAAGAAATAAATATACATACATATAAGTACATAGATTTACGTGCAAATTCTTATATTACATATATATTGCAAAAAACAAAACAAAACAAGTAATATGCAAAACGTGATAGTAGCACAACCATGCAGGAAATCTGTCTGTTTATTTTTAAAAATACTTATTAATGAAAATAATGATAAAGATGGGTACACAAATTACTATTAAATTACCACTGTTGGTCCTTTCAAAAGCCAAATAAGACGACTTAAGGATATGGCGCAATCCATACGCCTGGCCTTGAAGTTGAGGAAGTGGATTTCTCCGGCCTCTTTCATGGGATCAGTGTCACTTTTGCTCCGAGTTGGGACATGGGAGTGTGAGTTTGAGCTGCTATATAGAGCGGATCTGCACAGGGTAAAGCAGGAAGGAAACCAGCACAGTGCCTCTTTCACAAAGAAGAAGCAGTGGCTGTGACCTTCAATCCATTCGGCCTCCGGAACTGACAGTCAATAACACCAAATGAGTGTACGCTTAAACCCAAGAGCTTAACCACTCTGCCAACACCTGTTGCGCTCTAAAAGAGAGGCTTTCACTGAGACAGGTGCCCTCCTCCTTCCTCAAGATCTGGCCACCCCAGCTGCTCCCCTCACCAGCGGACAGCATTCTCACACCAGTGCCCTCTCAGCTGTCCGAGACCCCTTACGAGAACATGCACATGCATTCAGTTTTGATCAAACCATGTTACATGTTAGATGAAGACGAGGTGAGGCATGATGGAGTTACAGCTAAATGAAAAACACACAAGCTGCACGTGCAGAACAGGATGGGATTGGGTTTGAGAGGTTTACATTACCACAGTGTGCAGCTGAGAGAAACAAACTGCATCTAGACGCTCCAAATCACTGTTTGTTACTGTTTGCCTTGACAAGTAGCGCAGATTAACTATCGTTTGATTCCTGTCAGCTGATGTGTTTCTGACAGGTATAGGTATAAAACAAGCTGGTCTCAGCATGCAAGGAGCGAGTGACAATGTGCTATACTACAAAACTGAAATAGTTCCCTGCAGATCTGCACCCAAGGGGAGGAAAGATGGCGAGATTTCTCTTTAAATGCAAGCATGCCCAGACAAGTCCCGGATCCCCACAAACCGTTCTATCCACTTTGTTTATGAGCCCCAGTGAGCGTCCAAGGCCGTCAAGCACCACAGTTTTTCACAAAGGAATGTTGTCTGTGCGCTTGCAGACGATGGACATCTGAATAGAGCAGAAAATCCAGTCAGGAATGTTAAGAGCTCGTCCACTTTTTGTGTCGCCCTCATTGAACAAGTCCTTTAGGTCCTAATAACACCCTCTACGATGATAATTAACAAAGAAGCTTCATGGCACTCCAAACCAAAGAAGTGCCGATGCAAAACATTTAAATGAAATGCAAGCTTCTCGGTAAAAGCCTCACCCAACATCAGCTTGCAGCTGTGTGGAACGGATGGAGAACTTTCAGTCCATAATGTCCCATTCACAGCTGGACCGAGGTGTAACCTCCCCAAACACCCCTCTAGATGACATCACTCGGCTAGGATCTGGACTCAGTCTTTCAGACTTTCATCTGAAAAAAAACAACGTATGTGGGACTTGTTGTACTCGTCACAAAGATATTAAAACTGCTGTAAACTTCGCAAGTCGCTTGACATCAAATTCTGATTCTTTTCAAGGACACATTTATGTAGTGCTTGTTTTCCTCATCTACTGAAGTGATCTGAATGTACTTGACAGGGCTAATGAGCATTCCTGGTTGTTGTTTTTTTTCCCTCGGCTGAAGTTGCGGAAACATATAAGTGGATTAGGACAGTGAAGCACCCGAGGCGTTTTCATTTGTTGGACCGCAGTCTAAAGCAACATCTCGCCGACACGGTTTATTTCAAGAATACAAATCAATATTACGCTGTTGCTTACTTTCTCTTCACTATGTATTGGCAAACATACAACTGTGTGAAATAGCTCCGCTCTTCTTCGGGGCTGGGGAACTCATGTGACGCTATTTAATGTTCTATTCATTCAAAAATACATTAAAACTACAATTCATTTGTACAATGATTAGAATATACCTTTTATATCATGAGAATGTTTTTCTATTTTAAATTGAAATTAATTTAGATATTCTTAGGAGCAGCAAAAAGTTTAAATATGAAGGTGGCACAACTAACGTGATATAATGAAGAAAACAACTTAATTATTATAATACAATTCTTGATAAAAAAAAACAACAACAACCTTTAGGCACTAAAATCGTATTCTTTTTCAAAAATAAAATTATTTTAACAAAATTGTTTATTCATATTTAGAAAACTTCTATTGACCAAATCAAAGTCATGCGATGTGATCAACATGCAGAAAAAAATTATCATAGTTATTAAAAATATAATTTATACATATAATGGTTTGAATGCACCACTTTAAACAATGTTTTACATTTTTCAAATAAAATTCATTATTATCTCTTATTCTTCTTGTAATATCACATAATTTGACCTTTAGATTAAAAGACATGGCTCTGGCTGTAAAATTTAATATGACTCCCAAAAAATTTCATTACAAAGAAAAAAAAAATATTATTTCATTCTTTCATTTCTGAATTATTATTATTTTTTTATTTTTTTTGAGGGCATCAAGTAAAAAAAGTCAGCATGATACAACTGTCTTGATATCATAACGAAGAAAACAATCTTCATGAAAATAATTAAGTTAATGAGAAAACCCAATTCATTATTTTGACTATGTATTATTTTCAATTCTAAGAAAACTGCTGCATTGCTACAGTTACACCACACAATACATTTGAAGTCATTTCATTTAGTTTTCTTAAACAGTGTTTGCCTGCTCAGATCTTGTGTGTCACTGACCCAGCTAACAAATGAGTCTGTCTGGATGACTTCTGTGGCCAGTGGCACCTGTGTGAGGATGTGAGGGTCTTTGATGAGGCTGGGCAGGAAGTGAGAGAGGATGCCCGGTCACTATTCATCTGCTTCAATGGTGTGAATCCTGGAGAGGGACCCAGACTCCTGGCTGTCATTCCCACCCTGGCTTCCTCTCAACACCGGGCACCAATGCTTCCCCTCAATCTCCCTTTGCTCGGAGAACTATACTCACTATCTGTGGCAGGCCAAAGAGGCTCCTTTTTGTATCTCAATGGACAGCGGGCAATTAATTTGAGCTTTAATGTAAAAAAGATGTTGTTCACACAGATGGCCCTGGCTGGAAAGAAGTCAGTCTTTCTTTTCCCACTTTGCCTGTCACCAGTTACTCCATTCTACCCTGGTTAAACCCATCCTTCCGTTGCAAGGCTTCATCAGCTCTCAAGAGACACGGGAGGACTTGACTTCAATGCAAGACACAGAGGACTCTATTCAGACTCTCTAGGAAAAAAAGACATTCTGTTTGAGACAATTAGGCTGTGAAAACTGAAGCTTAATAGAGAAGTGAATGTTTTATGCTCCTTAGAGCAGGACAGTCAGCTTTTGTACTTTTAGATACAAGTGGCTTCTGTATGGTGGCCTTGTCATGTATTTCTTATAAATCTCAGAAAATGCAGTTCTTGCCATTTTAAGCAGATTAGTATCTACTCTAAGTTGGTCGACTAATTTTAAAGGATGTGTGGAGCAGCATGTGAAGCAATTGCTTGCAGGAAAACCTTTAGTTTCAAATCCTAGTGAGCTGCCTACATAGACACCATGTTTATCATTGGCTGTCCCAAAAGGTGGCCTAGGTAGAAACATCTTGCTGCCTTTTAAGAAACATTCCCAGTGACCAAATATGACTACCTACCTACCACCATAGTATGTGAAATTATTATTCATAATACAGTAGGTGAAAAGTAGAGATTCTGAGGTGCACATCTGACTTTACTATCCCATGAGGCCATGGGAGAGGGTTTGTGAAGTGACCCAACTGATGCTGGTATAGGCAACATCACATGGCGAATGCAGTCCCTCAGAATTTAATCATAGGCCCCTATTTTCATACTATATATAACTTACTTTTTAACAGTCACAGAGTAAGTTTCAAACCAAATGTAGTACCCACTAGACAGTATGCAATTTTGGACGCAGCGACTGTTTAGATCACATTCTAAAGCTCCATCATGTTTTTCCTTTGAAGAGAGGGCAATCCCAGAATGCACTGTGAAAAGTGCGATGAAAAAAAACACACCCATCTTAGATGGCAATCACCTTTCTGCAAAATGTAGTTCAGTGCATTCTCTTAAAGTGACAGTCTTTATATTAATCCAACAACAACAAAGAAATCACTCACTGCTCTTGATTGAAAAGCTTTTGTAACTTTAAGAAAAATCTTTACAGTTCAGTATGCAATGCTGTTTTACATTTAATCACTTTATTCAATTTCTGTCCCTAAAAACTAATGCTAGCCCTTCCTAAAAAAGAAAAAAAGAAAAAAAGAAAACCGAAATCAGTTTATTTTATTTGTATCTTAACTCTATTGTATTTATTTCTGCCTTTTGCTTGTAGTTAGATATAATTTTTTTTTTTTTTTTTTTTTTTTTTAAGTATTGTTTTTCCATAAAAATAGCACATACCGAACCGTACCAAAACCGTAAAACAAACCGTAAAACAAAACGAACCGTTCCGCCCCTAATGGAAAGCACTATTTACACTATTTGTACTACAAAAAACCATGGAAGTCCATAAGCATTAATAGAATATGTACACAAGAAGTTCAGACAATAAACAAACAAAGCTTGAATTAAAGACTACAAACCAGAAACCACTATCTCACAAAGCACCACATGAAAAAATCCAGGAGTTTATTTGACTTGACTCCTCTAAACCATTGCTCGATGACGTAAAGGGTGCCCTTGTATGTGCATTCAGAGATGATAGCCCATATTATGAGAAGCTCTTTTGTGTGCTGGCAGTGAACCAAATGCCCTCAGTTCAAGGTTCATCTATTCTGCATTAGTGTCACGGTCATGTGACTTGAGCTGATTGCCAGAGTGATGAGGCCTGAGGGTCGGCCCCTCCTGACCCTCCCGGAGCGGATTAGACCTTCTGAGATAACAGACTTCCTTAAGCATTCCCCCTTCAGCAGAAACACGCTCCAATTACCAACATGGAGGGCCAAGTCAATGTCCGTCCTAGTCAATATGCATGGGACAAATCCAAGTGAACAGCGTTTGATTGAGATGATTCAGGGTTGAATCTGAAACGGACTTTTACGAGTCTATAGGTGTGCATGCAGCGTGAAACTCAAGCTGAAGTAGCTGGAGGCCCTTTTCTAATAATGAATTAAACACAGCAGATGGTGATTCATAGCTGTACAAGAGCACAACCCGTGCAAATCCAAAATTTCCCAATGTGACGGCAGGTCTGAACTGATCAGAAGCTGACTGGAGTAACGGATGGAATAACTTTGAGTGTTTACAGCACACAACAATGAAGAAGAGACGGCTCGGTTATCACGCAATGCCAAGAAATCACATACTTATCTTAACACGTAGCATGGGAGTTTCTGATTCTGTTATTCACAATACATGAAAACCATGATCCAAACATCAACTGAAAACAAATTCAACAAGTTATGTATAATATGACATTTAGATCAGTGGTTCTCAAACATTTTGACTGGAAGGCCCACCATTGTGCACAACAATATTCAGAGGATGGGTAACGTTTCCAGCAGTTTGTACTTTACTGGATATTTTTACTCAAAATTTATTTTTGATCAGACATTTTAGATCTTGGCATAACTACAAAAAATAATTTATTTTTATTTTCTAAAATTACCCATGTATTTCATAAAAGCATGATCTTTCCAGTTCTTGAAATCCCTCTTTTAAAATTAAGCTACCTCATATATCCAAGTTTTTAAAGACCGTAAAAACTCCTGGATCTTCAAAGAATAATAATTATTAAAAAATAAATAAATAAACAGCTGTTGTGGAGGTGAATTAAAATACAAAATATCTTGATTTTTAGTCATTTTAAAAGATCAATTTCTCATTCCGTGGAGATTCAATTTAATGAAGTTTATAATTTATTATAAGTAAATAATTTTCTAATCAATGAAGGCCTATGCACAGAACTTTCAAAAGACTGATGATGAATTCACGAATAGTGAATTCCATTCTTTTGAATCGGATCTTTTCAATGAATCAATTGAATCAGTTCACAAAACTGATCTGAATGATTCTACAAGGACACAAGAAATCTGCAAACTATTCTTCCAGAAATTGCAATTTGTGCATCTAGTCTCTTTAAAATCTAAAAGATACTTACTCATGTAATCATGAATTACAGCAAAAAAGGGAGAAATTGGCTATTTGCCAAATGTGTGGAAAGCCTGGTTTATGTATAATAGGCACAGTACACTCTAAATAGGCGTAGCTTTAACTAGTTTTAAAAAGTCACTCATTAGCTGAAGACAAAAGATGGTGAATAAAAGCAACTTATAACGCAAACACGTAGATTGGCTTTCTTCCCAGTGACACAGTAATGACCTAATGATTCATAAGCATTGTCTGCTTGCATTTCGTCTTCTTTTATTTGTATTATCTCGAGCAGTTCTGAGAAAAAAGAAAACTGAGCACAGCTTCACGTTTTAGAAGAAACTTTCTCCTATGTAGGCGTGAGAGGAAAGAGGTTTACTGCGAATAGAACAAACATAAACACAAAGAGCCTTAGGCAAAATGCATCATGTGCTTCCTTTTTTCCTCCCTCTATCCCAAAACCTACATGTTAATTCAGGGTTTCTGTGAGAGTCTATAGTGGACATTCAAACCCTGTGACCTTTTGTATGTGGGCAGAGCATCAGCACAAGTTCTGTTTATATTCCACAGCACGAGGACAAGAAAAAATCAAAACCTGTTTGGATGAGTGGAAAATCTAGATAAGATCTGCGCCCTATCCGTGACTCGCACTTTGCCATTGATGCTGTTGAATTGATCATGTATTTTCAAAACCATTAAAAAACTAATAAAATCAATTCAGGCTCTCATGTTCCCTGCTGTGTCCGGATATCAGTGATGGCATGATATAATAATAAGTCAATGTTCTAAATATAAAAACAAGGATATTCTATATTCCAAATCTGACTCGAGTGAGGCTGCCAGTTAACTCACCTAAAATATATACTACGGTTCAAAAGTTTTTTTAATATTAATATTTATATTCAGCAAAGACACATTAAATTATTCTAAAGTAACAGTAAAGAAGTGTATAATGCTGACAAAGGTTTATATTTCAAAGAATGAAGCAGGTTTTCCACAAAAATATTAAACAGCACAACTGTTTTCAAGACTGATGATAATTAATGTTTCTTCGACAGCAAATCTGCATATTAAAATGATTTCTGAAGGGTCATGTGACACTGATGACTTGAGTAATGATGTTAAAAAATTCAGCTTTTCGTCACATGGATAAATTACATTTCAAAATATATCACAATAGAAAGTTAGAAACCAGTTATTTTAAATTATAATAATATTTCACTATACTACATGATCCATATAACGGTAGTGTATGCAGGAGTACCAACACTTATTTTTCTAACACCTATTTCTTTACAGTGAACATTTCATTTTTATTTATGCATGACTCATGACGGAAGACTACAACGTCACAGGGGAGAATGTGCATCTCAGCTGTCAATCATTCAGTTTTAAAACCAGTGTGCCATGTTTACAGTGTCAACGTGTTATTCTCCAAGCAACTAACTATCCAAATGACCGGATGACACATAACACTATACTCCTAGCACTGAAGTGTTCTTTGTGGGCACTCCTGCTTTATAGCGGTCTTTATAGCTGATACACTTGACTCTGATGGTCATAAACTAATTTGTAAAGCAGTTTTGGTTGATACTGTATAGAATTTCCTGCTAGATGACAACGAAAGCTATTACACTGAAACTCAATTCACAATGCAGACAATAAGCATTACACTATATAGCAGAACTTATAAATGCTTAAAGGTTTTTTTTCACATGGCTTTGAGCTTCTCTGTTCCATGCATTGCTACGCCTGTCCTACACAACCTAGCAAACAAATTGCAAATAACACAAATTAGTGCCACGCAAACGATCTGGCAGTCTTTCAGTACAGCGATTCAATAAAGGATTTGCTTTCTAATCCAACATGAGGACCCCTCCAAGAGCCTTGTAGTGCCTAGGGTCAAAATGCCAGACAGTGCACACACACACACACACACACACACACACACACACACACACAGGTCTGAAAATATTTTTCTACCACGTTTATTTACCTAGCCCACAACTGGATCTAGTAAAGCAAAAAATATTTACTCAAAAACATTTCAAATATTTACATTCTCCACAAACACACTGGCAAACTGTGACCTTAAAGAGCTTCTTCTACTTGACTTGAGTTTTGCTGGTGTATATAGGTTGACTAAGTAAATAATTAATAGTTTTTACTTGAATAAAACCAGTTTTTTTAGGCTACTATTTTTGTCAGTTAAATGCATTTTTAAGAAAGGAACTACTCCGTTATGGTACTACAAACAAAAACTGCTCTCATATAACTATTGCCATTATGTTGAAGCATAAGCTATACGTTTGATCATGTGATTTCATTAAACTGTTTACCATCCTGTCCTTTCCTTTCCTTTTCTAAACGGTTCATGTTGCATTTCCTTGGCGAACACATGTAGCTGCTCTATCTGTCATTATGTGTCTCCTGACTAACTTCATTTGCATATTTGCATACAAACATCCCTGGCATCCTATTGGCTGCCAGATCAACTCAAGGCCCGGGGCAGATATAAAGCTGTCAATACGCGCAGATGACAGACATGCGCGTGTTGAAAGGATGATTGACAGAACTGTTTATCATTCCCAGTGTTTTAAACCGCCGACTCCATCGCTTTAAATACTGGTTATGTGTATCCTCTGTTGTTGTTGTTGTTGGCACGCTTCATTCCTGACGCAAAACACACAGTATGTGTCTGTCAGACGTGGCTCCTTACCTGAGGAATTCCTGCAGACAGGTATCGCAGAATCGGTGTCCACATGTGGAAACTTGGACGGGTTCCCTCATTGCTTTGCTACACAGAGGACACTGAAAGCGTCTCTTGGGCTTCTCCAGGAACTTGTAGTCAAACCCGGGCATTGCTGAGGTTTACAGTAAGCGTTTATAGGAACTGTCTTTCGTTGTCCTCCGCTTGGAAAGAGTCCTTCACGAAAGCTGATATTCACTTACCGAAGACACACAATACTCCCGTCGGTATTGTTCAGTCTCAGCTGTCTCTTTCGAGCAACACGGCTCTATCCAGCATCAGGATGACAGCTTAAACCCAGCGAGCTGTGTGTGAGAAAGAGGCTGTCGATGAATCAAAATGAGAGGGAGACGCTCACAGCGCCTGTGGAGAGCAACACTGACAGCCAGCCTGGAGACAAAGCTCGGATCACGTCTGTTTGGGCATATAAAGCCCCACCCACTATGCGTGAGGGAGGAGCCTAATTTAAATCTCTCTCAGACTGGCAGAAATCAGAGAGTCAGGTTTATTTACAGTTTTGTACAGGATTGTAACAAGTAAGGGGATTATTTAAATGCTTTACTGTAAATAATTTTCAGGATTTGTCTTGAGGGTCTTCTCACAACCTTTTTATTCAAATGTGGTATTATTTGTTTTGTCAAGTTAAAAATAATGAACAAAATATCACTTTGGGATAAAAACAGCCTAAGATGGTTTTGGCTGGTCTAGCCTGGTGGTTTGCAGACTGATTTTAGATAAGTTTTGACCACATCAGCTGCTCAGGCTGGTCTCATGCTAGAAGACAAGCTGACCAACCAGCTAAAACCAGATGAACACCAGCTTGGCCAGGCTTGAAGACCAGCTTAATCCAGCTAAGACTAGCATAGGCTGGTTTTAACTGTTTCATCAGAAGTGCCCATCTCCCAGTCTGACCAGCTAAAGAAGTGGTCAAATCTCCTCTAAAACCAGCCTGCAAATTAGCTAAGACCAGGCTGAAAGACCATCTAAATGCAGCCAAACTTCTTTTTAGCTTGCGCATTAATGTTTGTATTTATTTATTTTCAGCAGGCTGTCTTTGTGCTTAACACAAGATTGTATGAAAACGTATATGTGCTTATATTCAAATCCCCTCTCCTCATTATGCACAGCCTGAATTGAATATAACTGTATAGCAGTTGTAGCCTACTGCTTCACAATTTTACATTAATATTAAAAAATAATAAATGTACATTAATATAAATGCAAATTTAGAACGTAAACTAATAATACTACATAAAAAGTGCAGAAAATATTTATTAAAAACATTTTCATTATCAAAAACATCCATTCACAGGCAGTAACTGGATTTTTGGTAACAAAAGGTTGCAAAAAGTTAGGCAAACGACTCCCTCTGTCGGTGGAAAGCGCGCGAGATCCGTGCAAGAGCAGACATTACGTCAACAGAACAACAGCACAAAAGGTGATGGAATTAGATTTATATAGTTTATTCGAGATAGACTATTAAATGGTTCGTCTTCGTGTAAACATATTAAAGTCTCGTCAACGTTTACTGTGTTTTGCATAGAAAAGCGCGCGCTACATTAGTGACACTTTGTGAGCATCACATATTGCACAAGAATTACATCATGATGGACGCACGAGCTCTGTGTGTCCTGCCATGTTGATGGTATTCATCTGAGTACGAGTATGCTTTTTGATATGCATTAATATTAATATGTATTGTGATTGTTCTAGCTATAAAATAGTAGTTTTGGGTACACTGCTTGTTACAGTATAATTATATAATTTAATTAACAGGTAGTAATATTAATTAACATGCTTTTTAAATCATTTATTTTTGTAAGTCCCAGGCACATATTTCTGATACACTATAGAAATTGTGTTTTTAACACTTTCAGTTATTGTTCTATTATGTGTCAACATAAGCAGCACATAATTATCTTCACATAGTTATTGTTTTTGTATGTTTCATTTTTTTTTCTTCAAGGCAGTCTGACCTAATTGAGAAATCAGCCATTATTTACAATGATAAATAATAATAATAATAATTATTATTATTATTATTATTATTATTGCTGCTGTCGTTATAAAAAGCTTCACACACAGTGTCTGTTACATGATAAACAAAGTCTTAATGAATCCACACGCTCCTGGACAGGAGCTGAGCTGCTCTCCTGCCGAGTGTGTGCAGGAATTTGGGCAGAGGAAGTGATGTCACTTTGAAACGGACTCTTCAAAAAATGCTGAGGAGAGAAATTATGAGCGAGAATATATTCAGCTGGTTTTAACAATGGTTTTAGCAACCTTTGTGAGTCCAAATCAACAGTAGATAATTACATTAAATATCTATTCAAGAACTGTTTACATTCATAAAAGAAATTATGGCTACACATTGCATTTCACAGCCAACAGTGTGTTTCCATGGCAACAAGCCACTGACGTGACAGTGTAAGGCTGGCTCTCATCCTCTTCTTTCCATCCAAGCTGACCACATGTCCCTTTACCCCAGGTGAACACTTCCCCCTCTGCCGAATCAAGCAGCAGAGCATTTAATCACAATCCTGAACATCATTTGGCTGAATGACATCTTTGTGCTTGTGTTTCTTTGCATGTCAGATCCTGTAAGATTCATGAATGAACAAAGACAACATGAAACAATAAAGGTCTTCGGAGTCTTGTAAGCCTCTGGGACACAGTCGGGGTTACATTCTGACCTTTAGCCACATGTCACATTAATTAACCCACCTGCCCCCACTAGAGCACATTCTGTGTCTGAAGCAGTTAAGGCCTTGATAACAGCCTTGTCTGAACTGCATTGCCGTTATTTTAGTTGCCTGTATAGTTTGGTTGCCAGGTGAAATGTAATTTAATTAAAAAATATTTATTTTTTTATATAATATACACTCACACACACATATATATACATACATATATATGTGTGTATATATATATATATATATATATATATATATATATATGTGTGTGTGTGTGTGTGTGTGTGTTATATTAGATTAGATTACTTTATTAGTATTATTTAATATTATCTATTTGAAATATATTTAGCTTTTTGCCTATTTTAAGACAATTATTATTATTTTTATTTTGTATTGTGGCATTACTTTTCTCCAAATTGTCATAAACATATACACAATTATATTATTTATATATAAAATATATGTGTTCATTAAGAACAGAAGAAGGTTTATCTTCCAACATGACAAAGACCCAAAGCACACAGCAGAACTGAGTACACAGTGATTGAAGGAGAAAAAGCTGAATGTCCTTGCATGGCCTAGTCAGAGCCCAGATTTAAACCCCACTGAAGATCTGTGAAATGACTTGAAGACTGCATCAAATTCAACTAAACTTGAGCAGCTCTGCAAAGAAGAGTGGGCAAATATAGCAAAATCTAGATGTGCAATGTTAGTAGAGACATAGATAAATCCCAACGGAATAAACGCTTAAAGCAAATGGCTGTTCAACAAAATACTGAAACAAGGGGTTGATCCTTTTTCCATCTCAGTGATCCTGTTTTTTTTATTTTTTTTCTGACATGTTGGTCTTATATCTTTCTACAACCACTGTTTAAGCACAAACACACATTACACTACACAAAGGTTTAGGGTCAGTTAGTTTTTTTAAAAAGAAATAAATACTTTTATTCAGCAAAGACACATTAAATTGATCAAAATGACAGTACCAGCATTTACAATGTTACAAAAGTTTTCTATTTCAAATAAATTTTTTTTTTTTTTTTACTTTCTCAAAGAATATATCATGGTTTCCACAAAATTATTAAACAGCAAAAACTGTTTAATAACCACGTGCCCCAGCAGCAAATCAGTATATCAGAATTATTTCTGAAGGATCATGTGACACTGAACACTGGAGTGATGATGCTGAAAGTTCGGCTTTACATCACAGGAATAAATTACATTTTAAAATATATTAAAATAGAAAACAGTTATTTCAAATTGTAATACCATTTCACAAAATTTTTCTTTTTACTTTTAATCAAAAAACATTTAAATATACCTTACCAACCCCAAACTTTTGAACGGTTGTGTACATCTGTGTATATACATATATATATATAAACATCCAAACAAAATCACCTGATCACACATCACATTATAAAATTGTCATTTTGTCACTATAATTTTATTCATCATAAATCGTCATGCTGTCGACTTGTGTTTTCCCTAAACAAGATATTTTTTATTAAAGTAACATAATATTTTTCATGTGTTTTGGGTGTAATATGAGAGGATGTATTGAGTACCTGTCATTCCCGCAGGCCAGAATCAGCAAACTCACCTGCTGCGGGCAGTTGTGACAGTGTTGAGTGGCCAATCCCAGCTGGCCTGTCGGTGAGGAGATAACAGAGAGTGAGTGTGATAGAGAGAGAGTGAGAGAAAGAGAGAGAGAGGAGGAGGAGGATGGAGCATAAAATGCCAGGTCTGCCTGGAGGCGCTGCTGCTGTCTACAAGAGTACAAAGAGAAACCCAAAGAAACACAGTGTTTGAGTGACAATTGATGTTGCTCATTTATCGTTGTCTCCTCGCCCCCAGGAGAAAAGCTCTCACTCACTGGTCACGGCCAGGACATGCGACGCTCCACAAGACGCTTGAACCAACTCATAACCCAGCAGAGCATCCACTGTGGGCTGAATACAAGACGGCATCATGAAGAACCACAAATACAATTAAAAATAGATTTATACATGTGGTCTTGAACAGACATTGCTAAATTAATAAATATACAATTTCCGTGTTTAAGAAAAATGTACATCAATCATGTACAGTAAAACCCGAAAGGTCAAGTCAAAGTTCTGTCAATCGGCCCGAAACTCTGCAGTCTTTAATTATCTTTAATTAGTCTTGTTTTAGCTTTTATAATGGGTTTTAATTTATTTTTTATTTCAGTTTGAGTAATATTAGTACTTTTACCTAAACTTAATTCATTCCACTTATTTGCCAAAGCAGCATTTCCAATTTTATGCTTTTCATCTAATATTCGTATTTTTTTCAGCTTTATTTCAGTTAACGTAAACATTTTATTGTTTTAAATAGTGGCAACACTTGACAATAAGGTTCAATTAGTTAATTTTAGTTAATTAACTTGAATGAACAATGCACAAAATATAACAATATTTACTCATCTTTGTTAATGGTAGTAAATGAGAATACAGTCATTCGTTGTCAGTTCATGTTAATTAAAAGTGCATGAACTAATTTTAACAAGCAAAACTCTTGATTTTAATAATGCATTAGTAAATGTTGAAATTAACATTAACTAGCAGTATTGGTGATTCTTAGTTCATGTTAACTGATTAACCTTTTGTAAAGTGTTACCATAGTAGTTTTAACTAACAATATCAATGATCCCAGGCCAGCAGATCATCTTTATTGTGAATCCCTGAGGTCAATGTTTAAGATTAGTTTGTTTAATTTGCTTGCTTAGCATGCATCGCTAAACATTCCATTGTGAAACAATTTGTCTCTATATACTGGGTTGTCGAACTCTACTTGTGCCACATCTTTGAAGTTTCCATGTTCAAGACATTGCTTCCTCTTCCAAATGTCATGATTATACCTCTGTCTGCAAAACCAGATAGAGCAGATTATAATAGCTGCTGCTAATAGACAAAGAATTAAACAAGTGTTCCTCCGTCAGTGCAAACCACTAGATGAGAAGCTGGAAGTGAGGACCTTTAATCCTCTGTATCTACTGGTGAATAATGATTCCCCTCAGAGACGCACACAAATGTACACCGCTGTGCTACAGTGCCAAGGGACAAGAGATTAGCTTTGGCAGTCTGAACAAATGGTGCTTAATGAGCTCTGTAGGAAGGATCATTAAAAGGGGTGATTACTGCCTCCTTTCAAACTTTATCACAAATGTTTAAATTACTTTGTGTTTAATTTCGCACAGACAGGTCCATTTTGTAGCTTCAGGCTAATAACTGAAGAAAAGAGCATCTGATGGACATGCAAACTTTCTTTGTTTTGGTTTTATGTTGCAATATGGATGGAAAAATCTGACATCACAACAATATGCTGAGACCTGCATGGAAAATTCTGGATTGTAAGAAGCATACCTTTTAGGCAGGTGGTGAAGAGATCGCCACGTGAGACAGATTTGATTGTGACACCAGACTGTCCTTCCAGGAAGCGGGAGATAAACTGGGGCTGCATCTGCTCATGTTGGTGACACCCCTGGGTCTGGTACCAGTTACACGTCCACCAGGTCTGCCATGAGAGCCTGTCTGTACAACAGAATGTGTAGAGAATCATTTCATCAAATAAGGAGGGCCTGCAAACAAAGTATATAGTTTTCTATTTAGTGACCAAACAAAATGCATTTATAATACATAACATGTCAAAGAAGAATGCAATTAAATGCAGTACAAAAAAAAGCTAAATTAGTGGCCAAACAAAATGCATATACAAGTGCAAAAACAGTTCTATTGCATGCAGTAGAAAAGTAATAAAATAATAAAATGAAATAAAACAAAATGCAATTACAATACTTAAACCAAGAACAAAAACAGTACAATCAAATGTAGCAGAAAATTAATAACAAGTGGCCAAACAAAATGCATTTACAATACATAACCCAAGTCCAAAACAGTACACATTTTGTAAACAAAATAATAAAAAAGAAATTAAGATGAAAAATGGCCAAGTAAAATGCATTTACAGTTCTTAACACCGTACAGTAATTACTTCCCAAACAATACAATTAAATGCGCTAAAATTAAAATGATAAAGTCCTACCTGCACATTTTGATGTTGCCTATGTCAGTGTAGAGATTAAGCAATGGCCTAAGATGGGATGAGCCATTATCTCATTGAGTCGAGTCTTTTGGATGGGTCCAGATTACCATGTTAAGAATGAGTTGTCTCAGTTCTGGGCTGTAACGATCTGAAATGTGATCATGATCTCATGATCTTCAGCACCAAAGCTGGCAGATTCTGACAACAGAGGAGTTCCTTTGTTTGTCATTCAACATTCATTTAATGAACAAAGTCATTTTTGATGTTCAGATTCTTTCAAACCAGTAAGAAAATCTAACTGCTGCTTCAAAAACTCTCTGGAGACTAGCAAGCTCGTAAAGCACATAGCCTAGGGCTTAAATGTCACTCTTCTGGCTGTATGGCTTTCCTTCACACAGTTCTGGAGAGATATAACACAGTGTCCCCACAACCTGTCGTGAAAATGAAGATTTCAACTGTAACTACATCACATACAGTCAAATTCTAATAATTGGTGAGGTTCTTAAAGTATAGGCTTTGCTCTTGCTGACAATAATTTTCGAGATTCCGAAGTCTTTTTCTGGGCTTTGAGGTCCCGATGTAGGATGAGTTTACTGTGCACATAATAAAGGGCCAGTAAGATCTGAACAAAGAAGTGTAGTATGGTGTCCTCAACTAACAGGGAGTTGCAGCGCTTCTGCATGTAATCGGCCAGGGTTCCACCTACAATAATCATACAGTGACAAAATTATTAAAGATATTAAGATTATTGACTACATACATGTTGTTTCTAATCATAATTCAAAATGCATACAAAATAGTCGTATTAAAATTACAAATGCAACCAATGCAACCATACCTTATCATTTAAATAATACAGAATTACTTTTGGATCAAATTAATAAATATTCTGAATTCTGTTCCTTGAATAAACTGTCGGAACACATGAAGTGACCATCAAAACGTGAGTGAAGAAAGTGTATTCCATTACGATCATCAGCGCCTTGTCCTCAAGGAGGTTTTCATAATACTCAGTTATGTTGGGGTGGCTGAGTAACTTGAAGACTTGCCATTCATTCTGGGCCATGAGGCGTTCATCACACGTCATCTGCTCAACTGGGATTTCCTTCAAGATCCCCAACAAAAGTGCACTATCCTGAAACAGATACAGAAATCAGGATACTGGTCAATAAGTGGATTTGTTACATTCAGTGCATTCAGGCTATCAATTTTCATGTGTTCCCAGGGAATCGAACCCCCAACCTTGTGCTTGATGTGCAACCAATGCTCTACCAATTGAGCTACAGGAAGAGGAAGAGTTTGAAGTTATCACAGAGAATCTGGAACAATCTCTGTGCGTAAGGGTCAAGGAAGGAAAACCACACTGGATCATGATCTTCGGGCCTTTAGACGGCACTGCATCACATACAGGAATGCTACTTTAATGGAAATCACAATACGGGCTCAGGAATACTTCCAGAAAACATTGTCTGTGAGCACAATCCACTGTGCCATTCGCCGTTGCCGGTTAAAAATCTATAGGTCCAAAAAGAAGCCATATTTAACATGATCAAGAAGTGCAGGCGTTTTCTCTGGGCCAAGGATCATTTAAAATTGACTGTGGCAAAGCGAAAACTGTTCTGTGCTCAGACGAATCAAAATCTGAAAATCAAAATCTCCCCATATGTAAAGGCAATCTTGTGATGCATTAAATTCTTCCCAACATACAAAAACAATAGGCTACACTGTCATTTTTTGAGAGTTTTAATACTCACTGTTTTCCAAATCAACTGTTCTCTTTTCATTCCTCTTCTCCTCAGCTGTTCTACACTTCAACCAATTCACATTGAACCTGGTTGTCTCTCTGGTCCATTCTGTGCTGTGAATGATGACCACTTTCTCTCTGCTTGGTTCATTCATGATAGGTATGCAGATAATTTTTTTGCGTCCCTGAAACACTATTATATTAATAAAACCTTCTTGTCGCCATTTTTCAAAATTCGAAAACTGATGACAAATTCGTTTCATTTCTCATGTGACGGTGCCTGCTAGTGTGTCTAGTGTGTTGTTTGAAATCTATCAGGAGAACAGTAGAGAAGAACTTATGGCGTTGCAATATGGCGCTCTCTGGTGGCTGAGAAAGAAACGGCAGGCTTTACTGCACAGCTTTAAAAAACGGCCAGTTACATGCTAGTTATGAACATGTAGTGATTTATCACGAGCTTTTTTCAAACATTATATTATAATGAACTGATAAAGTCTAAGAGTAAAAGTTTAAGAAAAGTTAATTTTTTAAGTGTTTGATTTAACAGTAAATAAACTACAGTAGTATTGTGTTACGATGAAATCTATTTTGAAAGCAATTTTCTAGAGTTTTAACTAATGATGACAATGTAAGACAAATATACAGTCATTGCCAATAGATTTGGCTGTGAAAAAATTGTGTGTTTTGCAAAGTTTGCTGCTTTGGTATTTGTAGATTATTTTTTTCCATGTTTCTACGGTATACTGAAAAACAATGATAATCATATCATACGTTTTAAAGGCTCTTATTTGCAAAAAAAAGTGCTGATCCTTGTTCGTCATAACCATAACCAAATCCTTACTGATGCCGGTCCATTCCTGCCTTATTAGTTCTCAGAGTTGATCACAATTTGTGGGCTTCTGCTTGTCTTCTTGCTTCTGGGGTGCCTCAGGGCTCAGCTCTTGGACCACTTCTCTTCTCTGTTTACATAGCATCTCTAGGTTCTGTCATTCAGAAGCATGGCTTTTCATATTACTGCTATGCTGATGACACTCAACTCTACCTCTCATTCCAATCCTGATAGCACTTTTTGTCATGGTTGTACATTAATGCTGAAAAGGGTTGGGGTCGTCAAGAATTTATTATTATTATTATTATTATTATTATTATTATTATTATTATTATTATTATTAAGAAGTCCCCTATGCTCACCAGGCCTGGATTTAAAAAAATGTATTTACTGTCATGTGCATAATTTCTGAATGAAAGTGTTAATTTATTTTTATTTAAAAATAGCACTACAGTAAAAAAAAATATATATATATATATATATATATATATATATATATATATATATATATATATATATATATATATATATATATGTTTCTAAAGTCATTTCAATATTTTTTTTTTTTTTACGTTTGCGCCTTAAAATAACGTAACATCATTAGTACCTTAGTAATCACAGTATTAGAAGAAAAGTACAGTACCAACCGTGTTATATCTGTTGTAACCGATCTGAAAACGCTGGGGACTGTAGGAGGCGTCTTCTATCCCTCTTTCCTGGTTTTGGTGGGGTGAGACCGGGGGACTGGAGCAGACGAGTCCATCTGTCCGCCGCTCACAGCGCTTCCGTCGGTCGGGATATCCTGCCGTTTTCTTCAGAAACTTGGAAACTGTTCTCGATTCTTGAATGCTAGAAAACGCCTGATACCCCCTCCTCTCTTTTGTTTCTTTTCCTTTTTATTCTTCTTTCCTTAAAGTCGTTTCAAACGTCATTGTCTCCGGAAACTAGCGCTACATAATTCACAGAAACATAAAGTACTGAGGTAAGAAGTACGCGACACGTTTGTTTGTAGCACGGATTGTGTTCGACTAGTAAGAATGGACTGTCTTTTGTTCTTAAAAATGTTTATGTTGGCTACATCAGTCATAAAACTATTATATTTAATACTTATGTAGGCCTGCGTAAGACGCACGTATTGCCCCAAAAGTATAAAAAGAGACCTCAGAAAGGTTTTGCCACAAATTAGGGTTTTCTCTTTGTTCTCAGATTTACTGTAGGATTAACAGATACCGATTAGTGAGTCAACACCCATGCAGCTCTAGTATGCAACAAGGCTATTTAAATTAAAACTAATCTGACATGTTCGTTGTTTTATGACTGTTACACTTATACGAGTAACGCGCTAAACTGAAAGATAGACCTTTATTTTAAACCTGCAAGTTAGCCTCATTCTGAGCAGCCATTACTCATTTCTTCCTTAATGCTGTGCCATGTTACAAAATGCCAAGCTGTGATTCCTAACTTTGTGTTTCTCCTGCAGAAGCATCATCATGAGTGTACTGCCCCCTGTACGGAAAGACCGCATCATCAGCCAGCTTCCCAAGGTACATCCTTTACACACAATTCACTGATGCTCAAGTCATCGTTTGTTCTGAAACCCATCCAACCGAACCGATCTGAATCCATTTCCTCGAGCGCTTACTGAAGTAATGGGTGTTAATGTTCACTCCTGTCGTAGTGCTTCAGCAAAGGTGCTGCTTTGAACACAGAGGATGAGTTCCACGGGAAGGTGAAGACGGCCTGTCAGCAGCAGAGGACAGGAACTGTGGGGTGGGATGATGTCTTCTGTTCAAACAGTCTTTTGAGGATACTTTCAGAACTGTTTGGATGGTTTATGCAGCATTGTTTTATTCTGTGCCTCCCCCCCCCTGTTTTGTCCAGTAGGTTTAAGATCTCAAAGGTCATTGTAGTGGGTGATCTTGCGGTGGGGAAAACCTGTCTGATTAATAGGTGAGCGAAACTATAACCGGTTAATGTTGAATAGCCATATCAAAGAATTGAGCTTGCTTTTCAGTTATTGTTTGGCTGAATATAGTAATTTAATCTACTTTTTTAATTTTTTTATAAGATTTTGTAAAGATGTCTTTGACAAAAATTACAAGGCCACCATTGGTGTGGACTTTGAAATGGAGAGGTTTGAAGTTCTTGGGGTCCCTTTCAGCTTACAACTGTAAGTGCATTTTTATGACAGTCCCTAAAACAAGTATTTTCGATTTATTTATGAATTATTTCAAGTAAGTGTTTGTTTGAATTTTTCAGGTGGGACACTGCAGGACAGGAGAGATTTAAATGCATTGCCTCTACATACTACAGAGGAGCTCAGGGTATATGACTCACTGGATTATTATTTTTAAAAAAGTATATAATTTTTTGTTCAACAATATTTGACACTGTATACACTATAATATATAATAGATCTAAATCTGGTAAAAGTAATGAAAATATAATAATATTTTTTGTATTTTTTACCTTTGAGTTATTGATATAATTTCCCCATTCCTGTTTTACAGCTGTCATCATTGTGTTTGATTTGACTGATGTGGCTTCACTGGAGCATACGAGGTAAATGACATCATCGCAGTTATTCTGCCCTCTGGGTTAACGGATACACAGCGTGCTTCAAGCACTGAAAATGTATCATCCTCTTCTAAAGGCAATGGCTGGAGGACGCAATGAAAGAGAATGATCCTACCAGTGTATTACTCTTCTTAGTAGGCACAAAGAAAGATCTGAGTGTGAGTGATCTTCTCCTTTTTTTATTTTTTGAATTGACATTACACTTACATGTTTTTATATTAAAATTCATGGCCATGCATAATCCAATACTGTTTTCTCCCATATACTTTATGTATATATTTATATATGTGTGTCTTTGCTGCAGTCTCCTGCACAGTATACACTAATTGAGCAGGATGCTGTTAAACTGGCAGATCAGATGAAAGCAGAGTATTGGGCTGTGTCCGCCTTGTCTGGTGAGATCCTAACTACAGACGTTGTTACAGTGTATTATATGTTAACGGGATTTGTATCAATTCTGTGTAAATAATGAATTACAAAGTCACAAAGTATTTGGGAAACCCTCGATTGGTTGCTACTGTTTATTTAGATGAGTTACTCTTTCTGTGACTGTAGGGGAGAATGTAAGAGAGTTTTTCTTCAGAGTGGCATCTTTAACGTTTGAGGCAAATGTTCTGGCAGAACTGGAGAAAACTGGATCCAGACGTATTGGGGAAGTTGTTCGTGAGTACATTAAAGATCAGCCCAAAATTAACATTTGTTAAATGCACTCGCCTTCAATCTTGTTTATTCATCAGGACAGGTTTGGAGAAATGTAGCATTGCATCACTTGTTCACCATTATTGTGATGTTTTTATCAGCTGTTTGGACTGATGTAATGCTAAATTTCTCCAAACCCCCGCCCCCCCCCCCCCATCTATATCTCGGACGGCCTTAGGATGAGTACATTTTAAGTGAACTCTTGCTTTACAACATTATTTAATCCATTGGAATTGTATTTTCATGAAATATTACTGGTTCCCCTGCCTGACTGTTCTGAATTCATGAATAGAGAAAAGTCTTTTCAGAGTTATTACATATAAAAGATCATGAAGCAGTGATTATCTGTAGAAAAAGATGCACTGAAGAATAGTATATATGATCACATTGTCTTTGAATTTAAATTGAACTCTATTTTATCCGCACAGGAATCAACAGCAACTCAAATAACATGTCTGCAACTTCCAAGAAGAAACAGACCAACTGTTGTCAGTAAAGACAGCAAACATTTGCACCAACATACCAAAGCAAAACATACACACAAATGTACATACACATACATTGGGAGAATCTACAAGATAGAAAAGTTGGATGGACAGTATTCCACATATGTGACTGTGCACAGAGCAGCGTGGTTTGTTATTCATAGGGTGAAACTGAATATCTGCTGGATGAAAGAAAACATTCCTCTGTTGGAAAACTTGTGGTTTGCATTTTTTGTGGCAAAGCAGTATTCGGTTTACCCAAAGGATTTATGCACATTAATAAGTGATTATTCAATTGTTCATCAAAAATGCATTTTATCTCACATTTTGCTTAGTTTACAATCAGTCGTGGTTTTAAAAGGTACACAAGAGGATCATGCATGAGTTGCACAAAAAGCAATAATAGTGATACATGTATTTTTCTATATCAAAAATCCTGTTTATTAAAAAGGTAATTTTTCTTTAAAAGTTATATAGAATTTTTTTGGTACTTGTTCAAATTATTGCTTTAAATATTTTAAAAGTATTAGGGCTTATATACTTTGTTTCCTGTGACTCTTTAAATGAGCCATTTATTTAATTCTTTAAAAACCTCTCCATAAATGTTTACACAAATGTGTTAATATATCATAATAATGTTTTTTTTTATGAAATACTGTTTTTAATACTGTTAATATTTTGATCAAATCTTTGGTTTAAATGAAATTCATTATTATTGATTATTTTAACATTTTCAAGCGAGTAATTACAATCTGATAGCGACCTCTACTGGTATTTTGTGTAACAACAACAGACCATTTATGACCAATATGACTGAATGCTTCAAACGTGAAAAATGTACTGGATCAAATCCATTTCAATTGAAATGAAAAGAACAGTCTTCACAAGATTCATCCTTATTCTCATACAATAATCTTTGTCACAACCTGCAAATGATTCAATGGCAAAATCCCTTTAAAATAAAAAAAAAATACATTAAATGTTCCCCTTATTTCTTTATTTTTAACCTCTAAAGTTCTTAAAAGACTCCAGGTATTGACTGTCAATCTGAGACCGCATCTTATTTGGAATGCAGTGGGAATATTTATAGAATATTTAAGTGAATAGAAGCTATAACACACTCACAGAAAACAGCTGTCAAAATCCCTTGTGTTGCATCTTGCAGCAAGTAATGTTACAAAAATGTCAATAATCTCTCGCCAGTCAGTATCTTAATTGTGCCCTAAAGGGAGAATCAACATATAAAGATACAAAGCTTTCAGGTAAGGGGCAGCAGTTAAGTTCATCAGGTCTCAAAACACTTTTGTTTTTATTGCATTAGCTCTTTTATGCTCACCCACAACAGTAGCTCATTGATTCTCCACCAGTTTGATAGCTGTTCTCATAGTTCCTCCAGTCTCAATCCACTGGTCTACTATAAGAACCCACAGACCTAAGGGACGTTATCACATATCAGAATCAGATTTTGCTCTGTCACTAAGAATCAGATGCATCAATAACGCAAAAAGCAGTCATTATGTGATGGGATTATATAGTAAAATAATACAGAGTTGACTGATCATTGATCACAAATCACTGCAAATATGATATGTAAAAAGATGAATTTGATTATGCATTTTCAACCAGTGACAATATATGAGTTTACATACATCAGTACTTGGCTTTACCACATTAACAGACTCTTCTATTAGTTTCCAGTAGTTTACACAATCTGACAGTGCCTGGATCAGTTAGGAGTGACAGAAAATACTTCAAGATACGCAGTTTTAAAGCTAGGTTATTCAATAACGTACATGCATAGGTCTACACTGAGAAAAGTTTGGCGTGCAACAAGAATGATTGTTTAACTGCAAATTGCAATATATTCTTGATGGATCAAGCCATAAAAACTTCTGGCCATTTGTGTTTGGTGCCATAAGAGGCAGGTACCAGCCCTCTTGTCTCTTTTGGGGAACTGTAAAAAGTTCCATTCTGGAGAGACCACTGGATTTATACTATAGTATTTTATATTTTATGTTTGATCTAGATTTTTAGGCTCTACTGTTAAGTGTTATCTGTATGCACCGGGGGTCTGAGAGTAACGCGATTTCAATTCTCTGTATGTATGTACTGTACATGTGGAAGAATTGACAATAAAGCAGACTTGACTTGACTTGATTAATTTTGAGTATAATTCTTGGGCTAGGTTAGAACATGTGACCAAAATTATGGGAAAGACTATTAACTCTACAGTTGTCCAGAAGACAATCAGCAACACCCTCCACAAGGAGGGTCAGCCACAGAAGATCCCTGCTGAAAGGGTGGGCTTTTCACATAGTGCTGTATCAAAATATATTCATAGAAAGTTGACTGGAAGGGAAAAGTGTGGTAGGAAAAGGTGCACAATCAACAGGGCTGACCACAGCCTTGGGAAGATTGTCAGGAAAAGCTGATTCAAGAACTTGGGAGAGCTTCACAAGGAGTGGGCTGAAGCTGGAGTCTGTGCATCAAGAGTCATCACGCTCAGACGTCTTCAGAGAAAAAGTGCTACAGCTGTCAAGCCACTTCTGAACCAGAAGAAAACATCAGGAGCATTTCACCTGGGGTAAGGAGAAAAAGAACTGGACTGTTGCTCGGTGGTCCAAAGTCCTCTTTTCAGATGAAAGTAAATTCAGCATTTCATTTGGAAATCTCTGGAGTCTGGAGGAAGACTGGAGAGGCACAGAATCCGAGCTGCCTGAAGTTCAGTCTGAAGTCTCTGAAGTCAATGATTATTTGGGGTGTCGTGGCGTCTGCTGGTGTTGGTTCATTGTGTTTTATCAAGTCTAAGTCAATGCAGCCATCTACCAGGAGATATTGGAGCACTTTATGCTTCCATCTACTGACAAGCTTTACAGAGATGCTGATTTCATTTTGAAGCATGACTTTAGCACCTGCCCACAGTGACACAACCACTTCCAAGTGGAACTCACCTGACCTGAACTTCACAGAGAATCTATGGGACATTGTGAAGAGGAAGATAAGTAACATCTGACGAACAATACAGAGGAGCTGAAGGTCACTATCAAAGCAACCTGGTCTTCAGGAACGCCTCAGCAGTGCCACAGGCTGATCGCCTCCATGCCACGCCACATTGAAGCAGTAATTCACGCAAAAGGACCCCCAACCAAGTATTGAGTGCATAATTAAACCTGCTTTGGAGATTTTTTTGAGATACTGATTTTTTAAGTTTCCTAAGAAGCAAGTCATAACATCAGAATTAAAACATTTTTTTTAGATGCAACTGTAGCTGTATCGCTCCACACCACAGTACGCCTTACAGAAAACATTCAGCATTTTTAAATTCTCAAAAAAAAAAAAAACTAATTCTGTATACACATTTATTCATATATATAGATTTCTAACTTAACCTCATAAGTTCAGGTTTAAGTTCCAATTGGGATAGAAAGACATGTACACACACGTTCATATGCACACATATATACTGAAAATGTATTTAAGTCGGGCCAAAATTAGGTTTTGCAATAATTTTATTTTCAATAATTTGCAAATCATTTTTTCAGACATTTTGGATTTACCTGTGATAAAGAAAACAAAAAGAACTACAACATGCTGTAAGAAATCACGTATGAATATTGAATTTAAAATGGAAAGAATTCAATTCATATGATCTTTAATCTTTAATGTATGCTAACAGAAACGCATTTAGGTAGCCTAACAATAATTTTGAAAAAATAGCTACAGTTTTTATTGTTACAACAATTAATGACCGTCAAAAAAAAAAAATGGAAAAAAAGGTTCAGATAGGTTCTGAAAGCTTCTTATAGGCTACACTCTTTTAAGATGATAGCATATGAATATAACTTTCATTAATTGCTTATATAAATGGCAGTAGGCTAACTATGGAAAACATTTATAATAATAATGAAACCTGATACAAAAAGCTTAGACGACTATAAGCGTCTTTAAGTGCAAGGTGCCAGGAGCAGCCTTTCCAATGAATTGAAATTCCACTGAGTTTCCACCTCATTATGCAGGACTCGCCTAATACAGAACATCCATATGATCCACAAAAGATCACAATTATGATTCTATGGACAATTTTATTATTGAATCTTTTGGTCTTTTACATTGTATTTTCTGCAGAGATTTCTCATATGTGACATCTTGATTGAGCAGCTGTTTTATTTTCCTTGTTTAATATAGGGAAATTTTTATATGTATATCTGAAAATCATGTGCAGTTTAAGATAATGGATTCCTCTGTACACCAGATATAATGAGCACAGTTTTGCGCTGTCATGCCATCGTTTTAGAAATGTTGTAGATCATAAACATTTGAAAGAAAAGGCGTATTACAAAATTACAGTGTGGTGTGAAGTAACAGTTCGCCAGGTAGGCCTATGCGGATCACGCGCTGATTAATATCCAGGCCAAACTTTTTAATGAGAATTAAATTAATAGGCCTACTACATCGGGCGGATTTTCCAACAATGTTGCATGTTGCCTCTTGTGATTTTGTTTTACATCATTTGTTTCCAATCCGATTTCTTTGCCAAAGCCCACTGTTGGACTCAATGGAGACTCTTTGGAAACCGACCATACATATTTTGCTTTTGGACTTGCACATACTCAATTCCTGATTTGTTTGGTTATTTTATTAGTTTGTTTTTTGTACCCTTTTCAGCAGTCTTGTGCCAATTGTTAGATAGGCTAACTTAATAAATCATAATGAGTTCAAAGAAATCTCATCCGGAATGGACAATTTTAATCACATGATCTTTTTTTCTAACTAATACAGCCATGGGAAGCTACATATTTAATTGTTTGAATGCAACAGCCATGTACAGTTGCAAAATATATATACATATGGACAAACGTGCGTTCTCTTCTCAAATGACTCTTTTTCACTTGGCGCCTGCGTCTGTTAAAGTCTCCACAAGTTAAGATCCACAGGAAAAGCAGTTCATTAACTGCATGGAGATCTGCACTGGTGTGAACTGAAAAAGCCCACTGTTTCAATAGGTCACTACCCATTCCTTTTGTGAAATTAGAATGCCCAATCTCTTTGGGTCGGAAGGATCACCCCATCTCTTGTTACCATGGAAAGCGCCGAAGGAACCTCCTCCTCGCGGCGTCACCAAAGTAAAACTCGAGGTGTGGGGAGCGACGGGGTTACTTACGGTCAAAACACACATAGGCTATCCATTACCCGCCATTCATATCCCGGTGCGCGTGCACACACCAAACACGACTTGATTAAAAAGAGCCTACACTCAAATTGTGTTTGCATTTTATTTAGAAAACTATGCTGTATCGTGCTTTTGTATTTGTCGATGTGATGTAGCTAAAGTAGTATTGTTTTTACTCTATTGTTTGTTAGCTTTTGCATTGCAACCTTTCCCTCTCGCAAATAAGAGAAATACGAATTTGCCTTTTGCAAATGCTCTATCCATTGGAAACGAGAATCCATCGGAAATCATTGCACAATGAACACTTGCCACACGGATGACAGGAGGAGGAAACAGATGCACATTAGTGTATTCATGTTCATTGGAGGAGGAAATGGTTAGTTAAATGACATGCTCCTCCCATCATTGACCGGGAATATATTCAAACCCACGGCAGCCGGTGAAAGAAGCCGGTTCTCGAAGGACAGGAGAGGCTGTGGTGCTGTCTGAGACTCCGTGGTGCTGAAAGTGTCGCCCGCCGCGATGTGGTCCGTGTTTTTCGTGTTTCTGTCTTATCTAGACAGGAACTTTGTTAAGGGTGAATTCTTAGACCAAGCTATAGATGCAGAGAAATTGAGCAAAGAGCTCTTTTACATGCTCAACAACACTCTTTGCGCCAAAAGCTCGGTTGTAGGAGAGTATCTCCTGCATCAGGTCACCGATGGAGCTCAAGAGGTTCGCTCTGTGCATGACTCTGAGGGCCGCCTGCTGGACTGCTCTGTCATCCAAAACGAAATGCAAGTCAAATCCTTCATGCATGTTTGTAGACTTGGGCTAAGAAACCAAATGAGCTCCGATTTGAAGATGAGTTTGACAGGGGTGTCCGAAGCGAAGGAGAACTGTAACAAGTTGAAACCAAAAGGCGACAGAAACGTCATCGCGACGGGAAAACAAGCAAAAGAGCCGAACTCTGACGCGGCGAACAATAAAAAGACGCGAACCAAGCGAGGCTTCACTTATCCCGGGACACTTTGGTGTGGTGCAGGAAACATCGCAGACCATTATGATCAGTTAGGTAAGTTGACTTTAATTCACTGACTTGAGTAAATGTTGAATTTCCGTACTGTAGCAAGTGTTTATGCATGTGATTCCCCCCCAGGTGAATTCGAAGAGACCGACAAATGTTGTCGCGTTCACGATCACTGCCCATACGTCATCCATGCGTTTTCCTCCAACTATGGATACACCAACTTTAAATGGCACTCCCTTAGCCACTGCGACTGCGACAATGCGTAAGTTTGATGTGGTCCAGAATATGTGTGTTTAATGGATGACAGCAGCATGACAAGCTAGATGCCTACTTCAATTAAAACTACTTTAAAAACGTAATATATATATTAAGTAAAAAAAAATAAAAAAAATAAAAAACAGGTTGCCAATTTTTGATGTTTTTTTTAAATGAAAGTTCTTTTTTAAAAACTGATGTTAGAGCTGCAATCAAATCGAAATCATTATGTACAATGCTGAAAAAAATTGACATTTTGAAATTTGAAATCATCTCCATATTAATTTAAGCTAATGAACACTTATATCTGCATCTTACAGCTTAAAGGAATGCCTGAGACGTGTCAACGACACTTCATCCCGAGTGGTCGGACAAGCTTTCTTTAATGTGATGGAAGTGCCTTGCTTTGAGTTTTCATTTGAAGAGCAGTGTGTTGAGCGTCACTGGTATGGGGTGTAAGTATCAAATTCTGTGTAGTTCTAAATCCTTCCATATACACTAGTGTACAGTCTACAGTAGCCAAATTAATGCAATTTTGAACTCTTCTCTCCATCATAAAGGTGTAAAAAGTATGACAGAGTTCCCGTAGCAGTGATTAAAGAATCAAACGCTTATGACTTTGGAGGCATTGATGTTATTGACGTATTGACTATCGCTCCTCCTAAGAAGAAAGAGTCAGATGAAGACAATCAGAACGCTGAAAGCACAACACAGTCGTCATTCCCTGAATCAAAGACCACCACCCCTGAAGAGCCCTCGCTCACGAACGTGGTGACCGCTGCAGAGGATTTCATTAAAGTGCTCGCCACAGTCTCCACCTCTCAAAGCTCGTCCGCAGACACAGGTAAAGGAGAAACTCAGACATCGGAGAAGAAGAGGAAGAAAAATTCCAGCAAGAAGAAAAAAGAGAACAAGAGGAAAAGAGGAAAGGGTAAAGGCAGGAAGAAGAATAAAAAACTTGATGCCGTGTTAAAGGTCGACGAAGGAACAGCCAGTGTGCCGTCGAACGGTCAAACAGAGGAGGTCATGGGTAAGAACAACTTTGCGGAGGAAGCAGCGAAGATTAGCATCAAAGAAAATAATTTCATGAACAGTGAGCTAGACTCTGTAGGAAATTCTAATAAGATGATGAAAGATGATCCTGGGAGGACAGTGAACGAAAATCAGGATGCTGCTAGCAATGCCACCTCAATAAAGACAGATAAAGAACCAGAGATTCTAGAGCACAGACAAGCAAACGACACAGAGTTAGTCTCCTCCTCACCTGCGGCTCACATTACCCCAGCTCTCCGCGATAAGAACAGAGCTAAGCTGAGACAAAGAGCCGGAAAGAAAAAGCAAAGAAAAAACAGCCCTTCCACAGAGGCCACCCAATTTTATTTCAAGGAAGAAACTCTCTCGACTAGTCCTTCTGATGGTGTCAGCCTCGCAACGTCATCCACCGAGAGTCCAGCTGGCGCTGTAAGAAACAAAGTGACGCAAATTACACAGTACATGGAAGAAAAGGGACCTGTATTCACTACTACACTAAAAACGCCCATTGTTAGAACCAAAAGGCCAAATTTGAGGCATAGACTAGGAAGAAAGAGAATGAGGAAAATCATTGTTTCCTCTACAGAAGAACCAGCTCGTGATATCAGCTCTCAGGATCCAATATTGGTCACAGGTTCTGCAACTGTCTGGCCAGCGGACGTACTAGAGCGCCTGGGATCAGACCCACTTGAAAACCCGACAGATAGTTCGAAGGACACCAGTGGAAGAAGCAACAAAGGAAGGCGTGTAATCAAAATCTGCTATGAAGCAGTTCTGCCTGACGTTACAGACACAACACCCCTCCCGAATCTGATCGAAAAAGACACTGGGTTTCAGTTGAAGGGTCCAGAGATAAACACAACACCAATGTTTCCTCTTCTACACACTAACACTCCGTCCAAGGCAACCCGCAGACCTAGTGACACCAATATGAAGAGAAGCAAGGAGCGAGGAAACCGAGAAAAGCGTGGGAAAATTAAGAGAGAGTGAAATTCAAGAAGCTCCAAATGGTTGGTTATCTTCTAGGCTGCCATGCGATATGCAGCAACGTTGTTTTAATAAGCAGCATGTTTTTATCTACTCTGTTTTTATAGCTCCCTTGATGGTAGACTGACAGATCAGATCATTTTTATGAAGCATGTGATTCGTGACATGATTGCTGAATAAACTAAATAAGAGAACTGGTGTTCCTTCCCATAAAATTGTTTGAGAAAACATTCTTCTGCTTCATAGGATGGGTTTTGTTTTTAATAAATGAAGTATTAAGTGTTCCTCTAGATAACCTGATTAATAACAGCATTTGCTCTCCTGTATTAAAAAAATAAATAAATAAATAAAAAAATCTAGCGAGTGCACTGAGTGCACAGACTTTGGCCTTACTAGGTTTTCGCCAGTGGACTTAAGGTTCACATTCTTCTCAAAGGATAATCTGCTTTAGGGACCTAACCCACCGTCCGACATTAAATGAGTATTGTAACACTGAACTCAAATCTCCCATCAGCTGATCCTCACGTGTTCTTGAAATATGCAATGGAAGATGTGATTTAAATCAGTGTCACAATGCATATGAAGTAGCTGCTTTTAAATATTCAAAATTAATTTATGTAGAGGTCTAGACATGAAAATGTGAATTATGGGGTTTGGAGGATCGGACCTCATTATTAGGACTTGATTAATTAAATTTGGGGCCATTGAACGTATATATGTTTCATTTTTCAATATTTCCAATATTCAAATGAGGGACCACCCAAATTTATTCATATTATGGCCTGAGCGGTACATCACACCATCTTGCATCAGACCAGCTTCCTCCTCCCCAACCCCGCTGTACTCGGCAGTTTCCGAACGAGTGTGTGTTAAAACAATGTGGAGTCTCATACCAGCTCCCAGGTTCCCAGACACAGAATAATAATCCAGCATTCAGAGCGTGTAGACATTATGAAATAATATACATTCCAAAAACAGTACAATAGTATCACTTACAGAGCATAAAAGACAATTCCTGATTGTTTCCACAGTGCACAGTTGCGGTCATAGAAATGGGGTTAAGAGGGTGGGACTGTGTTCCCATGAGAACAAGAGGTTTTTGCTGAGCAACTGCGTGTTCTGTCCACATGCTGAGACAGACCATCTAAAGACCGCAGAGGATCTCGACTAAATGAAAACGGGTAAAAAGTACAAAAAGTGGCTCGATAACTAATCCGGCTTTTTGGTTTAAAGCAAAATGATTTGAATGAACTTTGAAAATTTTTAGCAGAATACTTCAAAACCACAAGCACTTCATGCTTCCCTCACAGCCTTAACACACATTTTATACTCAGGGCTGGTTTTAACATTTCTGGTTGCTAGGTAATTTAACTTGAGATCCCAATCATGTATGAGGACAAAACATTGGGTCGCAAGCAGCTACAGCTAAAGTATAAAATGAAAGCAATTAAGTTAAAAAATGAGTTGAATGATTGTCATTTACACTATAAATACATTGGAAAGTAACACTGGCTTTTAAATACCTTTCTTCACTATACTGTTTTTAGAGGAAAACAAGGTGTCAGACTCTTTTACTAAAAGGCTATTGTTTTACGCTCTTTGCATAATAAACACTGGCAGTAGTTTCTGGCAGTAGGTCATCCTTGATTTCTGAGAAAACCTGAAAGATTAAAAAGCTATTTGGTAGTTTCTACCAAAGTTTAAGAATAACAAAAAAGCACCATAAAACACAGCACTAATAAAATTTAAGTAATTAAAAAGGGTTACCAAGGTTTATACTTTTTTGTTACGGAGGTCAATAACTTAATCGTGAAGTCTGATTAAAACCATTGATACAATGCAACCCTGCAATGCTGAGCTGCCAATTCAGAGATAAAGTTTGCACAGAAGCATCACTCTGTGAATGCAATGATATCAAATGTACTATTATTAGTAAATAAACTAGTAAACGGAACAATAATAATAATTTTTTATTTTTTTTGTTCTGTACTTCATCACTGTCACACTGTGTCAGAGAAGCTTGATCCCATTTATTTGCTCATGTTACTGCTCCACTGGTGTGATCTCAATGTCACCAATCTGCACAAGAGGACAGAAACAAACTATTATATTTAACAATTCGGCCATTAAATCATTAAAACAAGATTATTCCTAGAAAATACAATGCAGAATTTCTCCACTGATGCTCAAACTGATTCTATATCACTGCAAACCAAAGAACAGTGATTATTCTAATTTCTGACAAATTATCATCATCAAAACACCCCATTAATTTCATATTCAGAACACTGATGATGTGACAGCAAATATTAACCACACAATTGTTTCTCCAGTGATGGATGAAGCTTACTTGAACATGAGGAGGAACACTCAGGACATACACAACTGCGCTTGCAATGTCAGCTGCTTGCAGGCACTGCAAATATGATTTTTAGATATTAAAAATGTAAACAACGACCTATATCATGCTCTGTGGACAAGTATCAAGATTGGTCTATACCTTTATACTTTTATAGGTAGCAGCAACCTTTTCTGGGTTTTGACTAAAGAGCTGGTAGGTTAACTCCGTCTCCAATAAGCCAGGAGTCCACACATACTAACAGTAAGATATTTAAAGATACTAAATTGTCTGGTGCATGGCACAGGTAGCAATGAAATGTGTATATAATATCCAATAAATCATTAGAGTACCCATTAATATATATGATATGACCATCATCAACTTTTCTTTCTTTTGTGGACTGGTAAGCCTCTCGGGTGCACACTGACAGGCCAATGACATGCACCTGCAAAATATGAAGGTAACTAACACGTCAATGCCCTGGTGCTGAACTTTGATCCAGGAGAACATGGATAACATGTCGTCTTCTACAGACAGATCATATTTATATGGGATCAGAGTGCCACTGAATCTACTACTGACACATTCTGCTGCCAGTTTCTGCAAATGGAAAAAGACACATTGAGATTTACATTTCATAAGGGGTACAAAGCTAAGAAAATTGCCAGTTGAACAGCAAGTAATGGCAGGCCAGGCAAAAATTGTGACACCTGCAAATTGGTATAACTGGGTTAATTATTATACCAATATTTAGAACTTTGTCCTGCATGTGTGACATGAAACGCTGTAGGTTATAACGAAGAGGGAATAGTAAAGCATTTGGAGCTTTAAGATTATTGAAATATGATCAACCAGAGGTGTCAAATGTAAATAATGATAGTAAATTCATTGTTGGGTTTTGACACCATTTACTCTTCTTAATGTTCTTCCAAACCTTTACGACTTATTGTTTGAAACATGATGTGAGAATTAATGATAAATTTGCACCTTTTCTCCAATTTAAAGCATCAAACTTGCGCTGTCAAACTGTAAAAAGATAAACAGAACTTCAATAGAACAAAAACCAGCCTTCCTCTGCTACAAACGCATACTGTCAATTGCCTCTATCTGCTCCACATTTCTGGCACAGCCGACCACCTTCATGCCATGCTGGACAAGAGACTTTATGATTGCGGCTCCGATTCCCACCGAAGCTCCAGTGACAAGAGCAACCCTGCCTTTCCAGCGATCCATTATTTATTTATTTTTACAAAACTCCTACAGAAGAGCTTCTCCTGTTTCAGTTCAGTAAGTACTGATCTACCAATAACAATGCACGCCCGATTATACTGTACTTCCAGGATTGCCAAGTTTTCGCATGCAAAACAACAATTGCTACTCAAAACTAGTTGAATTTAGTTTCTAAGGGGATCCCTCGGTAAAAACTGCATAAATAAGGGGGCGCTTAAACCCGCGGACATGAAAAAATAGCTGTGGAAACAGTTCAAGTAGGTCGCCGTGATTTTGCAATGTAGGTAAGATATGTTCCTGGATCAACATCTTTTGTTGATCCTTGATCAGAATTACTGTCCAAAAATATAGCCTATACTTAACCCAATCCCTACACCAAAACCTAACCATAATTTATTCCTAAAAGCACCTAACTCTGATCATAAGCCTAAAACAGATATTTCCTGAAAAGTTATCCCTCAATTCTGATTGGTTGATTTGAATGTTGTTCCGCGACCAACAAGGTTGTTGATCCAGGTAGCTAGCCTAGTTGGAGAAATCACGCTCTGAAAACCGCGGACTTGGAAACACTTCACGCCTGAATCCTGTCCATTCGTCCGAGATTTTTTTTATTTGTTTGCAGTTGTATTCAATAATTGCAATTCAGACATCATTGCAATTGCTATTATGTTCTACCTCCACATTTTCCAGTGTAAAATTCAGTTCAGTAAAACGTGTTTAACCGTTAATTGCTGCTGCAGACAGCACTTCCTCCTGCTTATTCTCTTCTTGAGTTTGGAAGTTCATGCAGCGCACTTGTATCTTTTTCACGTGTTTTTAAGCCTTACCGCTTGTCAATTTAAACATTAAAGCATCCAAACACAAGACGCGAAAAAGCTGAACAGAGAAGCTGGTTACTCGCGCGCTGTGTTCGGTGCGCACGAGAGAGAGAGCCGCGTATCACAGACAGCGACACTGAACCGAGCTCTCTTCTGCGAACTTCTCCTCGAAGTCCAAACCGCAGTTTGAACAAACAAAAAGATGTGAAAGAGCCAGTACTCGCAGTGTTCTGGTGTTCAGGGCTCGCGCAGAGAAAGGCGGCTCAAAACACTTGAACATCGAATTTGCTTATTTTTGCTCTTGTGCCGACAAATACATACAAAATATGTCAAAATATCCACCTTGGAAATTATGCTCGGAAAAACTGTCAGTTATTTCTTAAGTGAAAGTAAACAGTTGAGGAAAAAAATGGGATGTGTATTATATTGGATGCGTTCATCTTCTCTTAAAGTGACCGCGCATAATTTAGCTACTGGCTGCTGTAATGTTAATCCAAGAAAATGAAAATGAAAAATCACTCACTGCTCTTGACTGAATTACTTTGTAGTTTTAACAGTCAGACCAAAAATTATTCAGACACCAGATATAATTTTTTATATATATAGCAAAACTGTAATAATGTGAGAAATGTTGAAGGTGTCTGAATAAATGTAGGTTTGATTGTACAGTTTATTTAATTTTTACATTGAAGACTATCCAGTGCTATTTTACATATAATTATTTGGTTTCTGTATCTTGACACCTACAAACTTGAAAAAAAAAAACGTAAACATTGGTGTGAAACAGGAGTAATGTTGTTTGCACCTTGTGCAATGTGGAATTAGTTTACATCTTTTTCAAGCACTTTGTGATGAATTTTGGAAGCAGGAGATGAGCCCCTTTTCTAATGCACCACCTAGCTTGATAACCCCCTTCTCAAAGACTTACTGTTTGTCAATTTTATTTGGGTAACACACATATTCTGAATGCCTTCGGCAGAATTCGAAAGAGTCATATTAATCTAGATTAATTTCAAGATCACAAGTGAGATTAATATAGATTAAAAAATGAATCTATGCCCACCACTAATATATATATATATATATATATATATATATATATATATATATATATATATTTTAGTTATTTATTTTTTTTTTTTAATGATGTTTGACTTTAAAAATAGCGATTTGGGAGTTTAATTAAATGCACTTTAAGAAGAAAAGACAAACACCTCTTTTTAATTATTTAATATTTCACTTAAAAATATTAAGGTCAAAACTGCAGGTACAGAATTAACCAGAAAATTGTCAGGCATCATCAGATCTGTAAATGTTCATTCGAGAAGCCAATCATTATGATGTCTAGCTAAATAAATTCTGCATCTGTACTTGATGCAAATTACTCTGTGCTTCTTAAATAATTTCTCTGATATTAATTTGGTCTTTTTAATACAATAATAGTCATATCAATCATTACAAAATGTAACTTCATGATCAGACAAAGCAACTTTCTGAGTTTTCAAAGATTTGGATTGGAGAAATAGTGTATGGGACACTGTTGTGGCTTTTGTGAGCACTACATTTCATATTTTAAGCCATTAGTGGGCTATTGAGATGATAAGGATGTCATTGATGCCTCCTCCAGTTTATGTCAGCTGCTCCACAGGCCTCATCTGAATGTCACCAATCTAAAAATAGAAAAGAAAAACCATTATATAAGAATTTAATCATGAAATCTTTAAAACCTACCATACACTGCTAAAACTGATTGTAAACTGCCTATAAACATGAACAATGTCAGCAAGCACTAACATCACAATACTGTTTTCTCCAGTGATGGATGATGCTTACCTGAACATGAGGAGGAGCACTCAGGACATACACCACTGCGTTTGCGATGTCAGCTGCTTCTAGGCACTGTAATATTTAAACATGTTAATAAGACCTTCAACATGTTGTATAGAAATGAATCAGAATTTGTCTATACCTTTATACTTTTATAAGTAGCAGCAGCTTTTTCTGGGTTTTCCCTTAAGAGTCGGTAGGCAAATTCAGTCTCCACTAATCCAGGAGAAATACACTGTTAAAGACAGAGCAGACTTAGTGCCAACAAGTCTTTGGACATGCAATAATCATATTACATATATAAAGTGTTCAAAGCATATCTTGATCCTCCTGCTCTTACTGTAGCACGTATGTGAGTCTTGGCCTCTCGTAACTCTTGTCTCAAACCTTCTGTGAGAGCAGTCACTGCATATTTGCTGGCAGTGTAGAAGTGTATGTCGGCATTGTTGACCACCCGGTGTCCACTCATGCTAAAACACACAAATAATTTTGCTGACCTGGCAAAGGCTGGAATTTGAATGCAGGCAAAAAATTATAAAACATGTCTGTACCTGTTAATATTAATGATATGACCATCATCAATATTTCGTTCTTTCATGGACTGGTAAGCCTCACGGGTGCACACTGACAGGCCAATGACATTCACCTGAACAAAAATTAAAACTCTTTATTTCAGAAATTGGTTTAGTCTGACTCGATGAACTCAAGAGCCATTTCTTTCAAAACCATTGAGTGAACTGTTCATAAGAAATTTTGGAGTATACAAAGTTATTTTTCAACAGTATTATCAATACACATAAAAAATAAAATAAAAATAAATTATAATATATATATATATATATATATATATATATATATATATATATATATAATAAACAGAATTAAGAAAACCACAAGTAAAACCGCAAAGTAATATGCGAATGTCAGATAAAGTTCAGTGAATCACTGACTCGGTTGATGGGAGAAACGAACCTCTGTCGAAACTTTGGATTAGTTGAACCAATTGCTTCGCAAAATGATTCGCAAAATGTGGGGGGAGTCGTGGCCTAATGGAGAGTCAGACTCCCAATCGAAGGGTTGTGAGTTTGAGTCTTGAGCTGGCAGTAATTGTGGGTGGGGGGAGTGCATGTACAGTGCTCTCTCCACCTTTAATACCACGACTTAGGTGCCCTTGAGCAAGGCACTAAACCCTTGAGCAAGGCATAAATGGCTGCCCACTGCTCCGGGTGTGTGTTCACAGAGTGTGTGTGTGTGTGTGTGTGTGCGTGCGTGTTCACTTATATATATATATATATATATATATATATATATATATATATTTATATAAAATTCTAAATAGAGTTATTACAATCAGCAATGATAAAAAAACGAAGTGTCTGTATTGGCCCTATATGTTCTTTGTGGGGCTTGTTTTGTTTTATGGATAGCTTGTCTAAAAACGCTGTTAAGAGAATATTACCTACCACTCTTCCCTTTAATAACACTAATATTTAATAATAAAAAAATGTCTACAAATGTATAAAGCTGATCTGAGATCAGATAAAAACATGGATCCTACGGGTTCACAGAGATCGCCCCCGAGCGGCAAACATTTGAACTGTCGAAACATTTCAGAGCACGCGTTACTGAAATCACGTGGTTTTGACAGTCTGACCACGCTGGCTACCATAGACAGTAAAAGAAACTGGCTACGAGTCATTGGTTCAAAACAAATGATTCCCAAAAGTTTCGAAGCTTCACGAAGAGATTCGAAAGCACCCATCGATCGAAACAGTTCATTAGAATGAGCTACTGGGAAGAACCGATTCGCAGTAATGATTCGTTGGCTTTTTCGTGTTACTTACGTCCATCATAGTCCTCCAGCCACTGGTTTTGCCGCTCAACAGAGGTTCTGGGAGAGCCAAACCTGCATTATTAATACACACGTCAACACCCTGGTGCTGAACTTTGATCCAGGAGAACATGGATAACATGTCGTCTTCTACAGACAGATCACATTTATATGGGATCAGAGTGCCACTGAATCCACTACTGACACATTCTGCTGCCAGTTTCTGCAAATTAAAAAAAAACACACGATTCTTCATCCGGTGCATAACATTAACTTACTTCTCGCGAGTGTATGCTATAAAGTGTATGCTAACGGTGCATTACCTCTATATTCTCCAAATTTCTGGCACAGCCGACCACCTTCATGCCATGCTGGACAAGAGACTTCGCGATTGCGGCTCCGATTCCCACCGAAGCTCCAGTGACCAGAGCAACCCTGCCTTTCCAGCGATGCATGCTGCTTGTTACTCTCGCGAAGATCAAGTGCTGGACAGCTGACTGTAGTTACAGTGATCAGGGTTGCCAGGTCCAGCAAAACTCTTCAGTAAAACCTGCTCACACCGCGCAAACACTACACAATTAGCATTGCTTTTTTCTGTTTTAATACATTTATCTGATTTCAGTGATTTGAGCTAGGCTTAAATGACTATATTCTAGGCTATATTTTATTATTTATTTTATTAGGTACGTAATTTGACCAAATCCTTTAAAACTGTGTTTTTCATTCTATTTAAATTAATTTGAATTAATTATGTAACATTTGGATGAGTTTAAATTAATAAAAATTCTGTTAATTGATAGTCAATTTAATAGTAGGCTATGTAATGGTAAGAGGAACATGTGTTTATGCTTATGAATTATTTAATAATTCTATGCTTTTCCCAGTCTTTTTGATATTATCTGTCTCTCAAAATAAAGATTTTTTTTATTTTTTATTTATTTAATAAAAATTAGAAAAGTTGCCATTTCCTTTGCAGTTCTCCTTTGGTTGCCAGGTATTCAGTTTCAAAAACAAAACACCCAACTCAGAATGTCAATGAATAATCTGTCTTAGAATCTGGCCAATGAGAACACACTTCATTTTACAGCTCTAACAGGTGCAATAAATATTACAAGGTGTTCAGCCTGTAAAATTTTCACAGGGTTAGTTATTCATTATACACTGAAATACTGTATGCTGGGTTAAAAAATGACCCAAATTGGGTTATTTTGGCAACCTTTCACTGGGTTGAGTTTGACCCAACTGGTTAGGTTAAATGATTGACCCAGCATGCTGGCTTGAATTTGATATTGACTGAAAATTACTATTCGTCCCCTTGGAATTATAAGGTTCTATCTGCATTCCATTCGACTCCGATAGAACCTTATTGTTTTTTTTTTTAAATAAAAATCCCATAATGTTTACAAATTAAATAAAAAAGTCTTTCACATAATGTAAATAAGTTGTCACAGAATAACAATATGGGAATAACTCAATTTTGACAAAAATGTCAGATAGAACCTTATAATTCCAATGGGACGTGTTGCTGGCTTAAAATGAACCAAAAATATTTCAGAAATTAAAAATGACAAACAGAATTACTAGGGCAACAGTAATAATCAAATGGTGAACATTTATTAAGAGAAAACAGCCACAAATCAAAGAGGGTGCATATGTTTGACTACCTGCCATATGTTCATTTTATGTTAGAAACATGTTGAAGCCACACATTGCTGAATGACAATAAACTTTGATTTACCATGAATTATTTGATGAATTCTGAGTAAAACCTCAACATAAATCAGACAGTGAGAACATAGAGGGATGTGAAAACAGAGCTGACAAGCTAATACAAAAAACAACAACAACATAACTCCTGGAATAAAACACTTCACGTCCATACCGCAGCTGAACTGTTGTTGTGAATACGGTGTCTATGTACCATGGCAGTCCCGAAAATGCTGAAAGCTGCAAGATAAAAAAAAAAAGATGTTTTACAAGTTGTCATGAAGTTCCTGTTCTTTGTTCTAAATATAGCCTGTGTGAATAATAATAGATTATCAAACAAGTTCCTCTCATATTAGAGATATTACAAACTTGAGTGACTATAGCACTGCTGTAAATCAAACAAGCAATGAACACATATTTATTAAATTTCGAAAGTGCATACAATAACCTCACCAGAATGTGTATTATTTTGAGATTTTATGATACCATAATTTTTTTATTAGCACTTATTGATTCCTGTAAAATAAGATGCATGTGATGAAACACTTGTATTAGCTGTAATATAAATAGATTATTGACCCCAAACGTTTGAAAAATACTGTATTTTTTCCTAATAATTCAATATAAAACATTGAAGAGGACACAATGCTCACCTACGCATGTTACTTTGGACTGATTTTTGCAAGTTACTTAAGATAAATAGCACCGATCTGAAAGGAAACCAAGTTGACTTATTGCAAACTAATGTACGTGTAGTGTAACATATTGATAATGAAATATATTATCACATTTAATTAATTACACTTACATCTACATGAATACAGACAATGACCAGTGTATGTTGTTCAAGTCATTCGGTTAAAAATATTTTTTGAACTTGGACCTCTAAAACCTTCAAAGGTGTTTAATTCTGACAACTACTGTTCTCAGATTCTCAAAAATCGTGATGCACTTCGTAAATGTATAATTCTTGCAAGTCTTCCAGTATATACAGTTCAAATCTTCACTAAAGTTAACATCTAAAATGATGGATTGAATTGGTGGATTGATGGACTAACCTAAATTCAGCAGCATCAGGTTTAACAGTAAATCTGTTTTTATGATAAATATAAGATGACATATACATGATTTAACCCACTTACCTGCACCTGAAGCAAACCTGCATAAAATGGTACATAAAAACAGAGCACATTCATCCTTAATATTTGTCTAAAAATCCACCTTAATGATCAGTCCAGCTAAACAACAGGGCAATGTATTTTATGATTGGATACTCTGGAGGTGCATTTTATAAGAGCACAAAGACCCCCCCCCCCCCTTCATGGTTTACAGCACAAAACCTACAGACCAAACTCATTTGTATTAGGATGGATTATATTCTTACTTATGAGTAAATTAGTGTATCCAATCTACTCTGATCCGATCATGATGACAAAATGTTCTCCACCTATATAAAAAAAACTTTCACTTGATTTCAGATAACACAGATAAACCACTTATTAGCAGTTATCACTAACTAATGAATAGTGTGGATGCATAGGCCCATCTTTGGAGCAGTAAGCAAACATGACAACAGTAAAATGAAGCTACATTCCCTGTAAATATTTTGATACATGGATATACAGGATAATGTAACATAAGTCCACCTGTGGGTGTTTGGAGAATGTAACCCAGATCACTAGTCACGGTCTCTGAAAATACTGAAATACTTAAGCCATCTAGTGGCGACTCTGATACAGAAAATACGGCATCATGCAACAGTTAGACCTTTTTTTCTTGAATTGCAGCTCTGCTTAAAATGCTGACTTGACAGAGATTTCTATAATGTATAAAATGTCCGGGTTTCGGCCTTGTTTTAGTTTTTTACATACTTACGTGACCTACAGTCCTCGTACAGCATGTTAGTATTGGTTTGACCGTCCTCTGTAGAGCCCACCTTCTTGCACGCCACGATTGGTCGATTACGTACAATGCCTGCACGCTATTGGTCAAACAATGTTTCAGTCATTATGAAGTATGAAGAATTGGCTTTCGATACAAAACCGGATATTAACAATGCCAAAGCTTTAAAATCAGTTACATTATGCACAAAGTATAATATTTATGCTTTTATAATGTAAACAAAAGGGACTCGAGGCATCTCTATCTCTCTTGAATTTATTTAAAGGATATATTACCCCTGGCTCAAATATTATTATTTTGTAAATGTATTTTTTTATTATTTTTATTTTGTTTCACTTTTGTCTATTTTACTTGCTTTTTACTTTACTTGCTCTTTGTCTACTGTTGATAATTATTTTATTTTTGTAGATGAAACTGTATTTGCTGCTATGTTTGTTCAATAAAAAAACAAAAAAAAAAAAACGGATATTTGTGGCAATTTTGAAATCCCCGTCAGGGCATGTAGGCTATGTGGAAAAGCTAACCTTTAATGATAATTTATTGATTAATGTTGATGTTGATTGTATTTAAAATATCTGAAATAATTATATTTGTGTATTTAATGTCTCTAAAATGTAGCAATAATGAAGGTATTTAGCTCGTCTTACAAACTAAAGGAAAAGATGGTAATTGAATTGACCCGAATCTAAACATGTCTGGACAATACACATCTTTTCAAGTAGTTGGTTAAAATATGTTATCTATACCATGGCATTTATTTCAGGGATTAAGCTCGTTTTGTACAGAAATAGGAATATGAAGGATATCCAAGTTCAACCTTGACTGCTTGAACAGTGAGAACACACTTTATAGTACAGTAGCGGTTTTAGGCACGGGCGAACCGGGCAGCCGCCCGGGGCGTCATTTTTTCGTGACACATTGGGGGCGGCAGCACGAGCAGATAAACAAAAAATCATCTGTGTCGCGAAGCGGTTTTTCGCCATTTATATCATTTCACTGTGTGTGGAATTGGCAAATTGGCGCTCCCTGCAGCTGCCGGCGCCCCTGCTTGCTGAAAATATCCACTGAAGCTTTGTGTTGTGAGAGAAGTGTAAGGGAGTGGGGCGAGAGGCGCGTGCGACATTTCACCTCTGGGTCTCTCTTAAATGGAACGGACAGGGCGGGGGTGGACGGGGACGGGGGATCCACACTAGTAATATAATTAATAATAGGCTAAAGTCAGTCACACACCTCGACTTTCTTCCAAATAACGCACATTTCATTCATAATGTTATAATACAGGCCTATAGTTCCTGCAAATGAAACAAGGTAATACAAAACGATTATGCAGTCATCAAGGTGAATTGGTTTAGTCTTGACTTCTGGTCCTGAGTGACAGGTGGAGGGTGGGAAATCTGTTGATTGTCGAGTGCCAAATAAACAGAGATGGAGAAGAAAAGGTCAAAGCCAGGTGCCCAATTTCGAAAAAAAAGAAAAGAAGAAGAGGAGAAACGAGCAACAGATAGGTATGCAACTATTGTCTCTATATGATTACAGTATCCATTTCATGAATGAAGGGCTAATGTTAATTGGTGGTGGGTATAACTCTTTGTTAACCTTTTTGCTATGATGCTTGCTATGCTTATACAACAATAATTTGGTTTCAACTCAATCATGAGATCTAATTTATAATATTGTGCTTTGCAATAAAATTGTTAAAAGTTCAGTTATCATTTCCATCAGTTGGTTTAACATTAGGCCCTGTAAATAACCAAGGGCATTTTATTTGCTACACAGTATGCTAAGTATTGTTTCCTAAGTATAGTTTTACAAGTCATAACTAAAAGTGTGTCATGCGTATAATTTGAGGCAGTAACCTAATGGCACCTCCATGAAAGTTAGATTGATATACAAATTTTGGTTGAAAAATATCATGAAACCCAAAAAGTTTTTGTTTTTGCCTATACATATAATTTAAAGTCATTTTATTTTTTTAAACAACTGAGTCCCAGTGACCATAGCATAACGTGAATAAAATATATTTCAATGTATTTTTTTTACTATTTGTTTCTATGCTCTAAACAATGTGATGACATGGGGGGAAAAATGAAATAAATAAATGTTTTTATTTTCCGGGTCTAGGAGGATATAGCGTGTAATGACAGACATTTAGTGTGTAAGAGCATGTTTATGTAACCCTTCTATTATGTTTTGAGTTAATTTGACCCTAGGCTGTTTTAGCTTTATAAAACATTATCCTATGGTCTTTTGATTTCAAATGAAGTTAAATTGCAATTTCGGGGGCACTTCTAAAATATTTTGGAGCATCCTCTGCCACTGGTCAGGATGAGCCAACCACCTCCTCCGCTACACATATGTCTCCACAAATATCTGATATTGAGGATGAAGACCTCTTTGCCTCTACTTCTACCCAGCATGAGCTTTCAGGTGTGCATATCGTGTGTGTGTGTGTGTATGTGTGTGTGTGTGGGCTACAAGACAACTGCAATTTAATGTAATTTTAATATTTCTGATAATTTATGAGTAGGACTGTGTTTTTTCACTGCTATGTGTTTTGAGTAATATGCCAATATGCTGTCTGATAGAAATGCCTGGAGCTGAACCCCCACTGAGCCCCACTGGCCCTCACATCTGACTGACAGGATTCGGACTGAGCTGGTTCACAGAGGACCAAGTAAAGTGCCACCTGGCTTTGTTTTCCGTAGGAATGAGAGTAATGGGAGAAGTTGCCACCACTAATATTTTAATAAGACATTAGTAAGTGGTGAAAAGATGGCAAGAAGTTGGCTGATTTCTTCAATTAAGAACAACAGCCTCTTTTGCTTCTGCTGCAAATTGTTCTCCAAGAGGAACATCAATTTAACAAGTGCAGGAATGGCAAATTGGAAACATGCATGCAATGATCTCACATCATATGAAAATAGTTGTTATAATAAAATATTGCTGTTTGTGCAGAACTTTGTTTGCTAGTTTTTGTGTGTGTGTGTGGGGGTGGGGGGGGTGGGTTTGGGGGCGCTCGAAAGGGGTCTCGCCCAGGGTGTATTTCAATGTAGAACCGCCACTGCTTTATAGGACGCATTTTTTTATCATCGAACCAGTCGTAAAACTTTATCAAGTTCAAGGTGTTGATAAAAGAGTCATTGGTCTCAGTGGATTGCTCAATGAGTGATTTGTGTGTCTGATAAAGGGGATGCAAACAACATCCTCTAGATTTGACCTTTAGATGCAACCTTCATCTTTCATAATCTCTGATATTAGTGTATAACAAGCATGCTGGATATGCAAATGACTGCAAATGTTTTGAAATAAAGTGATTTACTATATATATATTTTTTTTCAGCTTCAGGAAACTTTCATGTCTCAGGTGCATTGCAATTACAACTGATCGATGTTCAAATTACTACTCTAGTCTTTTTGTTATATGAAGGTGACGTACAAATGAACTGGCTTAAACTTGTAATCATGCCACTATCGCAGAGGTGCCCAAACTTTGCATTATGAAGGGCCAAAAATCAAACTTGAACAAATTGTTGCATTATATCAAAATATATTAAAATGCATTAAAAATATCAAATTCCCTTACAATATATTCTCTAAATTTCAATGCAAAAATTAGAGCTGTAGTCAAGTCCGGCCTTGTCGAGTCCAAGTCAAGTCCAAGTCCAGGACTAGTCGAGACCGAGTCAAGACCGAGTCCAAAGAGGTTCGAGTCCAAGTCAAGTCCAAGTCCAAAATTTTCGAGTCCAAGTCAAGACCGAGTCCAAATGAGAGAAAAAAGGGTCTTCTTCAAGACCACACACTTAACTACTGATAATGTTTGTGATGCGAGAGACAGCATATCTCTTATTCTAAGAAAATAATTTGACATTATTATTTGTAATGATCAAAAAGCATGTGCAAAGTAAAAACTCTGTAGGACAGGGGTCTCCAAACTACATCCTGGATGGCCAATGTCCTGAAAAGTTTAGCTCCAACTGGCCTTAACACACCTGGAAGATTCTAGTGTGTTTAGTAAGAGCTTGATTAGCTGGTTCAAGTGTGTATAATTAGGGTTAAAGCTAACAGGGGCGTTAAACAAGATCCCGGGCCCTATATGCATAGGCAGTCCCATGCCCCCCACCCATGAAAATATCCAGGTAAAATAAAATATATTTCAGATTCATACTTTTCAATGGCCCGCTCTTCCTTTGGGGCCTGGTAATCAGTACTGGTTTTACCCCCAGTCCGACCCTGGGAGCTAAACTATAAAGGACACTGGCCCTCTAGAGTTTGGAGCTGTAAGGTCAAATGATTTGTATGTACATTATTTTCATTTTATTTACTTAATAATGCTGCTTTTGCTGACATTATGTCTGTGGTCAAAAATGTATATGACTGATGCTTTGGCACAGTGCACTCTCAGAAAAAAAGGTACATGGTGGTACAAATAATGTTCCTCGAAGGACGGTTTTGTACCTTTTTAATAATTGTACCCTAAATGGTACAGGAAAGACCTCTGATGAAACTGTTTGGTACCTTTTAAGGTACATCTGAAATGAAGGTACAAAATTGTTCTCACATCAAGGGTACATTGAATACCTGTCAACCTTGATAGACAGCTCCCTTATTATTACATTTGCAAATAGCATACAATCTCTGTGAACGAAAATGATTAAATCGTAAAGATATGAATAATTTACAGATTAAAATATTTAAATGAGTTTATACAACTGTCTTAAATGTACATTATCATAACAGTTCTGAAAATAGTGCTAAAAACATGTGAAAACCACTAGGAAACAGGTTTTGTGATATTTATAAAACAAAATACATGCAGTTTTTTTAATAAATATTTTAATAGACAATCATGATTAAATACATTTATCATTGGTATCCACGCAATTTGTCTTTTGCTTTCCTTTGCAATCCAACCAAATTACTGTTTCATGCACGATTGGTTGCTGTGTTAAATAATTTGCATAGCAACAAGACACTGATTGGTCGAATTCGGCATCGCTGCTGCAGCCGTTACGGAATTTTCTGTCATTACGGAGAGCGGGAAGAAGCACTTCTGAAACACACGTCCAGGCATTTTGCTTCTGTCTTTTTCGACTTAAAAGCTCAAAAATATTAAGAAGCTGGATTTAAATGATCAAATAGTTTGTAGACGAAATGTAAAGGTGAGTTTTGATTATTTGTGTTTATAGTTTTTATATAATTAGTACATGTGACAAACAATTTAAATGTTTCAACTACTCAAAGCGAAATTAGAAACGTAAATTTAGCATATACGACAGCATGCAATGCTGTTATCCATTTGTGTACACGTTTTGACATTTTTAAAGCAGTTAATTACTTAAATATTACGTTACAATACACAATATGTCATAGGCATAGCAACACGACATTGATTGGCCAAAGAATTTTCAAACAGAACGGAGAGCGGGAAGCAGACAACCATGGCTTTGTCGTCGATGTCGTCAGAAGAACTCCTTTTAAAATTAACAGAGGCCGGACTCGAATTCTCAGAGGAAGAAAAGAGAAAATTCAAAGGTGAGTTTTATATTTAATCCAATCAAAAATGTATAAAATGTTACAGCTATTTAAGCATGGCATTAGCAAGTTTATTTAGCTTATGTACGAATCCAGTGCTATTAACCGTCCGCTTATAGTATAAAGTGATTTAGTTTGTGTGCTGCAATTCTGGTAAATTAAGTTATGCCTGGTTCAGATTAATTTACAAGATTTTTGTGTCAGTTATGATAGTCACGGTGTCTCGCCCACACACACTGTCGCTCACTCACTCGCGCACACACACACACACACACACACACACACACACACACTCACTGTTGTTCGCTCACATACTCACTCACTCTTGACAGAACCGTCGTGGATGACCGTTAAAAATTAAACATGCTAGTCGTGATGTCGTGAAGCATCGCACTCGCGACATTGTTTGTCGCCTATTATGAAAGTGACGTGACATTCAGCCAAGTATGGTGACCCATGCTCAGAATTCGTGCTCTGCATTTAACCCATCCGAAGTGCGCGCACACACACAGAGCGGTGAACACACACACACTGTGAACACACACCCGGAGCAGTGGGCAGTTATGACACACTATACGAGATGAAACTATTGAATCTTGCGTCCCGACGCCCGTTGTGGTTTATGAATCCCCACGACACCCTGCGTCAAACTGATCTGTTAAATGTTATCGTGTAATCTGAACCAGGCGTTAATTTAACGTTTGACATTCGTTACACATACGGTTTCATACCTATTAAACTCTGTGCATTTCATGTTTTCAGCCCAAACCCAACTCTGATATACAAATAACGTCCGTCTTGTGCATGTTCAAAAAGTAGATATATTGCAAAAGTCCAGACAAACTTGTGACGTGTGTTCTTTGTGTTCTGCCCATCAATCTTTCCCCGTGTTTAAAATAGTGTGATTAACGTTACCTGATTCTGCCCTATCTATAAGTCATATACATTTCATTCATTGTAAGTTTTTTGAAACTTAGCAAATGTCTCTTTGACTCTTAGATTTTGAAGTTGATGGGGAAACTGTCAGTGCTGGTCTCACGGATCACATGATAGCACAACTTTTTGAGAAGTCTTTTAAGAAGCAAGTTAAATTTATCAAACTTATCCAACAACTTGAAGAGAACCAGAGTGAAGAACCGTCTGAAAGTCTGACTACACCTTCAGCTTTGAGGCAAGTATTCGTATTGTTTTATTTATGTTCCCTTATATTTTCTTCTGATTGACTGATTTTCTTTAAGTCCTTAAATTTTGTATTATTTTTTTTGCCAGAATGACATTGATGTCAGTCTTGATAAAGCACAGTAAAACTGCACTTCAAAGTCTGAAAGATTTCACAGAAGTAACTTTATTAGAAGTCTATTAACCCAAACTCTGATGCTTCAAAACTTCAATAAAGAGATCGTAAAATAAGTCCAAATGAATTAAGTCGGTTAATTAATTTGTTTATTTAAAATCTGGCCATCATTTTATGTTACAAAAAGTGCATAATGCTGCTTATTTTTGTTGGTTTCGACATATAACTCTGTGAAGTGATTTCAGTATATGTGAGTACTTTTTGAACATTCCAGAACATTTTATCAATAGCTGCGTTTACATGGACACTTGTAATTTAATTGATGGCTCAATCGGACTAAAAAACCTTCATGTAAACACCTTAATCGATCTGATTTAGCTTGATCCGGATGAAATTTAGATCGGATTGAAATGGGCGGTTTATCCCTTTTGTAATCCGATCGAGAGAACCGGATTGAAAACCGAAACTGAAAGGACTGTGCAATGACGTTAAATAGCGTAATGACGTATGACGCGTGGAACGAGCTGTTCTTCCTGTTGAATAAAGTGTCATATTAATAAGTTTCCCGTCATTCTAAAATCCTAATTTCACTCGCGTCTCTGTGAAGTGAAGCAGGACAACGTCCCACCAGTCCTTGTTTTGGATTCTTATCCAAAGATGTCTGGTTTTGGCCGTGGTGAGGGGCATTTTTCCTGCGTGATCAATAAGCAGCACGGCAAAACGGTTAATCTACTCTAAATTATGACCAGAGACAAATTAATATTATGTCTGCTGTTTAAAACAAATAAATAACCAATAGAGGAGAATATTTATGCACGAACAGCCGGAAACTCTGTATATTTGTGCAGTGTGCGCATGTCAAAACATCAAATCCGATTTGAAACTTGTGACACATAAACGCGCACATCAACCTGATTACTTTATTTATCATTCATGTAAACACCTTGTTCGGATTCATCAATTGTATTTATTTCATTCTGATTGTGTCCATGTAAACGTAGCTAATGCTGTTAAAATTCAGAGATCATTTTGGTCACTATAATCGTGATATGAACATTTTTGTACTGTTTCATCTCTATTCTGTGTCATTCCTCTGTCTAAACAGCCAAGAGCAAAGAATTTCAGCCCCATTCCTCGTCTTCTCACTACCAAATTCCCAAAGGATGTTCAGTTAAAATTGGATAACAAAGAATCACGTCATAAGATCAGCACTTACCGGCATAAAATTGTACGAGTGCTGCACGAGACTATGGCTCAGCACACACTGTAAGTTTAATAAACACTATTTTGTTTTTTAAATTCCAAACCCTGGTAAACATTTGTAGTAAATTTGCGCACTTTTTTTAATCTTCTGATAGATATCCTTCAAACAGTGACTATGTTTGTGCAGTCAAGGCTCTTATCTCCAAATACCCTTACCTGAGAGATGCAGAGGGAAATGGATATGTAAGTCAACTGTTTAATATTTATTTTTTAGACATTAAAGTAATATACAATTTATAGACATGCTTAAAAGGTCATGAAACCTGCTGTTTTAGCACCAGTTGGTTCTTGCTACAGTTAAATTTTTTTTTTTATTCTATTATGGCAATATTCACTAGTTCAGTGCTGAAAAATAGTATAAAGTTCCCATTAGAGCATGGTGTGTGAACTGTTGCTTTATACTATGGTGAGAAAATAAATAACATTAATTAAAATTAATTGTTTTTTGTTTTTTTTTTCGTATTTGTATTTGTTATTCCAGGAAATGGGTCGAATGCATGCCGTAAATTTAAGCCGGTGTTTCCAGGATTCCTTCAGCAAAATTGTGTCCAATGTTTTGAGTTTGGCTAAGGGGAAATCCGTTATAGAAGCACATTACATGGATGCCAGAAGAGAAGCTGTTGCAGAGAGTCTTTGTGGTATGCATGTTTTCCGTTTAGACAGCTTGTATTGAAAATACAAATTGAATATTGTACGTCTTTATACAGGCTATAAGCTGCCTGGGGGGCGGGATGTTAAATCACTAATTCGAGAGTAAAACGTTCACATTTTTTAAATAAGAAATTAATAATTATTTTTTAAAAAGTAGTTTTCGGCCAAGTGCATCTAGAAGTTTTGGCCCTGAATTTATTCGGTGCATCCCTGAAAGTAAGATGATATAAAAACTATTCTGGCTTAAGTGTAGATAGACAGTTGTAACTAGTCATTGGGAATATGAATTTAATCCAGATTTACTTTTGATGTTTGTAATATTGTTTTTTCCATTCTGTTTAGGAAGAACCAGCCACACCATATCCCACTGTACAGATTTTGGGAGCGTCTAACTGGAAACAGGTCTTCAGCGAGAAGAGAATTTTCAGCACTGTGAAAATGAAGGGATCTTTGCTGAGCAGTTGGGGTGGAGGACAGTGTTCTCTCTGCTTTTTGCACGTATTTTGTATTCAACCTTTCGTCCCTCATACAACAGGAACACACTACTCTTTCTCCAAAGGCATGTGTTGAAGCTAACTGCACCTGGTGACAAACCATTGCCAACTGCTGTTGTCAGGATTATTTTATCTTAGACTGAGAGGATGCCACGACCCTATGCATGTCCAAATTGTTCACAGACATTCATGAATATTGCTGCTTCCTTAAGCAAAAGACACCAATTCAAACAGTGTTGGGAGTTTTCATCAGAAAGCATGTTGAGTGATTATGAAAAAGTGACTGGAACAAGCATACGCACTCCATTTACATTTTTACCCAGAGAGCTTCAAAATACACTTAAAAGTCACAAAAGTTGTCAAGCCATAGATTTTGCAGGTAAAACACTTCAACGTGTAAATAATGTAAAGTACAGCACCAAAGATGTGTTTGTTATTGATGTTGTGCATACAGAGGAAGTTCCTTTATTCTTTCAGGTTAAGTACGTTTTCAGTGTAGATACATTGTGGATACTGTGTGGGAAACTGTTGCTCCCACAATCGTTTGACTCTCATTTCCATGCATTTCGTGTTTCAAATGATAAGGATTGGTTTTGTGTGATGCCAGCAGAGAAACTTGACCAACAGGCACTTGACCTTTATGTGGTTGATGACCATTTGTATGTAAGAGCCAGATATGCATAGTCACTCACCTACAAAACATTAGGTTTACATCTCATTAAAATGTTTATAATGCTATACATAATTTAATTACTCCTTTAAAACTGTTAATGTTATGTAAATTCAAGGCTATTGTGTGGAAGTTAAAAATTTAAAAGTCTAAGTTGTATTGTGAATAGCTTGTGAATTTTTATTGTAGATTGGAAAATGAAATTGACATTTGACATTTTAGTGAAATATTTTATATTATAAATGGAGAAATGTTTTTATGTTCTGTTAAAAATTTTTAAATCTTCATTGTAAAGTGTACAGATGTATTTACAAAACAAGAAATATTTGAACTTGTAACAAAGTATTCAAACATGTATTTATGTGTATTGTGAATAGCTTGTTTTTTTTTTTTTTAGATGGGAAAATGAAATCGACATATTGTGACAATTTAGTGAAATATTTTGTAGCAAATGGAGAAATGTCCTGTTAAAAATGTTTGAAAACTTCATTGTAAACTGCAGAGATGTATTTTACAAAATAACCTGTAACAAAGTATTCAAATACAATGTATTTATGTGTATTGTTTCTCATATTAAATTGATTTTATTCAATAGAAAAATGGCCTTTAATAGTTCTTGAAGGAACATATTTGACACGATTAAGGTACAAAAGGGCTTGTCACTGGGGTGGTACCTTAAAGGATCAAATTTGTACCTTAGATAAAGGTACAATATTGTACCAGTAAGTAAAAAAAAAAAAAGGTACATTTTGGTTTTCCATGGTACAAATCATGTCCTTAAAGGTACAAACTATAATGGTACAAATTTGTTACTTCACATTAAGGTACAATTTTGTACCAGTAAAAGGTACTGCCCCAGTGACAAGGGTTTGTACCTTCTTTGGTACAAAATTGTACCTTTTTTTCCGAGAGTGTGCACAGACACACGCAAAGCTCGGGATATGACAAATGCACGCAGCAAGGCTAGAAGGATACGTTTGGCTCTACTGGGCATGCGCACATAAATACAGCGACATTTTTGTCATACTGTGCTTGTGCTTGCATAGACTAGTCGAGCGCTGTCGGAAACAATCGACTACTCCAGCATGCATTAACTATAATGCACACAAAGTGTTTGCAAGTACAATGTGAATTTTAGAATTACAATATTGCGTGGAGCTGTTACTATATGACCTTATCTATGTTGCATGTAAAAAATAAAAGGGTTCAGCTAGGGTTGTGCCTGAAGCCAAATGCCTTATTCGGAATGGCAAGGTTAATGGCTTAAAAAACGATTAACGGACAATTAATAATTCTGCCTGAATACTCGACTGAAGCTGACACAGTCTGGTGTTTTGTTAGATAACAGGTGAGCCAGGGGATCAGCGCCAGAAGTGAATGAATGTAAACTTTATGAGTGAAAAGCGCGCAAATCAAACACCGCATTGTTGTCGCCTCTCTGTTTATCTCTCAGAAATCAGAGCGTTGCAAGAGTAATTTTACCTATAATAATACATCATACACGTTATATTATTTGTATAATTTAAAAGGCAACGATTTAAAGCTTAGGCTACGATGTGAAACGAATGAATAAGCACAGCGCGCTCACCAATCAAACAGCCGCGCTGCGCGTCTCAGTCTCTCAAAAACCATTCAGTTCAAGAGTAGGCTAATAATCAGCTTCGATACGGATACATTGTCTACTTGTCCTACATGTTTGCATCTTTACCTTTTGCTGGTTTGCGCGGAACACACACATCTGTTTAGTGAAGTTCATTAACATAAAGAATCGCTCAAGTGTTCTGTTCTGCGTAATGAAAATGTGCGCATTGAATGGATTCAGTCGTGTTCAAATGATCACTAAACGTTTGTCATGACATCTCTCTGCTTGCATGATAAATATTATTTTAAAAATTAATAATTAACTGACTGTTACATGAAAATTAAATAAGTAATGTCATAATTATAAAGTTTTTAAAATTTACATATGTAATTGTTGCATAAGGCTATACATGAATATGTGTTGATTGATAAAAAAAAAAAAAAAACTATTTAATGTGTTTTCATTTACAATAGCATGACCCACGAGTAGCCAAGTAACTCGAGCATTTTTTCTTTAAAAAATCTACTAGCAGAAATCAGTAGTCTTGCAACCCCTATACTGTACAACAATAATTAGTATTTCATTATTGTAAAGGGTACGTTTAAGGCTATCTGGGTGTAGACGTAAATAAAACACAATCTAACAGGTAGAAATTAAATTAGAAACATCTAAACTTTTCAGGTCGCATGTGCACCACTGGTCATGCACATCCTTTCCCGGAACAATACTGAAAGCCAAGATGGAGAAACAGATGATCATAGCTGTACAAGGATTTTTGTATCCATTTTGTAAATGAATATATTAGCAGAGTTACTACAAGGGATGTTTAGTGCTGGAAATCCATTTATTCTTTGCTGAAACTTCTGCGTCATCATGAAGAGCGAGTCATGGTTGCCCAGCAACAGCAGACGCCACTGGAGCGCGAGCGCAGATTACAGAGTGCTTTGGAAATAAGGAGAGCGCGCGCCTAGCGTTTTCCACACGTTTTCAGTCGCAACATCATGCAAATGTTTTTTGTTTTGAAGGATAATTTTTTTTTTTTTTTTTTTTTTTTGCTGGACTCGGTCGAGACCAACTAGAAGACTTGGCGAGTCCAATGGCCAAGTCCGAGACAAGTCCGAGTGCAAATGCAACGAGTCCGAGACAAGTCCGAGACGACAGAAAAATGTCTCGAGTCCGGACTCGAGTCCAAGACCGGACTCGAGTACTACAGCCCTAGCAAAAATAGAACCAAAAAAGTGCTGTGTAACAAAGAAATTAGAACTGAAGATAAGCTCCCATGGCACCCTATTTTTATGCCATTATATGTTAAATAAAATAGATAAATAGTGGAAATGAGAAAAGTATGTGTTAAGAATGTTTACTTTCTAAACTTCACCAGAGCCCAAACTGCCCATAATAATCCCCCAGGTACATATAATGGAATGTCTGTAAATCATGTATTACTTTTTTTTTTTTTTAACACTAGGTGCATTATTATTGTACATCAGAGAAGTATCTGCACATCCCCCACTTCCTTCTGTGTGTGTCAAACGAGAGTTTGAGGTTTGAGTTGTCTAGACAACCAAGTCCATCTCGTGTACATCATGTTCAGGGAAATAAGAGAGCGGCCTCCTGTTTATCAAACTACCAAATACTCACGGGGGACTGGGACGAAACTGTTTAAATTCAAGCATCTGAGAAAAGTGACGCCGAAGAAAAAGTGTCTGACATTACATTTTCATTTGAGAATCTCATAACATGTTTAATTCTGCATGAATATAATATTTCTCTTTTACTTATCAGCATCTTACTGTAAAACAATGCACATTTAAAATTACACCCATATGACATTCAAATGACACCATACCACAACTTCATAAGTACATGTAATAAGCCGATGAAACAGTGTGGGTTTGCACAACATAGCAACCACCCCTCCCCCTCAGGAAAGAGCTCTACAAGTGCAGCAAACAAGATAATGCTTCAAACATTCATGCAATTAGGAAACTATTCATAAATACACACACAGAACACGTGTAACATCATCCACCGATGATATTTTCTCACAGACCAACACCGCTGTTATTTACACTGATGGACTGTCATGTTTTTAAAGCCTCACCGTTGGACTATGTGGAAGCCTGATGCAATCTGATCACATGTTTAGTAGACTTCCTCTTTATTTCTTTGTATGATTTTGATGTATGCTAAAGACCAAGGGCTTTTTCTCTCATTTCTGATCAGTCTTTTATTCGGTTTAAATGCCCTTAAAAGGAATTGATTCGAGTCCATCTTTGAACGAAACTCGCTGTAGTCCAATAGGCGTGCATTCGTGCTTCTTTAAGACAGCGACTGCAGGGCCTCTTCCTGTGGTTTGCACCATGTGGCCTAAAAAGTGTTAAAAGGCGACAACGTCTTTCTCTTCTCGCTGTTGTTTCCGGGATCAAGCAGGCAGAGAAACTGGTAAGCCACCGCTCTTCAGTATAACATAAAATATTGGATAAATCTGACTGCATTTCTGTTTTCAGCTAATAATTCGTAAATGATGGTAAACTGCTTAATGTAATTTAAATATAATTAGGTAAATTTGCTAAAACTTTTTAAAAAGTGAATGAACTTTTTTTTTTAACTCGTAGTACAAAACCAACATTTAATAGTCAATTCCAATAGTTCACGCTGAATCCACTTCACATACATTTTTTACACAAGGCGGCAAAACTGGAGGTTTTATACAGTTTTATTTTAGATCAGTTCATTACACATGCAATATTTCATTTTCACCTACAGAACGGGCAATGAAAATGACTCTAAGCTTCCTGGTGGTTTACAGTCACACAACTGAAGCTGATGCAGCTGAACATCCAACTATACTCTAATATATGACCTGGTTTATTTTATTACATCATTTTGATCTACTTTTCATTTCAGGTTTCAGCAAATAGTTGTAAAATGAACATTCGGAGCACATGGAGATAAGAGGAAGCATGCAAAGAAACAATTGGTGCGAGAAGAGGAGAGGCGGGAACATCAGAGGTACAGTGCAGTCACTCATAAAGTAGACAGCACTACTAAAGGTCTCTACACAGTGTAGTGTTTCCTACTTTATGGATGAGTGTACTGTTGGCTGCGATGGACGAGCTTATGGAGAACCAAAGATGCTCAATCTGAACGTCTTGCGAATTACATATTAATAAAGATTGTGTTTCATGACTAATTGTAATGCAATATTCAATATGTGTTGTTGTTGTTGAATGTATTTGTCTTTATATTTGCATGTTAACTTGTATCAAACAACTCTGAATTCATAAAAAACGGTAATAAAACGAAGCTGAACTGAATGACTGTGTGGGAAACCTATAGTGCAGTTGCTGTAAACAGGAAGGAGATTACAAAAATAGCTCAAATCGTATAAAGACATCAGCAGTGAAAAGAAGATGCATAAAGTATAAAAACATAATTATTAAGTTATCATTAAAGCTAAAATGCACTAGCTGCTCCCAAAAGCTCTTGAATTAATCAGAAATGTATGTGTTTTTTTTACATATTTAATTAATGCTAAGGACAATGCGAAGAGGAAATGTCAAGTGCACTTAGAGACACACATGACACAATAAATCATGAACATTAGAGGAAACAAGACACATAAAATTAAATGAATTCAGTAAAGTGGGTTATAATCACAGTCTGAGGTCACTCTCATGTTCCTGGTTTCTGATTTCTTTCAGTCCCAAGGCAATGATTGCAAAAAGTTTGACGGCACAAGACCTCGATAACCATGTAGATCTCCCTGGATCAATATAAAACAGTTATTCTTTAACTTATGACCTTTAAAATACTCATGTATTGTTAACAGAGTCATAGTACTCACGTAATAAAATCCATCACTGTCCATTTCCCCTAAAACATAAATAATATCTCCTGCACGAAAGGGAAGCTCATCCTAAAAGAGAAAACAATAATAATAATAATAATAATAATAATAATAAACATTGATTAAAAACTCTATTTCATATTTTAAAATTCTATATAGTCGTATTCCAAGCAGTTATCAATGTATTGTTTATCAAGTTGTCAATAAATCAATACATAGCTAGGATGTGAAGTCTATGTCCAGATTCTTATCTTTAAAGAAATTTAACAAATGCATGAATGAATGATTGAATAAAGAAATAATAGACCATACTTGTTATATTTATAAACTATTTTCATTGTCTATGTGTACAACCTTTCAAAAGGTCTATTATTGTTTTCCTTGTTTCAGCGTGTTACCGTAAATATCTAAAATATTACTTAAACATATTTAAATTGTACATGTAATCAACATAAAAATGTATAAATACTTTTATGTAATAATATTTATAATTATTATTTAATTTATTATTTTAATGTTTATTAAATTACAAAATCTGGTTTGTTGTCAAATAAATTTTTTTTTTTCATATTAATTAGAAAATGCAATCACCTCAATATCTATGTTTGGAGAACTTTCCCATGGGTCATAATCAAAGATGGCCAGCATCCTGTGGACCTTCACGCCATCCGGCACACTAGTTGTTTCGCTGGGTGCTAAAATTAAAGTACAAAGTAGCAATGACACAATCCCTAAATCCATACAAGTGTGCTTTTTTGAATTGATGTGTTAAATATGACTAGTTTCATTAAGTAACAAAAGAAAGAGAAAATGTTAAATACTTGCCTATGGAAGGCGTCTCTTCTGGTAAAAAGCCTTGCTGGAACAGACGAAGTTTAAACTCTCCGTCTTCCACGGGGATCTCAGAAACCATGTTGCTCGGTACAAAACCAAAGCGGCCAGCGGTCTCCCCGCTATAGAAGCCGTCAGCATCTTTATCTCCATATACCTACAAAAGAGCACATCGCTATCTCTGAGGCTTCCATCACCGCATGAGCAAAGTATGACAGAAACGATCTGAAGACCATGCGTTTCATTTAGCATGTTCATGTAAAATGCAAAAGTTCAATTTACTAATGGAGTTATGAATAATTATGAATTTAGATATGGAAACATACAGAAAAATGCACATGAATACATAACCATTGTTACTTTAATGATCTGTCCTTGTTCAAAAGGCAGTTCCTCCTCCATAGTTTCAGGGTTTGGTGACATCACTGCAGGGTTGTATGAGAACAGAGCCAAAAAGAGGCGCACGTTCGGGTCAAACATTTCCCTCTCGGATTCCCAGTTCTCTATACCGTTTGGTGTAGCAACCGTAAGACCATTCTGGATATAGATAGACATCCAGCCGAGTCATTCCAGTCTGCTTCTATGCCTGCGACTGTCCAACTGATGTCACCTCAGTAGACAGACAGGTGGTTAGCAAACACACATATGCTCTCTATAGTTTTAGCATTAAGAGCTGTAGCCAAGCTTATCTGCCTCAGACTAATCCTCTTGGAACAAATGAATCAGTTTTACCTGAGACATCATTAACTTCTAACCTGACTCGTCAAATGTTTGTCCATTCTGTAAAGTCAGTCTGCAAAACTCTTTAGTGAATGAACAGATTTCACTTCATGGACTTGGAGCACTGAGGAACTGAATAACACTCTGCCAGTGCATTTGTCTGCACACGGTCCTGCCGATTAGCTGAGCCATCCGTTCTGAACTGTGCCAAGTAGAGCTAGCTGTCAACCACATTATCGTCAAGGAAGTAACCCTGCAAGTCCCTTTCACCTTTTCAGGGACAATCCCTTACAGTCAACAAAAGGTCTGCATGGGTCAACTTAAGGAAACCAAAATCATTGTGAAGATATAAGATAAGATATAAAGATGCAATAAAAAAAAAAAAAATAGATTTCATAAGGACCTATTATTGTATACAAATTCATAAATTAAGTTGTTTTTATGAATTCAATAAATCAGAGTTTTTTTTATTAAACCATTAAAATGTAAAATGTATGTCATTTTCCACACAGGCACACTTCATGTTTGGTTGAAATAATCCTTGTTAACACGTGTTAAATGTATAATTTCCTTCCATTTAATTTAAATGTGTAATTAAATAAATAAAACAAATGTATATTTTAAAGTTTAAAATTAGACAGCCTTGCATAGACAATTAGCCTAGTACTTAGACAATTGCATAGTGAAAATTACCCCAAAGCACCACCTAGTGTCCAATCTACTCTAATACTATTATAACCTGTTTAAATGTGAACAAGGGATCTACAACATTTAAGAAATCCTTTGCATGTACATGAAAAAGATTGCACACAACTATGGGACACGGTTGTGCAGCAGCAAACATCACAACAGTGAAAGGAACCTCAAGGTTGTAAATGTGTGAAATTGTATAGGGCCACGTTCCTGTATTTTGCCTGGGGCCCCCAAATCATTAAATCCGCCCTTACAACATATACAGCACATACTTACAGAGAATTAAAATTGCATTACTCTCAGACCCTTGGTGCATACTGATAAAAATACATATAGATACAGATTAAATATAAAATACAACTATACAAATAAGGGAATTTTAATACATTTAAATAAAGTAAAATAAAGCAGCACATGGCAGATATAGTGCAAACCAGGGAAGTGAACAAACAGTGCAGACAAAATGACTGTAGTGCAAAAGAGCTGATTCAGTCTGATTAAAGTGACAAAAAGCTCAGAGAGCAGTTCTTTATTTAAATTGACTGAAGAGGTAGTTGAATTATGTAGTGAGCAGACCAATGCTGCGCAAAGTGTCTGGTGCAAGTCACAGTTTGTTAGTGGAAGGGGTGAGTGGAAGGACCTGTGGATGTGGGAGCTGGGGCGGGGGGCAAAAGAGGGCAGGGGGTTCAGAGTTCAGTGGTGCCTGGTGCAAAAGAGTGTGGTGGGGGGGGGGGGGGCAAGGTTGGGAGGGAGGGAGTTCAGCTTCCTGACAGCCGGATGAATGATGCTGTCCTTCAGTCTGCTGGCCCTTGCCTGGAGACACCGCAGTCTGTGGGATCGCTTGCGATGCAGAGGGCTTTGCGGGTGAGACAGGTTTCATAAATGTCCTGGAGGGAGGGGAGAGAGACACCAATGATCCTCAGATTGCACTGGTCTTGTAAAATGACTCATATGAAGATCCAAGTTGCTTGTCTGTTCCACCAGTCTGATATATAGCACATCTATAACCTTTTTAAGCATGGACAAAACATATCCTAAATATTACTATAATTGTGTCATCCCCAAAATCCTCCACTCCAAACAGGAGGGTCGCTAGATATGTTCATAGGGGGTGACTCATTCTCCCATATTGCATTTGTTCTTAGAAGATGTCCGATGTGCCATCATCAGCACTGCTGATATGTGGCCTCTTGACTCCCATATAAGGACTATTACATCATGAATGAGGCACCCGGAATGGCAAGCCATTTTAACATTTATTCTTTAAACATTTCCTATTTTACGTTACTAGTTAGTAGTATATACTGGTAGTTATCCTAGTAATTTTACTGTACCGTATTTTCCACACTATAAGGCGTACTTAAAAGCCTTTAATTTTCTAAAAAAACGACAGTTTGGATGCAGGATGCATAACGCAAATCCAGTCAAACATTTGACTGCAGTATCTTCTATTCTATGCGCTTTATAATATGGTGTGCCTTATAAATGAAAACAGTTCTAAAATAGACCATTCATTGAAGGTGCGCCTTATAATCCGGTGCGCCTTATAGTACAGAAAATACGGTAATTTATTTAATAGTGTTAGTCTTAGACAAATACCCATAAATGCAAGACTCATAATAGTATATGTTTTAATTGTTACTATTAGCATTTAGAGAAAAGTAATGACATAAAATGAACATGACAAGGCATTAATCAACCTCCCACTCTAACTTAATTGGTTAAGATATTACTTTATATTTCTTTGTAGTTTGTTCTGTTATCTTCTCTAAATTTAACGTAACGACTGGAATTTGCATTAATGACTATTTAAATATGTAATGGTTTTGACTAAAAGCAAGAAAAATAGTATACACATTACTTGCAACTTAAATAGCTACGGTTAACTAAAGAATAAGTACTATGTACTAGTCACTAGTAAAGCTGGAATAGTCAGAAATGCCTGAAATACATACTAGACAGAATTAGTCACAATGTATGCATTCATGGAATATACATAATTCACTTAATTATTACTATAGCAACCACATGTAGCCTAATGTGTGACAAGAACATTTAAAAATAGTGTTACCTTAAAAAGTTTTAGTAGGGTAACAATAGACAGGCCTGGGCCTACTTGTTAGTTTTAAGAAATAAATGTTGTTGCAGCTTGCCATAGCACCCACGTTTAGAACCCTGACGTAGCCCTCCAGCGCGTGAGGAGGGGCGAGGGCGGCCCGTCGGCACGAGCGCAGACAGCAAGGAACAGCTGCAGAGAGGCTCTCGTTCATTGAATTACACCGCATAGCTCATACAATATTACTGTTTCTTCCCCTAAAAACGAATAATATCATCCAAACCATAACCATCCAACATGGTTGACCGCGAGCAGCTGGTTCAAAAAGCCAGGCTGGCTGAGCAGGCAGAGAGATATGATGATATGGCAGCAGCCATGAAATCGGTAAGTCATTCTTTCAAATTTACCCTTGGGTTTTCATTTGATTGATGATGTAGTTTGACCAACGATCGCTAAATCTATCTATCTATCTATCTATCTATCTATCTATCTATCTATCTATCTATACTAAGACAATTTTATATATATATATATATATATATATATATATATATATATATATATATATATATATATATATATATATATATATATATAATTGTCTTATTATGCATAGCTTACTTTATGCTCGGTCCATTTGGAGGAAAAATGCTAATGGTGAATGATCATAGGCTATAGGTTGAGTTACAGTAAAATATGTCATCTAACGGGAGCCTTTAATATAATGTCATATAATACATTTTGGGATGCTGATCTAGGGTAAATCAGTGCTTTATTAATGAGAGTGCAGTGGATCGGGTGTAGACTGTCTGGATCTTGGGCGGTGCCTCCCGTCTTACCCGAGCCCACATTCAAATGAATGAGACGATACATGACAAATGTAAAAAGATGTTTTAACGTCGCTTTCAGCATAAAAAAAAAAAAAAAAAAAAAAAATTATATATATACTAGAATACACTAAAAAATACACTAGAAATAGGCGTTTTGTCATTGTTGTTCATTAACCAGTCATAATGTCATAAATGCATCAGATTATTATTTTCCATCATCAGCATATAAAAATTCCAACTGCTTTTTTTTTTTTCTCTTATGCATCCTCGCAATTTAGTTATGCCTTCCCATATTCATTTTCCACATATGGGAGATATTAAGTTGTTTCCTCTAAACCAACGTTAGAGGCAGCAGCATTCCTTCTAGAATCTTCCATCCTTGTCATATTGCAGTAAGTTTCATGATTCAGATTGGATATTCCCTCTCGTTTCAAACCTACGGATTTATAGATTATTAAAGGCAATGGGATCTCTTTAATTCATATTATTTCTATGTATATTTCAACAGTATTTGAGTTGGTGATTGTTCAGGGCACCATTCAAGGCCTTACGGCTCCTTGGGGGGGGGGGGGGGGGCATCTGCATCTCTAACGCTTCTTCACTGACTTTATTAGCATCCGAATGAGGACATTTAGGAGACAATTCTTACACAGGCTTATGGAGATTTAGGAGGACCCCTTCTTTTCTGCTTTGTTAAGGGGTAACATCATGTCTTTTTTCTGGAGGGGTGTCGTCTAGCACCTCTTATTTCTTGAGTGACTGAATGGTATGTTTCTTACTTAATTAAAAATGACTTGTAGATATGTGTACCTCAATACTCTTTATTCTTAGACCTCGAATAAATGATCTTCATATCAAAACAGTCATAAAGCAACTAGAAATAGATTATGGTACAAAATATGTTAATTTACAATCTAGACTAGATGGTTTGCCACTCATTAGCAGTGTTTTACATAAAATCAAGTATTTATTTTATACCAAAATGTGCAATATTAAATGAAGTGTATTGATTCAAAAATAGAGTAGTGACAGACAAGATCTACCTGATTAATTTTGCTAAAATGATTGTATTATTTTACCCTTATATTACCTTGGTCTAAATCCCAATTGGCTGTTAAAAGGGAAGGTTCCCATCCTTGCAATGATTGTTGTGCATGCAACTTTAGCTTCATGGATCAGTGGGGGAGATTTAAAGCAGTTTGATTCTAAAGTTACTTCAGTCCTATAGATAAAAGCCCATTTAGCCACAGACCTAATGGGAAAGTGCCCACGGGCCTTCATTATCTTGATGCATCCGGCCAAAGAGACAAACAGAGATAGGCCAAGCTTCAAACTTCACACTGGAGTGAGATCATCCAGCTAGTTTTTTAACTTTAAATTTGTGAAGGGCTGGCATTCATGCAAAAACTTGCATTCGATTGCAACACGGCTACCAAGTTAACAAGGTTACCGGTCACCCACCACAACTATCTGCTACTATCTGTCTGTGAGAGGCATGCCAAATCATTGTTGCACAGAACCCGTGCAACCGGACTTAAATAGCAATAAGCTTGTTTAAATAAAACCCCTACACATGCCTGTGTTTCGTTATGAGTCTTGTCTTCCTGTCCTACCCAGTGTTCCTGTATTCTGCTCTGATCTCTACTGATCTTTCTAAGCGGTCTTTGTATTCTGAAGAGTCTGAGGGAAAAATACTGCTTTTGTGGCTGGAAGCTAAAACCACAAACCTTGATCTGAGGCACGTGGCATTTGAAAAGTGTTTAACTGCACATTGGTGCACTTACAAAAATAAAGGTTCTTTATTGGCTTTGTTGGTTCTATGAAGAACATTGAAAATCCATGGATTCTTTGGGGAACCCAAAATGTTTTTTTCTGTGGCATCACTGCGAAAACGCAGTTTTGAAACCTTTATTTTAAAGAGAGTACATATAGTTCTTTTCACTTAAGTACAGAAAACCGTTGAACCCATGCCAATATGTAATTGCACCAAAAAGAGGTTCTGATATTTTCACCAGAAGGAGATCTGTAGTTGACATGAGTGATTTACAATATATTCTCATGAAACATCATCGAACTGTATTATGGTCGTCCCAGTTTGGCAAGAGAAAAGGTCAGGGAGAAGGCCACTGTAACACATGAATTGCCACACAGCGATCATGTTAACTTACACTGCAGTTGCCCTGGAGGGTATGTGGGAACATTTCGCCTCCCGCCCCTGCCCCCACTCTCTGATTTCACCTCTAGTGTATTGTGTAGCGCTAGCGCTCTGTCATCTCACTAGATAGAGTTGGACTACTGTACAAAATGAGACGATTGCCATGGAAACTGCACTTGGCATAAAGCATTCAGCCAGATGATGAAGCTCTCTGTGGATATTATCATTATGCAATGGAAAAATTAAGCATTGTACGTTCATTTTACTGGTAACTGAGTTGTGCATCAAGGAAAGCTAGTTATTAACTTGCTGCTTTCCTCAAACAGAATTCTATTTCCTTCCTTTGTAGGTAACCGAGTTGAACGAGGCCTTGTCCAACGAAGAGAGGAACCTCTTGTCCGTCGCCTACAAGAACGTCGTAGGCGCTCGGCGCTCATCCTGGAGGGTTATCTCCAGCATCGAGCAGAAGACCTCCGCGGACGGCAACGAGAAGAAGATCGAGATGGTGAGGGCCTACCGCGAGAAGATTGAGAAGGAGCTGGAGGCGGTGTGCCAAGACGTGCTCAACCTGTTGGATAACTTCCTGATCAAGAACTGCAGCGACACCCAGCACGAGAGCAAGGTCTTCTACCTGAAGATGAAGGGAGACTATTACCGTTACTTGGCCGAGGTGGCCACTGGCGAGAAGCGCTCCACCGTGGTGGAATCCTCTGAGAAGTCCTACAATGAAGCTCACGAGATCAGCAAAGAGCACATGCAGCCCACTCACCCCATCCGGCTGGGATTGGCCCTCAACTACTCAGTCTTCTACTACGAGATCCAGAATGCTCCGGAGCAGGCCTGTCATCTCGCCAAGACGGCCTTCGACGACGCCATCGCCGAGCTCGACACCCTTAACGAGGACTCCTACAAAGACTCAACACTCATCATGCAGCTCCTCCGAGACAACTTAACGCTGTGGACGAGTGACCAGCAGGATGATGAGGGTGGGGAGGGCAACAATTAAAAGTAGACAAGTTCTTGATCTAGAAACGTAAAAATGGCTGGTGGACTTTGGCAGCAGCTTTTGCCATGGTTTCCTCTGCAGCAGCAGTTCTTTATTTTTCCACGAGTTTAAAGAAAAAAAAATATCAAGGGTGGTAAAGGGGGGGCTGAAGTCCTAGTTTGAATATATACAGAAATATATATAGTTGAATGGGCCTCCCTCTTCTTGGTTCTCTTTGACATTTGCCAAAACCACTGAAATGTCAGTCAATCAGCCGGAAACGGTCGTTGTTGGTTGGGAATGGCAGCCTCACACTGGCATATGGACTGATGTATTTCAAAGGGATGCTGCTTATTTATGTTTTGGGTAGTAGAAAAGCATTTCTAAAAGATGGTAAAATGGTGTTCAAAGGGTAAAAATAGTATTAAATGGTTCCGGTATTAATCACAAGCTGACCTGTTGAAATCGTCCTCAATTTACTGGATTGGAAACTCAATTTAAATAGCTATTAGATGGAAGTGCGTTGAATAAAATTGTGTTGTTTTGAATGCACCCAAACAGATCAAGTTCAGTCATTGCCATAAATTCATTACAGTTTGATACTACTGGAACCATTCACTTTTTTGAAGGACAGGATAGGGAAAAGAAAGGGACTGGTCTGGTTTAAAAAAAAATATTGCAGCTTCAAAGTGTGTGGTTTACTTCTGTGTTTAATTTATTTTTGCACATGCCAAGTATACGGTTTTGTCAGTGTAAGATAATTACGACGATACTATCAATGATTCAATATTGTGCATGCTGGTGATGTATTTATACAATAGCTTGACTTTATTAACTTATATCTTGGATGTTATGTATTCCTATGATTGAAAAGTAAACTGGCTTCATATTGTTTATTTATAATTTCGCAGTTCTCGTTTTGATTTGCTATTCCAAAATTGTGATTGTTAACAATAAATCGATCTGTTATGGGCGTTGCCGTTGTGACATGGAATGTTTTTTCTTCAGCTAGGCTGACTTACGAGAAACACCACGGATCACTTAAATGTAACAGTGTTTTTCTTGGTAAAGTGTAACCATGACATTGTTAAGCAACGTTTTGCTCTCTTAACAATATATAAGTGCGCTTCTTGTCATATTATGCACATTGAACGTGTGGTTTAAATTACAGTGGCGTTACCAAATCAGTGTTTCCGTGATCGACTCAGAACATGGACCATAAATTGTCAGTATTTTTTAATTCATTTGACTTTTTTCCTTACTTTCTTTTTTTTTTAATTATTATTACTTTTAGCTGTATCCTGAGTGACAATATCTTGAATGTGAATAACTATGTAGCAGTTGCACAAGAGCCAAAATAATTACAACAATAAAAAGACAATAAAAAAGAACTCAAGTAGTCATAGATGCATCATGTCAATCAATGCTGGTCGTGTGTATTGTTTTTCTATTATTGACTCATCTAAAAAAACAACAACAACAACAACTATAACTCAAAATACTGAATTAGAGCTCGAAATTTGCAATGCACGATCAAATCCAAGTCTAAGTAAGTAAGTACGATGTCAACAGGACACAACTGAATTTAGGAGAAGACCAAATGTTTTTTCTCTGCATTGCACCTACTATCCTTGATTAGTGCTCAGCACTGCATTGCAGAGCTCACCTCTCCACAATATAGTAATATGCTTGACATGAATGTGCCTCGATGAGTACCACATTATTGGCTTTAGTTACAGTATGTGCATTAAAATTATTTGATGTCTGATGAGAGTAGAAACTGCAAAGACTCTCACTTAATTTGAAGGTTACATGTCAAACCTGCATGCCTGCTGACATGTCCAATTATATTCATTATCAGCATGACTAATTATTTGAATAATTGTCTCACAGATGCTAAACTCGGATCTGAAATGAACGTGATGTGTGACTGCCACTTAAACGGCACAAGCACCATCTGAAATCATGCTTCATTCTTGCGCCTTTTTGCGTTTTTATCTATCATGGAGGTAAAACGAACTGAATTGCTGGCTCTTTCAGCATTCTGCTGCAGCCTCCTACAGCAACCCACACCCAGTAGAGCAAGAGATGAATTTCTCTGCTCAAAATGGTCCACAATAACAGCCAATCGCAGGCACAGTGAGCTTTCATATTCACCAATCCAGTGCATGTTGCTAGGGCTTGAGAAAAAACATTCCCCCTTTCCCATTGGCACTGTTCAGACATCTAGAACAACCTGCAAAGAGATAAACATCAGAACCTAAGAGACACCATTAAAATTCAAGGGAAACCTGTCTCCCCTCGTTCACACTGAGACTCTGTCATGTAGACAAAAGGAGCAAGCCACCATTTTCTGCTGCATTATGATCGGATGCATGATAGAAAGCATTGAAGATCTGTATATTTTTGCCCTGGCTAAATTGTTTAGATAAGGTTTCTCAGCTGAAAATTTGTCACCTCAAAATATATTTGCGGCATTATTTAATTATATTCTATTGAGGCTTATTTAATTGATTTCATACTCAAATCGTCTGATAAACGTTCAAGTACAAGTCTCAAGTATAATTGGAATAGGATTTAATACATCCATCTCTGCGCCTCATGGGCATTCACATTTCAAGTTTGATCTGGAGAAAGAAAATGGAGAACATTCATTAAAACATTGTACCATCTGTATAAAGCTGAATGCCAAGGATTTGTGATGTGCTTTGATCTAAGATCCCATCTGCGTAATGTAGAAATGACTTCCAAATCAATAACAGAATATGCAGAGATATACGACACTAGAAACCATTGTGGCCCTAATGATTACAGATGGACTTAAGTAAACAACTTACATGTTACTTGACATATTTAGAGGGATGGTTCACCCAAACATCAAAAATATGTCATCCTTTACTCACCCACATATTGTTCCAAACCTGTATGACTTTATGGTAACACTTTAATAATAGGGAACGCTTGTTAACTTTTCCCTCAGTAAATTCCTAATATGCTGCTTAATAATAGTTAGTAAGGTAGTTGTTAAGTTTAGGTATTGGGTAGGATTAGTAATGTAGTATAAGGTCATGAAGAATAAGGCATTAATATGTGCTTAATTAGTCCTAATTAGTCCAGCTAATACTCTAATAATATGCATGCTAATAAGCAACTATAGTTAAGAGACCCTAAATAAAGTGTTACCGACTTCTTCTGTGGAACACAAAAGAAGATATTTTGAAGAATGTTGGTAACAAAACAGTTCTGGTTTCTATTAACTTATAATGTATAGATAGATATAAAGCACTAGATTTCCCATCATCTCTTCTTCTGCTAGCCCCTGCCATCGATTTGGAAGATGATGTGTTGATTCTTCCATGTAGGTTTGGACAAACCATTATATTCATGAATGACCTGGAATACTAACAACTGCACGTTGGAACAATATATTCTATATGCCCTTCTTATGAGCCACTCGACTTCCGGAAATAAAGCTCATCCTTCCTGTGATATTAGAGTCACCCAATTACGGTCCAGGCCAGAGTCCGCTCCAGTCCAATTAGAATCAGATTGCTTTAAAGTGTCAGCTCCATCCTCTGAGTCAGCTCCATTGTCGACTCCAGCCCGAGTCAGCTCCAGGGTCAGCTCCAGCCCCTGAATCAGCTCTAGTGTTGGCTCCAGCCCGAGTCAGCCCCAGCCCTTGAGTCAGCTCCATGGATGGCTCCAGCCCCTGAGTCAGCTCCAGTGTCGCGTCAAACCCGAGTCAGCTCCAGGGACGGCTCCAGCCCCTGAGTCAGCTCCAGTGTCGGCTCCAACCCCTGAGTCAGCTCCAGTGTTGGATCCAGCTCTAGAGTCATCTCCTGGGTCAGCTCCAGCCCCTGATTCAGCTCCATTGTCGGCTCCAGTCCCTGAGTCAGCCCCTGAGTCAGCTCCAGTGTTGGCTCCAGCCCCTGAGTCAGCTCCAGTATCGGCTCAAGCCCATGAGTCAGCTCCAGCTCCACTTTCGGCTCCAGCCCCTGAGTCAGCACCAGTGTGGGCTCGAGCCCCTGAGTCAGCTCCTATATCGGCTCCAGCCCATGAGTCAGCTCCAGTATCGGCTCCAGCCCATGAGTTAGCTCCAGCTCCAGTGTGGGCTCCAGCCCCTGAGTCAACTCCAGCTTGTGTGGGCTCCAGCCCCTGAGTCAGCTCCAGTGTGGGCTCCAGCCCCTGAGTCAGCTCCAGTGTGGGCTCCAGCCCCTGAGTCAGCTCCAGTGTGGGCTCCAGTCCCTGAGTCAGCTCCAGTATCGGCTCCAGCCCCTGAGTCAGCTCCAGTGTGGGCTCCAGCCCCTGAGTCAGCTCCAGTGTGGGCTCCAGTCCCTGAGTCAGCTCCAGTGTTGGCTCCAGCCCCTGAGTCGGCTCCAGTATCGGCTCCAGCCCATGAGTCAGCTCCAGCTCCAGAGTCGGCTCCAGCCCCTGAGTCAGCTCCAGTGTGGGCTCCAGCCCCTGAGTCAGCTCCAGTATCGGCTCGAGCCCATGAGTCAGCTCCAGCTCCAGTGTTGGCTCCAGCCCCTGAGTCAGCACCAGTATCGGCTCCAGCCCATGAGTCAGCTCCAGCTCCAATGTCGGCTCCAGCCCCTGAGTCAGCTCCAGTGTGGGCTCCAGCCCCTGAGTCAGCTCCAGTGTTGGCTCCAGCCCCTGAGTCAGCTCCAGTGTTGGCTCCAGGGTCAGCTCCAGCCACAGAATCTGCTCATTTCCTCCACCTTAGTCAAGAGCCTCCTACAGCCCCTACATTTAATCCCATAGACTTCGGTTATGAGTTCAGCCCCGAGTTCATCCCAGAACCCAGGGTTTAGTAACAGGCCCCCACTCAAGCCCTGAGTCTGCACTGGAGCTCACTCTAACCATGGAATCTGTTCAAGAGTACATTTCTCAGTGTGAGTTTACTCAAAAATATCATCCAGACCATGAGTCTATACGAGAATTATTATTTATTATAATGGCAAATGAAAATACTATAAGCTGGAATTCATACAATTCTAAAATGGCTAAAATAAAGAAATACAGTTATGTTATTATCATTATGCTACAAGTTTTTTCAAAAAGATTTACTTAAGTTTTAGATTAAAAAAAAATCATAAAAAAATACATACAGACACACACACACACACACACATATCTTGTTTAGATATTTATTACAAAATATGCAGTAATGACAATCCTCTATAAAAATCATGGGAATTCTAAAAAATGCATTACATTAATACGAATTTGGAGGGATTTGTTTTTGTTATATATAATTTTAATATGGGGTGAAAAGTGTATTAGTCTTGGACATATTTTGTGAGATTTACCCTAGAGTACAAAGGCAAAATAAAAGCTTTTCCAAAAAATCAGGAATTGAACATACTGGGATTATCTGTTCTTTGCTTTTGTATGGTAATTACACGATTTAATGATTGCCAGGTTTTTGTGGAATACTTTGGAGAGACACCTCAAAGTGGGAGTTTAAGTATCTAACACCTGCATTCTTTGTCCTGAATTACCCATGAGACTGAAGCTCTGATATAAAAAGCCACATTGTAAAATCCAGTGGCCCATTTTCCTTCATTATCCACCTCTAACAAACACTTTTGCTTGGTCTAATAAAGTTCTGTAATACAACTTGAAAGTGTGATCATTGGTGGACTGTCGAAGTGGACTGTCATCATAACATTAAAAGATAAACAGCAGTGAAGTTTACATCTTGACATATCCGTCTAGGCCATATCCTGACATACTATCTACCTTATAGACGGTTATTTAAAAATAAAAAAGAGTGACATACTGAGTCCCTGGGGCTTGTGTTGCTAATCGGAGAACAACCTCACAGAGGCACTAGGGTACATCCGTAGTGATTAATAATAGTGCACACTAGAGGAGCCCAGAAGCCTATACTCAGAATGCAATACGTTTTTATATTCTTATTTTTATATAATTAAACATATTTACTGTAGATGTTTCGACAGTGACTATTATAAAAAAATAAAATAAAATAGGCCTGTCTCTCTCTTTCAATTTTACTTCAAATCTCAAAAGGACAACCAAAAAAAAGCATACAGACCATTGATATAACAGAGACTTCTAATACATATCATGCAAAGCTATGCTGATTTCTGCTGCACAGCAAAGGGATCACGCTTATCTGTCGAATGCACTGATACAAACATTATATATATATATGCATTTAAATCTAAACTTCTTTCAAATTTACTTTAGGTTTGGCACGTAAATGCAATAAAACACAAATATTACTCTAATATAAAGTATTACCAGATGCGGCATTATATTTTAAAGGTACCTACATAAGATAAACATCATGCGTTACACAGTAAATATAATTTTTATGTTGAAAATAATCCAGCGCAGATGAGGACAAAATGGCTAATCACACAATTGGGCCAATAAGAAAAATGATTTTTGCTAATTTATGTAAATGTTTCATCCTCAATAAGGTTTTCCAGCTCTCCTTCTCTGCTTCCATTATTGTTACTCCCTCTGCTGTTGGATAGACCATCAAAATATGAATATGTATTACACACACACACACAGAAACATGAGTACTGAGTTTGAAATACTAAATGTAGCTGATTATCATTGCAGTAAGGTCTATTGTGTGATACCTTAGAGGGCGAAACAGTGACATGTCCCTGCAGAAATAATGGAGAGAGATAAGAACAAGATATCAATGTCAGTGAAATCACAGGTGTTCTGAGTCTCAGGATGCAGTGACGTGCAGTGGACGAGGATCTGCATTCTGGACTTACACAAGAACTCCAGGGGCAGACATGGACCTGCCCTTCCTGCGGCTGGGACACTCGAACGGGTTACTGAAGGAGCGCTTCCGCAGCATGGACTTCACCAGGATCTTCAAATACAGTGCAAAAGAGAACATTTAGACATATTCACTAGACTGCACACTTTTACAAAGAACCACAACATGGTACTCTTTGATTCACAACATTGGACTTTTTGAGACACACATAAACAGTTGACATTAGCAACGGACTTCTATAGTATATATATATATATATATATGTATGTATGTATATATATATGTATGTATAAAATCAATGGCTACCATTGATTGTTTGTTTACCAACATACTTCAAAATATCTTCTTTTGTGTTTTAAATAAAAAATAAATCTCATACAGGTTTGGAACAACTCAAGGGTAAGTATATGATGACAGTTTTCAGTTTTGGGTGAACTCTCTTTTAAAGTAACTTTTTTTGCATTAAATTGATCAAGTGTGGCAGTAAAGACATTACAATGTAAAAAAAAATATATAAAATATATATATATATATAAAATATATATATATATATATATATATATATATATATATATATATATATATATATATATATATATATACAGTATATGAAGACTCCTGAGTAATGGCTGGAAAAAACTGTGCTTGCCATCACGGGAATAAATTACATTTGAAAATATATTAATATAGAATGCAGTTATTTAAAATTGCAATAACATTTTACAATATTACTGTTTTTAACTGTATTTTTGCACAAATAAATTGTGAACATAAGAGACTTCTTTCAAAAACATTACTATATCTTATCAATTCTGGGTTTGAATGAAAGTGAATGTTAGACCAACAAAATTCAACAATAACAGTTTCATAAAGAAAAATATGGATGTGTTTGCTCCCAGAATGCATTGCAGCATGTGTGCGTGTTTGGGAGAAACTAAGTGGTCATTTACACAACAACGTTTTCAGCCAAAAACAGGATACGTTTATGCGTTTTGCCTGTTCATTTATACAACAACGGCATTTTGGGGACTGAAAACGCATATTTTTGAAAACGCGTTTCAAAGTGCAAATTTACAAAAAAACACCATTATCGTTTCCGTGTAAACACCATAGACTGTATAAAAACATGGACGTTGTGTCCATGACGTCACCCGTAGACTCCTGATGAGAGTTTCTGAAGCTCAAAGTGGGCGGAGCAGGCCATCGCCATCTTGGCCTGGCATACGTTATACAGCGTTTTTGGCTGTTTTCGCGGATATGTGTAAACGTGAAACGTTTTGAAAACGTCATGTATACTATAATATATAAGGGAAAACCTATCCGTTTTTGACTACATCATTGTCGCGCAACCTTAGTCTAAGGGAACTAATCCTATAAACTTTTTTTTTTCCTCCTAATTTTTATTTATTTATATTAAATAGATTTTTTTTACAGTGCATGGTAAATGTTGCTGTTTTTTTTTCCTTCCTTCAGATGTACTCACCACAGCAGACAGGCTGGGAACCAGTTTGACGGAGTTCTGCACCTCCTCCTCAGTGACCTCCACCACGGTGCAGTGCTCCTCCTCCAGAGGCAGAAGATCCGTCCCATCAAGCGTGACCCACGGGTGCAGCTGCCCACATATACACACTCAGAGTAACACACACACACATACACTCTACAATACTTCTCAGCAATCCTTCAATATGATTTCACCTTGATTTCTGGTAATGTGATTCTAGCTTCAGGGACTTTGTCCAGCATTCTGATGATGAGATCCTTCAGCCCATCACTGATCACAGACCTGTGCAGAAGTAGAGTCCCAGATTTGTTTTGGTTTTATAAAATAGTTAAAAATACATTATAGTAATATCACTTTATTTAAATAAGAATATTCATTAAGTGCTATTTTCACCTTTGTCCCTTTCAGTTGCTAAAAATACTCTACAATTAAATTAATGCATAACTGAAAATGATACAATTTCTTTCTCCGTTTTCCTATAATAGTTCAGAACAGGGATTTTCAGCACTGGCGACTCACATGTCTGGGAACTCGACTGGCGCAGTTCTGATCTTTTCATGCAGGCCTAAGATGTATTCATCATGAAAAGGACACTGAACGAAGAAATATGAACAGATTTGTATTCAGTATATCGACAGATGCTATTTTAAAAGGTGACTATCTTACCCTTCCAAAGATGAAACAAAACAGCGTCACTCCCATTGCCCATATGTCCAGAGCCTGAATCCAACGAGAGTCGATTGTAAATAATAAAGAATCGATGTCTTCACTGTGTGTCAACAGAAATATTTAATAAATCTCCTGACCTTTCCACTGAATCTGAGGTCCTGGTCAGTCAGAGTTTCAGGTGCCATGAAAGCCGGTGTTCCTGCACTGTCTGACAGCAGAGCATCGTTCCCCTCAAACACATTACTGACACCGAAATCTGCGATCTTGATGTGCCCATCATCCCCCAGCAACAGATTGGAGGGTTTGATGTCTCTATGTATGATTTTCTGATAGTGCACTAAAAAAATAAAACCCTAAAGTTTATAAATGCCACATGACAACTTCAAATCCCCTAGACTAGGGAAACGTACAGTATTCAATTCCTAGGAGGACATCTCTGAAGTAGAAGCGGGCCATTTCTTCTGTTAGAGGACTGTCTGTTGGGATCTCCATCACTGGACTAGGACGGGGCGAAAAAACAAACTGAAGAAACCTCACGTTTGTATACGTGTTTCAATGACGTATAGGTACAAATACTCACCCTTTAGGTACCAACTCAAAGACTAAAGAAAGGGACACAGAATTTTTTTTTTATCAAAGAGTAAGAAGCAAAGTGTTTTTTTATCACAGAATGCTGACGAATGATTCAATGACTTACCCATGTGCAAGTTATCCTCAGCCGGGTCGTCAAGAACCTTCAGATAAATTTCACAGGACAGATGCGTTTCGGTTAGTTGTTACAGCAGAGTTGTTATTCAATTAAAACATTGTTTAATGAAATTAAGATGAAATATAATTAAATATAAATATTAGATTAATTTTTTTTTTAAACTTAAATTAGTAATATTGCCTTGACAGCTAACTTACATAAATATGTTTAAGTTTCAAGGTAAAAAGCTAAATAGAAATAATTTAAAAAACAAAAATGACAAAAAGCAAATAAAAAAATGACTGAAAATAAAACTGAAAATAAGAAAATAAAATCTAATTCAAAATAAAAAAATAAATACTATATAAAATATACCAAAATAACACAGTTAGACTTTATGGTCCAACACATTTGCCTTGTATGGTGAAGGATCCTGTTAAAAACTGAGACACTGTGTTTGACTCACCTCAACTAAATGAACCACATTAAGATGGTCAAGTTTCTTCAGAATAGCAATTTCTTGATACACCCGGTCCAACAGGCCAGAATGCTTTAAAAGATTCTCTAGTGATCCATTGGATTCTCTGGAAGGACGTCGCCCTACATAACCATCACAACATTCATATTAATAGTCTGCAGTCATAAGAGTAAATGTAATGTAAATTTTTATTGCTTACGTGCGAATCCATACTGCTTCATTAACTTCTTTTTGGATACCAACTTCATAGCCTGCAATAAATTATCATATCATATCATATCATATCATATCATATCATATCATATTATAATGCCATTTAATTGCATATAATATAATATAATATAATATAATATAATATAATATAATATAATATAATATAATATAATATAATATAATATAATATAATATAATATAAATGATAATGTTATGTTTAAATGCTGAGAGAAGAAAATATAATTTCACAACCAATATGCTTACGTAATACTGGTCATCATCTTCATTATATGCTAATTTGACCACCCCATATGAACCCTGGGTAAAAAAAGAAAAAAAAAAAGAAGGTTACCAGAAATAATAAATAAATAAATAAATAAATAAAAAACAAACCAATAAATTAAGATTTTTTAAGTAGAACCACCAACCTTTCCTATCTCATTCTTCAACTTGTACTGGTTTAGCTGGACACAGTCCTGTGGGAAGAATATAAAAAATAAAATAAATAAATACTTACTGATGATGTAATACACTCATATTTTGAGTGTAATTCACTGATCATAAACATTAAATAAAAAAATAAAAAAATATTAAAGATGAATAACAACTTTTTTAAATATATATCTACATTTGTAAATAAAACATAAAAATATTATTTTACAAAAAAATATTTTAGTCTTTCTACTTTTATATTGAATGTTTAATTCAGTATGCCATTTCTCTAAAATGATTTGCCAAATTTACTAGCAATTCATGAGTGCAAATTTTAAACGATACACCTAAATTATGAATTCTTTTGCGCTTGATAACCAGGTATAGTGAAAATTTGATATCTTGACAGCCCAGGTATAATGAACTCCACTGATGCTCAACGATCTCACGTAACACTTTGCTGCAAAAGGATAAAATGTCCTGCCCAACTCACATCCCCATCAGAGATAGACACCCGCTTCGATTCAATAGTGGGTCTTCTGGCTATTCGTGGGATGATGCCATTCTGGTTACTGGATCGCTCCTGCAGTGACAGCTTGCGATCGGAGAGACTGAGGCGATGCGGGGTGGTCCTGTATCCATTAGAAGGGGTCAGTCTGTTGGCAGCCACGTTCATGGCTGCTACCATGTCAGCCAGTTCAGCATTGTAATCAGGGTCCACATCCAGCCTGTTAGCTACGTCAGCACTCATGACTGTCCCGCTTCAGTCTGAGCTGTTTAGAACAAAGCACACATCTCAGGGTTCTTCAGAGCCTCGCTAGGAACGTCAAACTGTAAAAGCAGAACAGAATAGCAGAGTTTGACAGCAATAAAAATCACACTCGTTGCCATAAGTTCAAACACATTTCAGTGATGCGTTGTTCTCTTTAAACAACAGAACTTTCTCATCTCAGGTTAAATATGCTTTTCTGTACTATTATAGCACACAAAAAGGACCACTGCTAAAGAGAAATTACTTATAAACCATCTGTATTCCATTTATAAACATGCATAAACTGAGAAAATACATTTTAAAATAGTCTGAATATTGGCTGTGATAAACACAAAAATGAAATCTACAATGGTTTAAAACCATGACCAACAAATGTCATTTTTGTTTGGTATAATTTATTACTAAAACTTGAACTAAAACTAAAGTTAAAAAAAAGAAAAACATTGAATTCTGAAATAAATTGAAAAAAAAATATTTCAGCTAGTCGCTGAGGCAACATTCATTCAGTTTAAGTTGAAGTATTAAAACAATTAAAATTACATTGACACAAAAAACTACTAAAAGTGACAAAATTGATTTACAAAATAAATAAAACTTGAATTAGCATAAATATAAAATAAAAGTAGGTTGTATCAATCAAGAAAGTATTATTTGTACAGGTTTCTAGTTTTTACTATATATAGTTGTTGTTATTACTTACATAGAGCAGTAAGAGTTTGTATTGCCAGCCATAGGGTTGCATGGTCTTCCACTCATCAGGCAGAAAACACTGTTGTGCCTCTGAAGCCCAGAGGACTCCAGACTCTATGGGATCACCGAGGCAAAGAGGATTAGTTAGCATGGTCACATTTAGTCCAGCGTGGCTATATCTGTTCCAAAAGACTGTTTACATGTACTGACAGCAGTCAGTGAAAGAACATAAACAGCAATCAATGAGCGAGGCTACGTCATACTGAGGCCAAGTGCGGTAAAGTACTTAAAGTGTGAACACACAAAGTATGGCAAGTATGATGATGGCTAAGTGGCTACGTTCTTGAACCTCGAAGTCAAAGCATAACTAGGATACCACTTTAGGGTAAAAGCAATATACTCTTGAGGTGGGAAAGAAGATCAAGTGTTACGTAACCTCATATAGGACATTCACTGGACAGCATAATTGGATTTAATCCAAAACAAAGATACTTTTATAGAACATGTGAAGCTTATATCCTTAACCTTACAAGCTTATATCCTTAACAGTTTTCCCTGTTCGGAAATGTGTATGTATATATATATAAATGAAAGTTATTCTATTAATTGGATGTCTAATATTTAGTAAATTAATGAAAAGCAATATGTTGGAATATAACTAAATATAAAGTAACAGGGTTGATGGTGGGATGTTGATAGTTTTATAATTAATTTGGCCATGCTCATGGTATTAGAAAGAGTTTAATGCCGTTTAATGCCAAATATCTAAATACACTAAATACACTAGTTATATGCTGTATATTTTGTTTATTCCATCAAATGTACACATTTGATAAAAAAAGGGAATTTGGAAATGGAGAAAAAAATAAAAGAAATTACAATAGGGTTTCAATGCACTACGTGCTTGAACCCCTAATAAAGCCAATAAATGTGGATGTGGACCGTCATTATTTACATGTCATAGAATGAAACATAGATTACTCGTATCTAAACAGCAGAATGTACATACAGATAATACTGCTAATATTAGTATTACTAATAAGTTATTCTAACTATTCTAGAGCTGTCCGAGGTGCTGAAAGTCCTCATACATTTCGGCTCATGATTTTGTGCTTTTTCTTGTCTACATTTATCACGAGTTTTGGAGGGTTGGCTCCAATGAAAGCTCAGAAGTCCCAAGCAACCAATCTCTCTGGAGCTCGTGATCACGTTACAAGATGTATAAATGCAGCCTGATCTCGCAGCATCAGCTCAGGGCCTTGTTGCGAGGCAGCATCTTTATAACGTGGACCTCTTGCTGCAAACTTTGCCTAAGAATCATTTGTCTGATGACATCATATTTACCCTAAATGCTAAATACAATGTACTCCACCTTAGTTTTTCATGTGATGCTACAGTATGTCGGAACATAAGATCAGTATATTTTAAACAGATTCTTAAATGTGTACTAAAACAGCTGCAATGCCTCATAAAAGGGATTCAATGCTAAATTTGGAGTGTTTAAACACAGCTCGACTTCTGGAGCTCTTGGAAGACGAGATAAGGAAAGATGAAAATGTCAGACTTCATTCAAGTTTGGTTCAACATCGAATTACAAACAGACAATAAAAAAACGTCTGGTTGTCAAATGTCAGTTAAACTAAAAATGTCATTGAGATTAGCTGCTTGCAAAAATTGAAAATGTCAGATAACGTTTGTTTACAGATGAATAAGATTTCAAAAGTGTCTAAATACACTTCTAGTGTCATTGTATATGACTTACTTGATCTGCAGTTACAGCATCTTCAGAGGTGTAAAAAGATCTTGATGGCCTCCAACTGTTGGCTTGCGGAGAGGAACTTAGCACATCAGCCACATCTGAACAACTCTAAAAAAGCTTTCAGCTGGAAAGTACCAGATTCTTGGTCAAATGGTGTCTTCAGTGCAATGCAAACAGAGAAAGTTGGCTAGGTTCTTGTCAAGCTTGCAATATAATGCATTTTTTTTTCTAATGTGCGTCACTCACTGTATATAATTGATCTAATGTTTCTTGTGCCATATGCAGAAACTTTGCAGGAGAAACTCGAGCGATTCATAAGCTTCTTAAGGAGAAAACCAGTCCTTCCATCAGTCTGAGGTACATCTGGGATATGGTTTCATGAAAAGCAGATTTCAAAGACGTAAGATTGATTTCAAAGTTGTGATTGCAATTTCCATTTTTCGCTCTCCAGAATCTCTGGCAGAAGTTCATGGAAAGAAAAAATTAAAAATTAGCATTAAATGGCAAAAACAGATTTTGTGGAATCACTTCAAAGCTCTCAGACGTTGTGTCATCTACGATTTTTTTTCAAGCTGAAAAGATCCAAAACCTCATCATCAAGCACAAATATGCAGTCAAGATGCTGATTTTTACGGTCTTGGGCATCATGTATGCTTTCTGCACTCACCGACCACAATCAATGTTTTCAGCGGCAGCGCTCCTGTTATCTTTCCACCTGGTTTCCAGTATCATCCTTTATCTCCAACATCACATCTTATTAAAGCATCATGGCGGTGTTGACACAAGCTCGAATTGAGTCTCGCCGATGGCCACAAAGACATGCTGTTTTACAGCCATTTGAGAAGATTCAACCGAACATTTGACAGACTCCCCTAGTAAAGATGTGCTGGTGATCTGGGTACTCTGCAAAAGGCACTAAATTATTGTTAAAACAACTTTGTAAAATAGTCATTTTACAAGACCTTACCAATTCAGAGTCCACTCTAGGTATTAAAACGGTTAATAATTGGTGATGGTCAATAGTTTTCATCTATTATATTTAGCCTAATTTGCTGCCATCTTCTATAGTCTGTCAGTTGTTTCATCTGGTTTAGGAGAAGGTTGTTGTTTGATCGGACTCATCTCTCTAATTAGAGCTCATTGAACAGACTGACAGGGTAAAGGAGGGCTTTTGTCTAACTGTTGGCTCCTTTTGTCTCTGGATAATACTTTGGTTACATCACTGTCAGAATGTGCCATTGTCTGCAGCAGCTCAAATTGGGCACTTTCCTCATCTGTCAGCAAAATGCTTCTAGTCTTTGAGCAGCTCAGTCTGGCAGATATTAACTGCACCAGACAACTGACAACGTTTAGAAGAGGAAAAACTAAATGGTGAGAATGGGACCTTCGAAAACAATTCTCCGTAGATGGAAATACAAAATTCTTTATTATAAAAATACTTAATTACTGTAAATAAACAAGTTTTTTTTAATGCTCACATTATCCAAAATTAAATGTTAAAAAGAATATTGCATTCCTCAAGAAATAAATAGGCATCACATATTTTAAATATATAAAAAACTAAAGCACACACACAAATTAGAAGAACATTAACGTTCTTCTGTTAACTTTGAAGCAAATATTTTAGCAATTCTTTTGGTCTCTTCACTTCTCTGGGATGCAGGGATGTTGGGTCTTGATCGAGGCAGTCTTCGATATAGATTTCCAGGATTTCCAGTCTCCTACAAAGAATGGATATTAATAGCTAATAGCAGCTTTATTGGAGTTCAAAAATAATAATAATAATAATAATAATAATAATAATAATAATAATAATAATAATAATAATAATAATAATAATAATAATATTGGGCGAATACGTACAGATTCAGTTGTTGTCGATGGAAAGACAGGTGCCATCCTCAAAGTCCTCATGGATGCTTCCAGATGGTGAGCCGACAGGAAGTAATCTGGAAGCTCTACAGATCCCAAACTGCACAGGGGGCTTAGATAAAAATAACCTCTTATCATTTAATAAGCAGCAGTTTAGAACACTTGTCCCACACACTTCCATTTAAAATTCCCTTAAAAAGGAAGTCTATGGGGCAAGTGTCAATGTTTTTTGTTGGTTTTTACAAACTGAAGCAGATTAAGATGGATTTATTTATTTTTTTTCTTCTGTTTTTATCAACAGCATGCAACATAAGCGGTCAAAAGAACTAGAAAAAGCTTGGAAGGATACGGTTTTGCTGTCCACTCATCACTTTCATCATCTGTCGCTGTACATGGAGACACGTTTGATGTCTCATCCCTTTCTTCAGGCCGACTGTAACTTTGTTCATGATCTTCCACCTCACTGATACTAGGAAGAGCAGCATCTCCATCCAGACCATCTGGAGAAGACTGCGGTTCCCGATGATCTGTGGCAATAGTGCCGTCGTCCCTCCTTAATGTCTCCAGATCAGTTTCAGATCTTACACCGACATCTGAATCAGAATCGACGTCTTGGTTGAAGTCTGGAAGAAGTTCTCTGCTGTTTCTTTCCATCCCTCGAGTGTGGATGGTGTCGTCCTGAGACTCCAGACTCTCCAGGGATCCCACATCTGGGTCAGACAGAAGGCTGGTCCAAGGACTGGTTCTGTCTGTGACTGAAGTGACCTCATTAAGTGTTCGGGGCTGTATTAAAGTTTCTTCAAAATCTTCACGCTGGTCCTCATCTCTTTCCTCTTCTTTACCCTCATCTTCATCAGACGAGTGATCGCTGGAGCTGTGGTGGAGCTTTTCAGGAGCAGCTGGTGACTGTCTAGAGCTGATGGGCGAGACTTTATCTTCATCCTCCAACATCATGTCTGATTCTTTATGAAAGCGTGGCTCTATCTCACAGCTATCAGACTCTGATAATATCAGCCGATCAGCCCCAGATATTAAATGCTCCTCAACCACAACAAGAGCAGCAGAGCTTTTATGGGAAGTTGGTGCTCCTTTCGTCTGGTGTTCACTTAAGCCTGATTTGAAAGAAATGTAAAGTTAAAAAGCCTTTAAATAAAGAGGAAATCACAAACTGATCTCACCTGTTATAATGTTATTGACCTCTCCCACCAGCTGACTGGACTTCAGTAGCAGTTGTGTGGCGTCTGTCTCGGAGTCTCTGTGTTCGTCCTGCCCTGATGTTCCTCTCAGCTCACTCAGCTTTGGGAATGTCGGAGCGGACAACTTTCGGCTGAAATATCTTTGAATATCATCCAGCTCACTGAGGTTTTTCCTTAAAATGCAACAGAAAATCCCATTAACAATCAAAAATGAAAGCCAGAGTGGAATGAATTGTCATTCTACATAAATAACCCTCCCCCCCAGTCTCCAAATTTGAAATTTTTTTTTTTTTTTTAAATTTTGAAATGCTGCAGACATTTGGATTTCATGTGGAATCTGGTCATAATCTCGTGATAATTCTTCTCCTTTCATGTAGGAAGTGGAGGGGGCGGTGTGTGTACCTGAGGGCAGAGAAGAGTGCTGAACTGGATGGGTGGGAATCTCCAGCCGTGGACGAGTGAGACGCTTTCTCATCCCCACGCAGAGTCTGGTGGAACATTCTTATGTTGTCCATGTGCTCATCGTGACGATCCGTCACACTGGACCTGAAAACACATCCCCACAGGTGTTACTTCAGACAGTAATTCTGACAATAATGCAGCTTTCCTAAAGAAATACCTGTCAGAGAGCAGCCTCTCAAACTGATCAGGAGGTGTGCTGATCCTCTGCTCTGAGAATCGACTGATGTGGCTGGGGAAGCTGCTGTACGTAGATGTCGTTTGATAGCAAAGTGGAAGTGCACTAAAGAGAGCCTGCAAAAGATACATCATAATCATCACCATGTGAGACAACTGTATATACATAGAAATAACATCATATATAATATATCCATGTGAGATAACTATATATATATATATATATATATATATATATATATATATATATATATATATATATATATATAGTGTATTAAGGTTTCCACAAAAAATAGTATGCAACAATGAAAATAATAAAAGAGATTTCATTAGCAGCAATTCAGCAAACAAAACAACAAAACTCTATAAATGGCTCACACTTGAATCTGGAGCGAGGGCGTCGTGGGCCGTCAGTCTCTGTGCCCGGAGTTCCTGTACTGCCCTCAGAGGAGACACAGACACCTTCAGCTGCCCCTGACACTGCCCGCTGAAATCAGTGATGTTATACCAGCCACAAACCGACTGAAATCCCGACAGAAGTGGTGATAGGTCAACAGACACAAATCCAATCACCCGCTCAACCTCTGCAAAGGAAAACATATTGCAAAACTAGTTTTTATATTTTCTGATGAAAATATGCATGCTGCCTGCATGTTCAAAACTAGCTGCCGCAATGCTAGGGCGTCGTGCATGATTGCTTTGCTATTACCTCCTTTATGCCAAACTTTGAAAACCAAAGACTGCTGGGGATCCAAAAGTAGCTCTTTCGACAGTCTGAAGACAAAAACAACAGCCGTAAGTTTAACACTGGACTTGTTTCCATCTGGTATTAAGATGCATACATGCACTTGGTCTTTACATGTATTTCCTGTACTACATTTCCCACTTGAGTGGCCCCTCTTAATCTGTCACACCTACATCACTTTCATGGGAGCGCTGAATGTGGCACATAACACTCATGTGTCAGTAACATAGTGAAACACAAAAATGAAAAATAAATAACTATTGTCTCAAGTTAAAAATATAAATGTGAATCATTACCCAAAATGTTTTTTTTTTATTGGATGAATGAAACACTTTACAGCAGGTGATTTTAAAATCAAATTCAGTCGATATAATTTTAAGGTAAGAATAAAAATAATCATCCTATACAGAACTGACGTTTACATCTGGCTTTTCAAACGAATGGGTATTTTAAGCAAAAACCGTCCGGATCCGATTTATGTCCGGTCAACCGGTGCATCCCTAAAAGAAATGTCAAATGGGTTTAAATGGGTTTACCTGCATTCTTGCTGGTGGTGCCACACAGGGCAGTCAGTGTCTTTGACCAGTGCTGTTGTCACTGTGCCCGGGACATCGGCGGTGGCATAAGAAACACAGCAGCTAGGCAATCCACCATCACGCTCAGCGAGAGGACATCCTGAGGATGACATCAGCATTAAACATCATAAATGGAAACGAGAATGAAGTAAAATCAGTAATAACTCTGGTTATTTCACCCTTCAGGCTCAGATGCATAGCTCTGTCCACAGTAATGCTGGCTATGAAGGTCTCGTCGTTGCTGATTTCTTTGGATGGTGGAGCATCAGTGATCAGCTGTTTGCTGGGGGATTGAGATGGTCTAGACAGCGCTGTGGTGGGGAAGCCTCCATCCTCCTCATCTTCTACTGAGCTGTTGAGCTCCTCGCTGGACGGAGGCTCATGTGGTACAGAGTCTGTTGTGACCGTGAGATGGACTCTGAGAGCAGCACCACTCAGGTTTACAGCAGAGCGCTTGAACAGAGGATACACACCTAACATGAGAGAGAGAAATGAAGAGGGAACACAGATTTCATGTTACCCAAATAATATATTAGATATGAGCAGAGGACACATCATTGGAAAGTAGGATTTTCCTAGCATTTCTGATATCAGCTAGAAATGGACTTCAAACTCGGGACTGAAACGTTTGGAATTAAATCAAATTTCTGTTCTTCAACAAAATGGCAAGGAAGGGACGTGCTTAACCTTCAGAAAAAAAAGACCTCAAACTAAACTAAACCTGTATGTATTGTTTTATTTTTATATTAATATGATATACTGTTTTTTCAACCCTATTACCAAATATTTCTCTATAAATAAAGTCTTGATAATAGAAAAAAAAGAAAAAGGATGGACCTTTAAAATGCTAGTTTGGCTCCAAATATTGGTTAGTAATTATATAAAATTTAATTTTGTATAAATTAAAAGGAAAATATTTGCACTTTTTTATATATATATAGTAACATTGGTAAAAGGCTTGAACGAGGGAAAAAGGTTGAGTTTGATGAAAGCACTCAACCTCAATGTTTGTAAAAACTGGGAAATGTACACTGCCATAAAAAACAGAGAAAAACATTTGTAGTGTCATGGAAGATTTCTATTTCATATAAATGATGTTCTTTTAAAAACTGAGCATATTTGAATGATTTCTGAAAGATCATGTGACACTGAAGACTGGAGTAATGATGCTGAAAATACTGCTTTGTCATCACAGAATTTCTTTAAAATTCAAATAGAAAACAGTTCATAATATTACTATTTTTACTGTATTTTGGATACAATTAAATAATAGAGTCTTGGTAAGGATATAAAAAAAAACTTTTTTAAAAACATAAAAAAAAAAAAATTCTTACCAAGAGCCCAGATTTTGACCGCTATGTATAAATTAACTTGTCTTGTAATGTACCGTTTAAAAAGGGAGAAATCATTATGTGGTAACAGTGCTTCTTTATATTGATTTTTAGAATGATTAAATAATATGCCAGCATAAAAATAAAAGCTATTAAAGCACACAAATAGCCTCTTCACAGATAAATAAGGAATAAAACAAATATCTACCGCTGATTGTTTGATGGTGCTTCAAAGTCCCAGAAAGAGCAGAGAGATCCACAAATGCAGAGCCCACCAGACGGTCAGCGTTATGAGGCCGGACTCTCTTCTCCTTCCCAAAGGCCACCCACACCTGCACCTCCAGCTTCTCCTCCCTCAGGTACCAGCGCAGGGCTTGAGTCCTCCTCAGCACCACGCTTCTACTCCCCTGAAATGCCACCGTGGCTAAACCTTCTCCTCCCTCACACTCGTCTGGAGCAGGATGTCTGAGTTCAGAGCAGACCGTCTGCTGGTTGTACAGTTTGTATCTGTAGTAGCAGTAGGTGGAACGCTGCAAGTCTTCATGTCCTGGCAGCAGCAGGCAATGGATGGGCAGCCACGCTCTAGGCATGGAGACTGATAATGCCAGAGACTTTGCGCTTGCTTCCAAAGTATCTTCGTCCTCTATATCTGCCTCATCTTCACTGTTTTGCCCCACGTCCCATCCCAGACCACGGGCTGAACTGAGGACTCGCTCTCTATCGGCATGATGAGAAAAACTAATGGAGACTTCAAGCCCTCCTGCTGAGGTCAGACTGTGAGAGGAGGTTGTGCTCGGAGGTAGAGACAGACTGTACCAGCCAGATATGCCTGCAGACATTCATATACATATGTTATATTTCCATTAATTTTTACTTTAAAACCACAAATAAATAAATACAGAAATGAAATCCTAAAAACATAGCCAAATACAAGACAAGTTCTTTAACTTTTAAAATGTAAAAAAGCTATTTTATATATATGTATATATATATATATATATATATATATATATATATATATATATATATATATATATATATATATCAAACTTAAATAATTAATAATTATCAATAATTAATTGAAGAAAATGAACATACAAATATTTCAAAGTAAAACAGGACAGTTTTTAAATGCTAAAAAGTTAATATAAATATAAAAAGAAATAAATAAATACTAAATGATATATATTAATTAACACTACAATATAAAAATAAATCAAGAACTTAAATTCTATTAATATTGAAGACTGTCATACCACTTCTTTTATGAATCAGATCTGCTAGTTTAATTTTCACAGTGCCCAAGACAGTGTCCTGCGATCTTGTTTCAGCTTCTACAATGAGATAAACAAAACATGCAGTACATAGTATTTATAATGCAGGAATGGAGTGATAATACTAATAATTAACAAGTAAATATTAAAACGGCACTGAATTGTAAGTGTAAAAACATAAAAATGAACTTGCATTACAAATGTGCCTGAAAATATGAACAGTAACTGGAAAAATATCCTTTTCAAATGAAAATAAAATAATAATCTGAACCACTTATGTGCAGACAAAACTTAATCTACCCACTTATTATAAGCCAAGTTTTTTTTATTGCTTACAACACAGATCTACACTTACACACAACCTCGGATCTTTTGCACGATGGGATTATGTAATGAAGGGCTGCATGTGTTTGTGGAGTCATTCGTAACCTAAAGGTATCCAAACATCCTTAACAGAAGCGTGTCATGAAAAAAATGAAATCTCCACGTATCTGTCTACCTTGGGTTGGGTCACTCACTTTTGCGTGTGTCTCTGTTGTATATGGTGAAGACAGCCACTGCCTCCTGCAGGAGTTCAGCCAGACTGACGCTCTCCCCGCAGTCTCTCTGCACCAGCAGGTTACAGCAGAACTCGGCGTGATGTTCAAACTCTGGACAGAAACTTCTGACCGCCACGCGCGTGCTTCGAACCTCGCTGTCCGGCAGGAAGGACAACTGCATGGTGATGAAAGAGTTAAGCCCCACTTCAGAGTAATACTGCAGTGTGTCATCTGGATCTGCAAGAGCTCTGAGAAATAATAAAAAAGATGGTAAATAAAAACACTATTTACATGTATTTATTGTGATTCGTGTAAAGGCAGATCATTGTAATCATTCTAGATTGCTGTTAGAGTAATTGTTTAAAAGCTAGAGGTAGAGTGGAGGCAGATTGACTCACTTGGCTGCAGCCTGTAGCCCGGCCGCTCTGTGCACCTGCACGACCAGCATCACTCTGCGGGACGGCACCACCCCACTCTTCACTCCCACACTCCTCATTGGGCGAGACTTGTACTGGACACTCACTTCAAGCAGCCCTACATGTAAGCACAGATAAAAGCAGCGTCTACTTTATTACATTTGTCTTAAATTCATATAATAATAATTTCTAGTTATTTGTTTGCAGTTTTAAGATAATTAGAGATGTACGTACCAGGCGGCTGAGGCTGTGTGTCAACAGGTCGGTCGGTTCTCGGTACCAGAGGAAGAGAGAACAGTTGTGCATCGGTTTGACCCTGTTTCTGCATGGTCACCATGGCACACAGTTTGGACACGGGCAGCAATCCTCTGGCTACTAGCTGATCTCTAACATTAGGATAATAATACCTGCAAATGTTTCAATAGGCTTGTAAATAATCTCCCCGAAAATATGAAAAATATGAAAAAATATGAGACATGTATTTAGATTTTCCAAATGTGTAAAATAAATGAATAGAATTAAATGCAAATATTATTAAATAAAAGCAAATGTTTTTAAATGGACAAAATAATAATAATAATAATAATAAAAGTATGAAATAATAATATTGGCAAATAAAATATTGCTAAAATAAAACAATGCTTTAAATGTTTAAACGTAATGAATAAATAAATATTTCCAAATAAGAGCGACAAATAAATAACAGTCAAAAACGCTTTTAAATCCTAAAATGTCAAAAGCTAATTCATAAATAAATGAATAAAACCAAATAAGAGACATGTTTTAAATAATATTAATGTTAAAATAAACTAAATAAAATAAAAATATTGCCAAACTAAAGAGAGATATTTTAAATGCTAAAATGTAAATAAATTAGTAAATAAACAAATATTGCAGCAACAAAAAAAAAAACATGCTTTCACATGCATTTCAAATGTAAAAATAAGTAAATAAAATAAATAATAATAATAAAGATTAAATAAGAGACTGATGAAGGTTTTGAAATACGACCAAATAAAAGATCCATTTTGATAAAAAAAAAATAAAAAAAAATAACTAAAAATATATATATAAGTGAAATTATTGCCAAATAAAAGAAATGCATTTTAAATGAAATAAATAAAATTCAGGACTAAACTGCAATTTCTACACGTACTGTACCTGCACCAAACCTCAAACTGCACTCCCCCTCCGTTTCTCGGTCCCTGACTGGCCAGTGAGCTCAGCAGTACTCTTTGCACTGGGACATCAGGAGGAGCCAGTAGGACATGAGTCTCATTGTGTCCAAACACAGGGTCCGGCACACAGAGAGTGGTCTGAGAGCGGTAGGCCTTGAGCTCCACATCTGTGGAAGAGAGTTGGTTGAGCTGAATAAAAAAAAAAAAGACTTTTTGATACAGTCAGCAAGAAAACAGCTTACTGCTCTCCACAATAAGTGGGTCCATGTCCTCTCTCAACTCATTTTGTGCAGGGAAGGAGTACTGGATGTAACAGTCAGCTTCTCCCCACACTGTGGACTGCAGAGGCGTCAGACCCTTCACTCTCTCTACTCGGACCATGAAGACATGCTCACGCAGAACATCCACAGTGGTACTGGCCTACAAGAACATTGATTCACAAACAAATTAAGCTTCATCCTTTAAGCATCAGGCCTGCTTTTAGGAGTTTAAAGACAACTAGCCTTGGCTTCTGCATGTGGCCGGTGGTCTAACATGTGCGCTGGTCGAGGCAGCGGTGACCCGGGGCTCAGCTCGTCGTCCCTCATTCGCTGCAGTGCTGTGATCTGCTGTGCTAGACCCAGTGCTAGACACACCCTGAGGTGTCCACGAGTGCTGCCGCTGAATACATCAACCACAGGCATAAAACTGTCCACTCCAACCACTGGATACGGAGACTGCAACAGCAGCTCTGTGATCTTGGGCTCTCTGGAGACAAAATAAAGTACAAATAAAAAGACCATTTTTATATTTCATATATTTAAGTATTTTTATTTGTTTTTGTCTTTTTATTATTTTTTTAATATTTAAATATAAATATGTAGCTCTAATCTATATTTATTTCATTTTCTGTAATTTTAGTAGTTAAAAATATGTCAAACTTATTTAAAGTTCCACTTAAAACTTAAGTAAGAAAAAAAAAACTATATTTCAGTTAGTAGCCAAGGCAAAATTGTATAAGTTTTCATTTAATATTAACCACAACCCTACAGGAGTATTACTGGTTTGAATTTCAGATTTATTTCAATTAAATAAAATGCTTTTGAATTATTTAATAGCTTTGGTTTTATTTAATGGCAACTACACTGCTATATTTCATAAAAAGTTAATTAACTATATTATGTTACCATATATATATATATATATATATATATATATATATATATATATATATATATATATATATATATATATATATATACACTACTCTTATTTTTAAAATTATTATTATTAATATTATTATATAATACAATAATATTACATTTATAACAATTAATATTATGTGTGTTTCACATATTTATTTTAATTAGAAATCTATAATAAATACAATATTATACTGCAATTACAAAATTAATATACTATATGTAATATGCTACAATATACTAATGTTATATATATATATATATATATATATATATATATATATATATATATATATATATATATATATATGTAATACACATACATACATATGTAGAAAGATCAATACACCTACCTGAAGGACATGTAGAACTGGTGGAGAGGTAGTTTTACCAAACCGAGAAGTTTATCATGGTCTGAGTTACTGGCTCTCAACCAAACTTCAATGACCATCATGTTGTTCTTCATTCTCTCCAACAGTCTGCTGGTCAGTGCGACCGGAGCCACCTTCATCATATTAGAAATCAGGTTAAAAACAAATAACAAACTACATTTTTCTAATAAATTATGCTGTATCACAGGAACCCTGAGTGAAATGTGTAAAGCCTTGGATTTTCTCGATTCTATATTTAGCTCGGACCTGAATGAAGCCGAATGTTGGATGTTTCTGACTCCAGCTCACTGTCGATCGAGCGGTTTCATCGGATCCGAGGAGCTTACAGTTCAAGTAGACATTGGGCTGCATGGGTGCACAGTTAAAATCTTTCCCATCGGGCACCATGAGCAACATATGAAGCAAAATCTCAGTCTCCTCCACTTCCTGCTGAAGAGAGCTCTGGAATCTGACGGGTGGTGATGTAGCTCGTGATCTGGATGGAGGTATCAGGATAACACCTGCACTAGGAGACGAGTCTCTCCTGTGGTCGCTCACACATAAACCCTTGGGTCCATCATGCTCTTCAGTCAAACGGGAAGAAAGCGGTCTGCTTGGACCCAGAATTCTCTTTTTGGTGAAGAAATCATTCTTGTCTGCTGCTAATTCAAACAACACCTTAAAAAAAGAACAAAGAACGAATCACTTAGATCAAATAAATCTCCTAAATGTGGTTCTTATGAGTTATACATTACCTTCAGAGGACCAAATGCTTGTTTCTCAGCGTTTCTATCCGGTCTTTGAACAGGAAGGGCGGCAGAAATGCTCAGTGACTGACTCTGCATCAAAGAGCTCAGAGGAAACATCGCCGATCCAACGAGAACAGGCTGAACATCACACAAGACAAGATCAGGCCTCGATTTCAGATCAGCCTTTATTTTTGAGCTCTGTTTGATTCGGTGATTGCCACACACTGCACTTACGCTCTTCTGAAGGCTATTTCTGGAGTAAATCTTGAAGGTGACGTTCATCTTCCACCACTGTTTAAGAGACGACCTGCCGAACCTCACTGGAAACAAACTTTGGTGCTGAAACGTCACCACTGAAACAAAAATGAATCCCCAGATCATTACACAACTTCTGGTTTCTCTTTAGTAAAAGTTCTCTATTACAGATGTACTCACCGCCCTCTGTTACTTTACCAGAGACAACTTTAGTAATCTCTGAAGGTACATGTCGAACATCTTCATTCCCAGCAGAGACCAATGGAAAGAGGTACTCAACGATATAAAAGCTAGATAAACAGGATATTTGTATCTGGTTAGTTCTGAAAAATGGACACACAAATCCCTAGCCATGATAATTGAAGAATCTTAAACGCTGTACCATTTCTTTGTGGTGATGGGACGAGGTGGCCTTCCTTTTCTAGAAAGACTTCTCGAAGTGCTCTCAGTGGGAACTTTTAACTCACTGATGGTGACCCTGGCAAACCGAATGTCTCCAAGCAAAGCTATTTTATCCACGCCAAGTCCAGAGAAATCGTCTCCTGCTTCTGAAAGCTGCACATCTTCTGAATCGAGCCTTCAATAAAAATATAGGCAATTAAAAAAATATATATATTATTCTAAATATACTGTATAACATCTCTGTGCCTTTACACAGATGTGAAAACATTCACATGTGTGGTTGTGTATTTTTTATTTTTTTTTGTCTTAAGTGAATGAGTTTGGAGCATTTCTTCCTGCATTATTGTAACTAACTGGGCATTTTTAGCTGGTCTTGTGTGTACTGGCTTCTCTTCCGGGTCTTTCTTCTGATCGTCCATTTCCAAACCTTCATTAGATATCTGAAAAAGGGAGAAAAAATTGGATTAGTTAGTTATAAGCTAAAGAAAACATAGTAGCTACATATTATAGTTTGCTGGTCACAGTGCATGACATACAGGAGCTTTGTAGAAGAGGTTCTCCAGAAGACTCTGATCATACTGAGGGTCGTTGAGCTCACTGTCCATGAGCATACTACTGTGATCAGAAAAGAAATCTGGGAGAGAACCCTCTCCATCCCAGAACTGCAGCACGGATCCATTACCACTGAGGAACAGAGCCACTACAAACATTAAAACGGTTTGATACAAACATAGAGAAACAAAAATCTACCCACATTTCTGTCAAGTATTTATAAGCAAAGCTTCATTTTCTTCCCTTTATCTATAGGACTACCTTCCCAGCAGGAGATCCACAGCCATGTCCTCTGTGTTGACTCTATTTTGACTAGGCTGGAGTTCTGACTGAAGGATGTTCTCCAGAAACGTTCCTGAGGAGGGCCTGGCTGGCCTTTAGGCGGAAGATGATGTTTAACATTATTTATAATCATCATCATTCACCATTTTCTTTTCTATTTTGGCCCTTCATAGGTACAGGATATGAATGAAACAGAAGAGTTCATACAAGGCGTCAGTGTTGTCTGTGGAGAGAGGCAGGGCAATGTCCTTCAGAGGAACATCTGAGCCCACATCAGATTTTAAGGCTGAAACCACCATTGCATTTCGGAGTTTGCTGCCACGCTCCAGAAGAACTGCAAAATACAAAATATAATGAAAATGAGTCAACTATATAATGGACAATAAGTAAAGAATAAATAAACACTTGCTTATACATCAGGTATGCATCACTAAACAGTGTATCGAGTCTCTTTATGTCTATATATTTGGCACATTTAATGACCACAAGCATCTCTTATAGAAAAAGTGTAATTTGTATAGTGCTGTATTGACACAATATAAGGTTTCAAATTTAAACGTTCTTTTACATAAAAAAAAAAAAACTCAAGATCAATCAGCAGAAGACAATTCTTTAATTTGACCAGTCCTTTGAAATCATCGATGTCACACACTATTTTACCCAACGTGTTGCTGTGGTCAGCAGTATTGTCAATGTAATGAATTGAGTAAATCAAGTTAATGAGCTGTACCTGACAAAAGGTCAGCAGGTGCTTGTGTATTTGCTGAAGGAATTTGGGCAGAAGCGGGTCTAGGTTTTCCAGTAGAAGAATCTGCTTGAAAATACAGGTAATCCTTCCCTCTAAAACAAGAATATTGGACAAAATCAATGTTTTATTGTTGACGTTTATTGAATTAAAAAAAAAATTAAACAAAGAACTAAAGAAAAGAATTTGAAATCTACATTATAACAAATATAATTAAAAATTAGTACATATTAGTATTATTATTATTATATGTTTATAAGAAAACAATAATATTATTAGTTAATCAATCATGAATAGAATTTGTTTTATTTGTATAAATATAACACTAAAATACCACTGGGGACAAAACTATTACCACAGAACTCCTTGAAACATTTTTTTTTACATAAAATTCTTTTAATTCCATTATTTAAAAAAGACATGTTATCCAAATCCGCTCATAGACAACACTCCAGACTGAAACGAATAACAAAATCAGTCATGAGGATGCGTGTTGTTGCTGAAGAACAGCATGTGAGTGGAGTGATTTAATTAAAGTTTGTTCCACATTATTCATTCAACAGTCAAACCATCCAAAAGTTAAAAAACAAACAAACCTAGGTATGTGGCCAGAACTGCTGCCAGCGGTCTCCTTCACTCTTGGGAGAGCCTGATCCTGGGATGGCAGTACAGACAAGTTCTGGTCAGTAATCCCAGGAGCCTGAGCGTCCAGGCTCATATCAGTCGTGGGTACTGAACAACTGCTGTCATACCCTTCAGTTAACGCTTCCAGGGCAAGTGTGACCTACAAAATGAACAGAATACAACATGGGAGTTAAACTGAAACTTAAATCTGTGGGGAAGAAAGAAAACATGATAAATGTGAAATCTGCTGAGCATATCACCCACCTGAAGCTCTCCAAGTTTTTCTGATGACGGGGAAACAAGAGTGAAATATCCATTTATGGAGTGAGACAAAGACAGCCGGGCAATCCCGGGGACCTGTGCTCGAGCTATAGGCAAATGATCGACCTTTGTAAGCACATCCAGCACCAATGAGCCCATATCTGTGAAGAAAGAACGATTAAATTCAGCTATGCATCACACAAATCAATTAAGCCTTCTGCAGATTCAACTGAGATCAATTTAAGACCCGCTGAAACCCACACATATGTAAAGGTAAATATGCCTCTCTAGGAACAGTCAGTAATCAGCCATCACCTGTATAGCAGCCAAATCTAACCTGTCAAATAAGACGTCAGCTGTTTGGGTCCACATCGAACGGGAAAGCGGACTGTGGATTTGTCCCCCTTCTGTTCAGCATGTCCAGGCCTGAAGAAGGTGCCAATGGAAGACTCTCCCCACCATCTGAGCCTGACCAGAGTCACAGGAGGAGGTCTGGGGATGGTCCACAGCACTTTACTCACCGTCACCCTCAGAAAACATCTCAGATGACCCTCCACCAGAGGAGGAACACTGCTGGATGGAGACACATCGCTCAGCACTGCAGTGAGATAATAAGAAAGATGTGAGTTCATAATAATAATACCGCTTCCTAACTTTCAGTGCCTGGAATAACGTTACAGCTGTTTATTTTTTACAGCGCAGCCAACAAAAAATAAGCATTGTCTGCCGCAAAACGCAGTGAGCATTAAAATACTGTCTAGGTAGACAGACCACTTTTTAGACGCAGGTTTTGTCCTCGCGAGGGTAACGAGCTTTTAAATCTCTTTTTAAAAGAAAGTTGCGACAACTAACAAGTTACCTCCAAAACAATCCCACTGACCTCTCTTTCTGTTATTTACACCCTTCGAGGGTTTCACCCTTTTATTCTTCATTCCTCACATAGAGGGTGTTCTCAAATAATGTTATTAATGAATCAAAGATTTCATATTTCCTTGACAGTTGCGTTAACAAACATAATACCGCTGAGCAACGGCTCGACCAATCAGAGCCTGGAACGACTTCTTCTCTTTGCTCTGACAAGCAGTGAGAGGGGATTCTAGCGCCTCTAAAGGAAAGATGTGAAACTACAGAGGAACGAATTGAGACTGACATCCAACAAACGTCCCCGGTTACTCACGTAACCTTAGTTCCCTGAGAGGAGGGAACGAGACATTACGTATGGGGAAATCCATTTCCTCGAAATTATGAAGTCTGATTGAATAACTCTTTTGCTTGCAAATAGCCAATGGCGCCCTCGCCCTCACCTGATTGGCTGACAGCCATCAATATAGGTGACGGTGGGCGCCAAAACCCTCAGAATCTTCCACTGAACGAGAGTAATGAGGCTGGAAGGTTTTTCCACACGGCAGGTTACGTAATGTCTCGTTCCCTCCTCTCAGGGAACTAAGGTTACGTGAGTAACCGGGGACGTTCCCTTATCGAGTCGGTCTCTCGACATTACGTATGGGGAACAATAAAACCCCCGCCGTGTGGGAAATACTGTCCGGCCCAGCTCGCATCGAGCCACAGAAGAGCATAAGCACTAGCTCTTACAGCGCGTTAGCTCTAGGTCGGGTACCGGACCTGGTTGAAACACCTCTTGGCACAGAGCCAAATCAGCTCTTACACCATCGTAATCCAGTGCACCCAGATAAGCAACACTGGTGTGATATGGGGAAAATGCAGCAATATGTTGGTGCTTGGGAATACACTGCCGGCTTATAATGCGGGCATAATAAAGGGACCACATTAGATAGTGAATGAATACCTCAACCGCAGCTATTACAACAATAACTGACGCTGACCTGGTAGAAAGAACCACGGCTAGTGCACGCGCTAGGTAGGGCGTGCCCATAGCTTAGTCCAAAGACTGCTCAACTCCCTCCTCCTGCACTGACAGCACATGTGATGCGAACGAGGGAATGTCCAGATTATAGAATCTCGCAAACGTGTTGCGAGACGACCAGCCCGCTGCGAAACAAATGTCCTGAATAGACATACCTTTCGCCCAACCCCATGACGACGCCAAACTCCTTGTGGAGTGGGCGTGCACCCCGATTGGGCAGGCGGTTCCCCGGGAAGCATAAGCTAGTCGCACAGCCTCCACTATCCAGTGTGATAGCCTCTGCTTCGACAGCGCGCTGCCCTTCTTGGCACCCGCGTAGCAGACGAAAAGCTGCTCTGAAGTTCGAAACTGGCTAGTTCTGTTCACATATGCACGCAGGGCACGCACGGGGCACAAAGCGCACTTCTGAGACACTGAATTACTGTCCTCCTCGGGGCAAAATGCTTGAATTGTAATTATCTGAGCTCTGAACGGCGTTGAGAGCACTTTAGGCGAATAACCGCGTTTGGGTAAAAGTCTGACCATACAATCGTCCGGTCCAAACTGCATACACGCGCTGTTCACTGACAGGGCATGCAAGTCTCCCACTCGTTTCCCGCAAGCTAGCGCGAGCAGTAGCGCCGTCTTAAATGAGAGCACTTTAAGGTCGCTTAACTCGGCTGGTTCAAAAGGTGGGTTGGACAGCGCACTAAGCACTAATGACAGGTCCCAGACCGGCATCTGACGAAGGCGGGGTGGATTAAGCCGCCTAGCTCCCCGAAGAAAGCTCGTTATCAGGGGGTGCCTCCCCACTGAATGGCCGTCTAGCAAGTCACGAAAAACGGCGATAGCGGCCACGTAGACTTTCACTGTAGATGGGGTACTGCCAGCATCCAGACGTTCCTGTAGGAAGGTCAGAATAATGGAGATATCGCAACTCCTGGGGTCCTCATTTTTGTCAACACACCAGTTAGCAAATACTTTCCACTTCAGAGTGTATAAACGCCTCGTCGAAGGGGCTCTAGCCTCTGCTATTGTCTGCAGCACTCGCTGATATACTCCACGCTGATCTGCCACACATGCAGATCCCAAAGCTCTGGGTTGGGGTGCCATATGGTGCCCCTCGCCTGGGATAAGAGGTCCCTTCTCGGCGGGATCCGCCACGGGGGAAGCCGCGACATGTTCACCAGTTCCGGGAACCACGGCTGGTTGGGCCATTTGGGTGCTACCAGGATCAACGCACATCTCTCCTCCCTGATCTTCTGCAGCACCAGCGGCATTAACTTGACTGGGGGAAAACCATACTTCCGTCCCTTTGGCCAGCGGCTCGACAGCGCGTCTCCCCCCAGGGGGGATGCTGTCAGCGAGAAGTACAGAGGGCAGTGGGCGTTCTCTTGCGACGCAAAGAGGTCGATCTCCGCTTTGCCAAACAGATTCCAGATCATATTTATCGTTTGCGGATGGAGCCTCCATTCTCCGTGTACAATGCCGTCCCTGGACAGCATGTCCGCGCCGCAATTCAAGCTGCCCGGTACGTGCACTGCTCGAATCGACAGAAGTACCCTGTCCGTCCATAACAGCAGCTGTCTCGCTAATCCCTGCAGGGATCGCGAACGCAAACCTCCCTGGCGATTGATGTACGCCACCACCGCCGTGTTGTCCGTTCTGATGAGAACATGACGGTGTTTCACAAACGGAAGGAAACTCTGCAGCGCTAGATGAACCGCTTCCATCTCCAAGCAGTTTATATGCCAGCGCGTCTGGTCCCCTGTCCACGTACCGAATGCTGGTCTGCCATCGCATAGGGCTCCCCAGCCTGATAGTGAAGCATCCGTAGTGACCACTACACGTCTGACCACTCTGCCCATAGCAGCACCCTGCTCGAATATGGTCGTGCCGAACCAAGGCGCCAGAGTCTCGAGACATGAACGCGTTATGATAAGGCGTTCCGTTCCCGCTCTCCACGCCCGCGGCTTCACTCGGCTCTGTAACCAGTGTTGAAGCGGTCTCATGTGTAACAAGCCCAGTCTGCAGACGGAGGCTGCGGCCGCCATCAGACCGAGCAACCTCTGAAACGTTCTTAAGGGGATAGCTCTGCCTTGAACGAAGAGGGCTAGTGTATTTTGAATCGACTGGATTCTCGGCTCTGACAGCTTCGCGGTCATAGAGCGCGAGTCCAGTATCATACCCAGGAATGTGATATATTGGCGCGGCTGCAGTGTGCTCTTCTGAATGTTCACAGACAGCCCCAAACCTGTCAGATGGGCGAGGAGTCTGTGTTTGTGTTCCTCGAGAGCGCTTCTCGACCGTGCGATGACTAACCAGTCGTCGAGATAATTCAGTATGCGCATTCCACTGAGCTTCAGGGGAGCGAGCGCTGTATTCATGCATATTGTGAATACACGGGGAGCCAAAGCGAGCCCAAACGGCAACACTTTGAACTGGTACGCCACACCCTCGAATGCAAAACGCAGGAAGCGCCTGTGATGTGGGGCTATCTGGATGTGGAAGTAAGCATCCTTTAGATCCACTGCAATGAAGTAATCGTCGGGCTGAATGTGCGCGAGGATCTGCTTCACAGTTATCATCTTGAACGTGCGTTTCGCGAGCGCTTTGTTCAGTAATCTCAGGTCTAAGATGGGGCGCATACCTCCGTCCTTTTTCGGAACTAGAAAATAACGGCTGTAGAAACCGGAATTTCTCCGTTCCACGGGCACTATCTCTACTGCTTGTTTGGCCAGGAGAGAGGATATTTCTGCTCGTAGCAGCGGGGCGCTCTGTTCTGACACTTCTGTCATAATCACACCGCCGAAGCGGGGTGGTCTGCGAGCGAACTGGAGCGTATAGCCGCGTTTTATCGTGTTGATCACCCAATAAGATGCCGCGGGGAGCGTCGCCCACGCGCTGAGATGACTCAATACGGAGGGTATTAATGCATGATGCGGCGGGGCGTGCGCGCCAGCCACTGGGGAAGCGTTGACCGCTATATGAGTGGCAGGTGACTCGTTCGCGGCTTCTTGCACGGGAACATACATAGTCACCTCCTCGGGTTTCCCCGAGCTTCCGCTTTGCGAAGCGTCTCTCGGAGGAGAGGCTTCGCTTATGTAGCGGGTAATAGTAGAGGGAGGAAGAAAGCTCTTTTGCTGAGGCATGTAATGCATGTTTATTGAAACAGAACATAGCGGTTTCATTCTCACAACATTCACATCTTTGACGAACTCTGGGCGGGAACGCGCCCTTTTCGCCGCGGGTCCGACGAACACGTCCCGCGCTCTCTTCCCCCTGGCACGAGCATCAGGAACGCTGCTCCTTCTTGCCAGCCGGGCGCCCTTGGCTGCTAGAGGCCGGTTTCGGACCAAAACGGGGCTTCCTGGGCTGCCTCTGGCGGAATGGTGGCTCTGGCTCACGACGCTCTGCTGCGCTCGGGAACGCGCGCCTGGTATTTCCCGCTTGTCGCTGTGCCGAAGAAGATCTGGACCTCGCTGCAGGGGGGGCTTGAGACCGTTTCGGCAAAAGATGAGGCATCATCTTAGACTGCTTGACGGTCTCGGCGTATTTCTCCGACAGAGATTCCACCGCGACACCGAAAAGACCGGTGGGGCTCACCGGTGCATCCAGGAACTGCCTCTTTTCGGCATCGCGCATGCCGGACAGCGTCAGCCACAGATGGCGATGCAGGACCACAAGGCTGCTCATATTGCGGCCGATTCCCTGCGCTATCTTTTTTGACGCCGCGAGAGCGAGATCCGCCGCCGTGCGCAGCTTCCTGAGCGACTCTGGGTCCGGGCTTCCCTCATCCAGGGACCCAAGGAGCCGAGTTTGGAAGACCTGCAGGATTGCCATCGTGTGGAGGGCAGATGCTGCATGTCCAGCAGATATGTACGCCTTCTCAGCGATGTGAGCAGTAGCTCGACATGGCTTAGAAGGCAAAGAGGCGGTTTTCCAGCCGGGAGAAGACGCGAGATGGGCCGCGATAGCATCCTCGACGGGAGGCGGTCGCGCGTATCCCAATTTCTCCGCCCCTTCCACCGTCGTCAGCAGCTGGGTCCCCTGTGCATGGGCTCGGGCTGAGTAAGGGGAGCGCCATGACCGGGTGAGTTCCTCGTGGACCTCAGAGAAAAAAGGCGCGGGTCTCTGCGGGGCTTCAGCCTGGCGGCCCGCGCCGAGGAAAGAACCGTCCATCCATCTCTTAGACGGCAGCTCCTTGGGGGCTGTCCACTCCAATTCCATATCTGCCACCGCCTCCGTGAGGATCGCCATAAGCTCGGCATCCAGCGAGGCGGGGGCGGCTTCAGACGGGGCCTCGGACCACGCTCCCGGGTCTGAGGCATTAGTAGACATGGCGTCGTCCTCGTCATATCCAAACGAGACCATTTCCCGCGCTTCTAGTGGAGGGCGGGAACTGGCCTCAGAGTATGAGAGGGGATCTTCCACGTGAGGGTGGCGTGGGCGTTGGGCCGACGCCAGTACCTCGACAGAATCCGTCGACGGAGCTCTCTGCAGTCTCCCGGTTCGCGGCTCGACGGCGGCGGACGGGGGAGAGGCAGGAGATACAGGGCCACCGTTACGGGTAACGGCCAGCCTTGCACGAAGGATCTTGATGGGAAGCTCCTCACAGGCACGACATCCGGATCCTTCGAATGCCGCCTCTGCGTGAGCCCGACCCAGGCACAGCACACACTGCTCGTGTGCGTCCGGGAAATCAATGGGCCCACCACACATGCGGCAAAGAGACATTTTAAAAGTAAAATCACCGGAACGCGAGAGGGGATAATTTTCCAAAATTTTCCGCTCTGTATGCGTGAATCCACGGCGAAACCAGACTCAAGTGAAGAAAAAAGATTCTGAGGGTTTTGGCGCCCACCGTCACCTATATTGATGGCTGTCAGCCAATCAGGTGAGGGCGAGGGCGCCATTGGCTATTTGCAAGCAAAAGAGTTATTCAATCAGACTTCATAATTTCGAGGAAATGGATTTCCCCATACGTAATGTCGAGAGACCGACTCGATAAGGGAACTAGTCACCGTAATCCCAGGATTAATTATTATACAGATTGCACGCACGCACGCACACACACACACACACACACACACACACACACACACACACAGAGACAGATATATAGAATTACTTATACACTGTATAAGTATACAAGTATACATATACTTTTCAGTGGTGGACAGTAACGGAGTAGCTTTACTTCGTTACTGTACTTAAGTAAATTTTTCAAGTATCTGTACTTTACTGGAGTAGTTTTATTTTGAGCAACTTTTACTTTTACTTCACTACATTCCAAAGCATAAAATCGTACTTTTTACTTCACTACATTTCATAAAACATATCGTTACTCCCTATAATATATCACGTGCTCCGATCGCAGAAGCGGTGTCTGATTCATCATGAACGAACTGAGTCTTTTCAAAATAAACTTTTAAATCGGATCGCGAATCGCACCAAACGATTCGTCTACGAATTAGAATGATCCGATTGCAGCTGTTCTGGAGTCGACCACTCACTGATTCAAATGAACCGTTTAGTGCGAGTCTCCAGAAGTAAGAACCGGGAGATCTTGTGAGCGCGCGTGCGTCTGATGTTGCTAAAAGTAAGTTATGTCGAAATTTTGGATTAATTATTGTAACTGAAAATCATATTTAGGTCAAAACTGTCAGTTGTTTGGGAACTAAATCCGTTGTAAAGAGTGATCTATTTAAGCCCACTGAAATGCTCGAGTGCAGACGATGCAGATACATCAATTGTACGTAAAAAAAAAAAAAAAAAAAAAAAAAACTAAAATAACACAGATTAAATACAATAACTCATGCACGTTCAAATTCACCGCTGCCGTAATGTTAACAGTTTTATTAATGTCCTATGTTTATTATGTCCTATGTTACGTCTGTTTTTATATTGTTTATCGACAGTAACGTTATACATATGTATATTGTTTGGATTAACTAGACGAGTAGACAGACATGAATGTTCATCGTACTGAAAATAAGTAAATATTGTTAGCTGATGCTAACTGTCTAGCTAACAAGCTTGTTGGTGCTAAGTTGATGTAATTTTTATAATGTCCAAATATTTTTATTCAGCCACACACACACACACACACACACACACACACACACACACACACACACACACACACACACACACACACACACATATATATATATAGATTACATCTGGTTAGAAAATAAAGGATGTAATGTTCAGAACATGGTAACTACAGTAATTATCAGTGGGAAGAGATGCACCCCGTTTGGCCAGGGGTGTTTTTAAACCACAGACAAGATTTGAGAAGGAAAAAATCATTATGAAATTTGTTTTATTATTTTTTTCCTTAAAATGTTCTTCCTAACTTCAGGCCTTATTATCATGTCATATATACAGTACAGACCAAAAGTTTGGACACACCTTCTCATTCAAAGAGTTTTCTTTATTTTCATGACTATGAAAATTGTAGATTCACACTGAAGGCATCAAAACTATGAATTAACACATGTGGAAGTATATATGGAATTATATACATAACAAAAAAGTGTGAAGCTGAAAATATGTCATATTGCAGGTTCTTGACAGTAGCCACCTTTTGTTTTGATTACTGCTTTGCACACTCTTGGCATTCTCTTGATGAGCTTCAAGAGGCAGTCACCTGAAATGCTCTTCCAACAGTCTTGAAGGAGTTCCCCGAGAGATGCGTAGCACTTGTTGGCCCTTTTACCTTCTGTCTGTGGTCCAGCTCACCCCTAAACCATCTGGATTGGGTTCAGGTCTGATGACTGTGGAGGCCAGGTCATCTGGCGCAGCACCCCATCACTCTCCTTCTTGGTCAAATAGCCCTTGATGCCTTCAGTGTGACTCTACAATTTTCATAGTCATGAAAATAAAGAAAACTCTTTGAATGAGAAGGTATGTCCAAACCTTTGGTCTGTACTGTAACTTTGATGTTCTGTAAAACAACTAACTTTAAAATACTTTTTTCTTACTGGTGAAAATCAGATGGTCATCTCTGTTTTCTCTCAGGTACATCACAGTGTAAGCTTCACAGTGAGCATTACTCTCATCAGCGTAGTCCATATCAACAACAAAAATATCTTGACTCCATATAGTGGTTATTTTGGAAAAAATCCAAGGTATTTTGAGCAGTAGGATTATAAAAATAAATGTGCTAATATAAAATTAAATTAAGTAGCCTATATAAAATTGCAAACATTTATCTTGCAGTACTTTTTTACTTAAGTACATAAAAAATTGAGTACTTTTGTACTTTCACTTGAGTAAAATTGAAAAAGGAGTACTTTTACTTTTACTGGAGTAATATTTTACCATATGTATCTGTAGTTTTACTCAAGTACTTGATTTGTGTACTTCGTCCACCACTGATACTTTTATATTTTCAGTGAGCCCTTACGAGTGCAGGTCATTAAATGATCTATTGAATTGCATTATCAACTCAAATCACACATGTACACGAACAGTGCTATTCAAACAAACAAAAACTCTACAATCCATGTTATCTAGTCAAAGAACCGCACTTCATCTCCCTACTCAGTTCTATTCTGATTGTATAAGGTATGTTTCTGAAGGAGTAAATTGGCTGCAAATGATCTGACCTATTCACATGTTTACAGTAAAAGATCTTCAAAGAGAAGCATGACTGGATTACAGGAAAAGTATTAAACCACAAAAGTGTGAGGTTGAGGCAGAAATCTAAACCACTCAAAAAATAATTTTCCTTAATTCAGATAAAGCTTAAATAAAATATAATTGGATAAAAAAAAGAAAGAAACTTAAATGCTAAATACTACAACTAAATTGGACATACAATTTAATTAAAGCTAAACAGAATGTAAAAAACTTCAAACATTAAAATAAAAGCTAATTATAAATATGAATATTTTAATAGCATGGAAATAATACTACATAACTCTTAATATATAAACAATACTAAAATATTCTTAGCAAATGAGTAGACAGGACCCATAAGATGCTTTTTAGATCAAAACAGTTCATAATAACATGCATACACACACTTCTTTTAGATAATATATCATTTTAATTGTGTGAATACATTTGTCACAGTCGTAAACAGAAAAAAGGAGCTGAAAATACAAAAAATGATATTCTTTAATCAGCATCAAAGCTACGCAATATAAAAATAAAAAAGCAAACTCAATCCAGCTGGCAGCAATTAATTACAAGCTCCTTGACCCTTCCCAGCAATCTTCTTCGAGCACTCTAAGAGAGCATTATGAATGTCTTTAGCACATGAGATCTGTGATTTGATCATACTGAGATACTGAGAGTAAGACAGAGACTCTGTTTGCACGGTGTCCGGCTTTGTGGCTGTAGGTACGAGATTTGGAGAATGCTTTGTGCTGTCGATGCTCTGTGAGAGGCACTCGTGGGCCAGACGCTGAAGAAAAAAAACATCAGTTAATCAAAAAGAAAAAAGTGCTTTGAATGACATTTTCAACAGAAACAAACACAGCGGTTTCTTACCAGGCAGAGCTCCAGTTGATCACAGAGAGCATAAAACTCCTCTAAACTTTTGTCAAACCGCTGAACTGCTGCATCATTACCCTTCCTACATTTTGAGAAATCAAATATAGTTTTTAAATATTACTTATTGGTTTATGCACTCAGAAATCTTTCTATCGAATATCATTTCTGCCACAGAATTTAAATAAATAATTGTGACATTTTATCTCACAACCCATCAATAACTTGCAATGTCAGAATTATGGAAAGATATGAATTGTGAGGAACAAAAGTCACAATTACATTCTTAATTTTCATTCTGTGATGGAAATAAAAACAGAGTCGTGAGGAAAAAACTCTGAATTCATATTGTTTATATATTTTCCTAATTTTTAACCATCAGAATTGCAAGAAAAAAAGTCTGAATTGTGAAATTAAAAAGTCACAATTTTATTTTTATTTTATTTTTTATTCTGTGGCAAAAACAGGCTTTATATATATATATATATATATATATATATACACACACATGTATATAAATTGATAGACAGTACATAGAATACATACAGTATTAAACACATGGGAAGATAACTCACAAACTGTAGTCTTTGTAAACTTATTCTTTTATCACATTGATTTAAATAGTTTAATACTGTTCCAAATTGAAACAAAAATACATAGAGAATGGAGATATATCCCATTTGTTGTTATTAACAGCATGAAGTGCATTAAACATTTTAATGTGTTTGAAAAACATAACCATAACCAAACATAACCCTTCTAAAGACAAAGACTTGTGAGAGTAATATGTAATCGTGTAACTTTAATCAATATAAACGTAACTGTAATCGGATTACGCGTATTTAAAATGTAAAATAATCTAATCACAAGTACTTTTTTGGAATTTGACTGAATCCAGATTACATGTAACATCAGTTACTACCCAGCACTGTACATGCATATACGCGTTTATGTACTGTATATTCATGAACCTGTTATGCACATAATAACAAGGGAGTCTCACTCTGTTGTTCTTCCGTTGTCAATAGCTGCATTCTGTCCAAAATTCAGTGAAGCAATGGTCATGACGTTCTGCAAAGATAAGAGTGTAAATTAATGTTAGTCTGGTGTTTCAGGCGAGCACTTTCAGTTCTCATGATCAACGAAAGGCGACAAACAAACCTGTAAACTATCTTTCAGAAGAGGAATCAGCATTTTGAATCTGTGAACGGGGTCGAAATCTTGTTGTTGACTGAGCTGCTGCTGCTGCTGTTGTTGTTGTTGCTGTAAAACAGCCGCTTGCTGAGCGCCCATCTGAGCATTAGTGACCATATGCTGCTGCGACGCCATTGTTGACATGAATGAGAGAGTCGACCACTTCCGCTGGAAGCTGCTCTCACGGATATGAACCATAGAGCAAACGTTGCTAGCTAGTTTAGCTAGTAGCTGTTGAGACAGAAATGTCGCCTTCCCCCAGGTGGCGCTAGAAGACTCTGAGCCGGATCGGTCATCCTCCTGACCGCACCCTGGGCTACTTCATTAATGACACTTAAATAACTGACAAACTTAAGACGGCGGTAATGTACTTCGTTTTCAAACCGCCAAATAAAAAACACAGAAGAAGAAGAACGTAAGCCAACAGGGTTCAAATAATCAGTGAAGAATATATATATATATATATAAACGTAAATACTTAGATACAATAAAAACATGTTTAAAAGATTTGGGTTGAAAGCGTGCAAGAGAAATTAATATATTTAACTTATTATTTGCATAAAATATCCCTCAGTATTCTCTCAGAATCTTTGCATGATGTCACGCGAACAACCGGTCTGCAAATATCATGCGCGTAAAGTACACTAGTTAATTTCAAGTCTGACATGAAAGGAATAACTTCATTATCCGAATATCTGAGATTAATCTTTAGTGTTGTCTTAGGTGCTTCTAGTGTTGTCATTGGGTCGGGAACCAGACAGTTGTTTATTTTTCACAATGAATGAAAAAACAAGTGTCTCAAAATCTGATAAACAGCAGATTTAAATAAGAGTGGTTTCATAAACCAGATGGCGTCACCATGGTTGAAATAAAATCAAATGGCGCCATCTAGAGGAACATTTGTGGCACTGTCAACTATTGTTTTAACAATAAATAAATAAATGATTTTGTTAATTATATGACTAACCACATCAATGCAATACAATACAATGATGTTTTGAAAAATGTACAAATCAACATCGCTCAAAAGCCTGATTTATCATATTTGATATTCATATTTAACATGATAAAAAAACATGCATAATCAAGTACACCTAAATTACTTCAGTCCATTAAGTGTTCGTCTTAAAATATTATTAACTTATATTATCAACAGTACTAACAATAACATAAAAGTTATTTTTATATGTACTTTATAAAAATCATCAAAGACAAATAAAGATGAGTGAATCATAACCTTAAGTTTACATTACTAGGCCTATACTTGCAAAAAAAAGAAATAAAATAAACTACTATCAGATGGCAGATAAATCAGGTTTTTCAGCAAAGTTTTGATTTTAGAGGCCTTTAAGAGGAAATTGTCATATCATATTTGATATTTGGTCATTACAGAATCAAAACTAGTTTGCACAAACTTGTAACTGAAAAAATGTAATACCAGTAATAGTTATGGTTACACAATATATGTATAAAACATGTAGAGTTAATTGAAGCCAGAATCTTACCTGAGAGATGGAGAAATATAGTTTAGAGAAATGTCACCAAGGCATCTCTCTTTAAGTACACTTTTAAAAAGTGATCTTGTAATAATGCCAAATTAACGGGTTTAGCTCATTATCATTACGTTTAAATATATTTTATTTGAATTAAAAAAAGTACTTATTTCCATGTGTTGATAAACATAGGCCACCAGAATGAATATAATTGTAGCTTAGATACTTATTGAATAGAAATCAATCATTAGAAATGACATTAAAGCATATTTTAGTTTAGCATTAATGCTTGTCGTTACATTCGTCAGTACACTTTACCTTATGGGGCTGTTATTTTAAAGACAACGGGAATAATCATGAAATTACATAATATATTAATAGCCAGTGGGAATTTAAACTTTTAATTTTGAACAACAGCAAAAAATATACCTTATTATTACGTATCTTGGTTTATCAAAATGAACTTTTCAAAAGTAAGTATTTTAAGGTGGCTCTGTTTTTTTTACTTGTTCACAGTCAGATATTGCTGTTTTCTTTCTGGGAGAAAAAACATCTGGGAGAATTTTTGACAGAAGCAAACAGAGTCCTGGTGATGGGGTAACTGTCTTATTTCATATATTTCATAGATTTGTGTTTGTTCATTGGTGCATTGTCAAGTCTGGGCTTCAAGCTAGTCGATAAGATATTGTGCAATTTATTCCAGAGAACATCATTCAGATGTTTAGATGAATGATGAATGTTTAATCAAACACACCTGAACAAGGTCTAAGGGCAACTAGAAAGCTACAGGCCACCCCTGATTTATTTTATAGATAGACTTTCTATTAAAAACTGACAAACATGCAAATAATCAAGGACTGTTATCAAAAATCTATTAAATCACTTGAAAAATCTCCTTAATTATCATAAAGGATTGTCAGTTGCAGGACTAATGCTGTATTAGGGATGGAAAATCAGCGTTGCAGACTAGAACTGTGCTTTTCTGATAGTATGTTGATTAATAATGGAATATATTAACAACAACACTAATATAAAATGTCATCAGATTTTCAAATAATGGAGATAGCAATAGATCGTAATGTAGTAATCAAAATGTAGCATAATGAACTAGAGCTGTTCAGAAGGTATCTATTTTGTTATTTTTTTCAGGACACAGAAAACAGCCATTTCTACTGTTTAGAATTCATAAAGACACGGAAAGCACCTGCAAATGTGAATAAAGTTGATTTTCAACTTAAACCTTGTCTTTACAAGAAACTTTAAATATTAACAAAACGTTAATATTTTGCTTGTTTATGTAAGGACTGTGTATGATTGGTTTATCAACAGTAATTCAGTTTCGAGGGTCAGATCTCCCCATAGTGTTGTATGTTTTGTAAATCAATGTAAAAGGAAACTACATTTTATTGAGAGAAAAAAAATACATGTGATATTCAATGCATTTTCCCATATATTGTCTTATGATTGGATAATAGTTTTTAACTGACAAAACAAACAGATTCGAAAACTATTTAAACTTATCAAGTATTTTATTGTATTTTTTACAAGAATCAGAGTCACATTATTTACCCTGGAGATGCCTAAACATCTTAGCGCAACACAAAGCTGAAACAAAGACTGAAGCTTGTGAATCTTATAACTAAAATATCAGACTGGACACATCAGGCCCAGATGTGGATTCCCTCATTTTATACTGTATGATCAGCAGAGGACGCTACAGCGTTACAGAGTCAGTCAGTTTGTCTGCTACAAGATCAATTACAATGAAAACAAGATAGAAAACCCCAGTCAGACTCTTAAAGTATACATCTGTGTGAATAAGAACATATCAGAACATCTGTGTAAATCAGAACAGTCTTTAAAAGTAGTAGAACGTTAAAAAATGTGCGTAGAATATTTCTGAAACAATGCTACTTATCAAAACAAAATCATAATGCTGAAAGTAATACCAAGCTACTTCATTTTCATTACAGATGGTATTTATAATTGAGGAAGAAGAACAGCTACATATCAGAAACACCAACTGCAATGTGTATATACTGTACAGTGGGGTCCAAAACCCCTGAGACCACTAAAGAATAGTTCATCCAGAAATAAACATTTGCTTAAATGTGCTCACCCACAGGCCATAATATATGCAGATGAGTTGTTTCTTCGTCTGAAAAGATTTGGAGAAGTTTTGGAGAAACCTGAAACATGCAGTGATGGACTGGAGTGGTGTGGATTATTGTAATTTTTCCAGATGTGTTCAGATGAAACAATTAGTCTAAAATCGTGGATGGCCTAATGTTGAGTAAACTTTCAGCAAAATCTGACTGAAAATGAATACATTTCTTAAACATGGCCCCCTTTTAATGCACGCAAGCTGTGATGAGCTCCACAAGTATGTGCAAAAACTTATACATAACGTCATATAATTCAACCAGTGGGTCACACGGTGCTTTTAGCATCAAACACAATGGAATAGTGCACAAGCTCAGCATAGTGCGACCCAGCCGTGCCTGGAATCACCGTCTTGTCTGGGCAGTGAGGGTCCTGCATTAGAGCTGCTAGAGACTCACGCTCTCTTCTGTCTTTCTTCTTTGAAAAAAAAAAAAATAATAATAATAATCAAATCAGTTTTTTATATCTATTGGACAAGCTATAGTTGCAATTATATAACACTCTGTCTTTGTACCTTTTGTGATGATTGACTTCTCCCACTTTTGCTAGAAAGAAATAAGATTAGGAAATTTATATCAAGGGGGATTTTTTTTTCTAAAACAAAAAGCCACAGAAACTTTTGCAATTCAAATTGACATGTCTACCACTAAGACATGAGCAGTCTGTTTATGTCGCATGAATAGCAGAGATGTGGTAGAGATGTGGTCTCGTACTGCCAGCCTGTGCAAGCCACCATGTATCCTGTTTATGAACACTGTGCATGCCATTGGTCTAGGTAAGATACCTTGCTTCCTGTTTGCCTTCACTGTTCTCACCTGTATGGTATAATATCCAAAAAGAAAACAGCTGAATTTTATTTAGTTTGTTAGAAAGCGAGTCTACTCACCAGAGGACAGCCAGAATGATAATCAGGATGAGGGTGATTGCAGCGGCTGATGTGGAACAAATAGTGATGAATATCACTGTGGGAAACAGACGTTCATTACCCCGATTGACCATAATTCCATCTGCTGATAATCTATGCCTGATATGTGTAAAACTCACTGTGTTGAGTCTCTTCACTAGTTACATCCACCCGAATGAAAACTTTAGCCGTGTGGTGGTGGTACGAGACGTGGCATATGTACAGTCCTGCATCCAGTTCAGACACTGGTTCTGTAAAAACCAGTGCCATTCCCGTGGTGTCAGCTGCTGACCCGTCCTCCCTGGGATGAGAAAAATTCAGAGACGTCTCAGATGACAACTTGGAAAAAAAAAGTCTATTTTTCTCTAGAAACTGAAAGATGGACGATCTAGAAGAGTTTTGGTCAAGATGTCTGAAATTAGCACAAACAAAACTGAAAAGTTAAAGGGGTAGATCACACAAAATGACACTTTTATCCAATACAACTTACAGTACATTCAGGCTCTAAATTTTTTTTACCAGTATGTGTGTTCCCTGGGACCCAAACCCATAACCTTTCGCATCACAAACACAATGCTCTACCACTGAGCCACAGGAGCACACACGATTTTCACAAAAGTCTTAGTAATCTTGTTGCGTTTTTGTCATTTTTATTCATTTTTTCTAACATGTCTATATATTATTTATTTATTTTTATTTATTAGGTTAAAGTAATTTAGCTTTAGGTATTTTAGTACTTAAGGTTAAACAACAATTTTTTTTTTTAAGTTGAATAATTCTACTGGTAAGAGGGCACCACATTTATTGTATAGCATAAATAATCCTTTAGTAAAACATGAATGTGAAAGCATTAACTAGCCCTTGTCTTCTCTATGTTACTCTCTGGATGTCCGAAATGAAAGAAAAATCAGTGTGCAGTATTTAGGTTTTGAGAACTGTGCAATAGGCCGTGGTACATTCATGAAGTGTTTTTCTGTGCGGCAACTTTGAATTCTTGAGTATTTTGTGCCTTATTTAAGCATGCTCTACTCAACATACCTGTAACATATTGTCTTGTACGATGGAGCATTGCCATGGGCTCTGAGATGTATCTTCTGATTCGAGAGGTTTTCTTGCAGTGCTAAACGATGCTCATTCTGGCCATGACTTCTACGATCAAGTGTGGTTTTGTTTAAAACCTCAATACTTGAAATAGCTGAGTGAACGATAAAGCAGATTGCATTCAGCAAATAAAATACATTTACTGAAAGAACAGCCAGAAATTGTGCCAGTCAGTATTTTGGGGTTAAGGAATGCTTACAATATTTTGGAACTCGTATTTTCCGCCTCTCATCCCTGCCGAGCTTGTTCTGGATCAGACATATCAAATCTTTCCCCTCATATTGACTGAGTTGAAATGCATGAGTTGAATTGACTTCTACTTTAATTCCGTTATATTTGACCTCGGTAGTCGCTTGAGTTACAGCGTCTTCATCAGGAAGGACCCAGGAGATGTTGGGTTTCACCCCATCACCGCTGTACTCACACACTGCATGCCAAATCTCAGTGTATCTCTCTTCACCCAGAAACGCGCGGCTTGCAGATGGCCCTGACAGCAAAGACGTTTTCATTACTTCATTATTGTGTTAATTTTGTAAAAGCAACTGTTCAAGCTGTTCTTGTCATTGTAGTGGTCATTTTAGGGTTTTAGGTTTTCATCAACTGCTGTCAATTAAACTTGATTATTTCTTTAAATTCAAGCCATAAGAAGCATAGCAGTTTCACGGTAATAATTAGGTCATGTTTAAAAAGTATGAATGGACTGATTTGTAGCTTTCTTATGCAATCACATTAATACTTTTCTAAGTGTGGCTCAAGTGTCAAACTACTTTTGGGGTTAATGTAATAGTAAAACTTACTCAAGGATGGGAGGACGATGCTCTTGTTCTCTGGTTTCTCTAACCCTTGAAGCTCAACCACACAGGTCACGGTGCATCCGGCATGTGAGTGAATAGGAATACGCACCCTGCTCTGAGCAACATTCACATGATCCTCCTGAAACGCAGATTGAGTCATTGCACATTCACTAGAGCTCGTATCAATGCCATGGCGCTCGACAGTCCAGGTGATGTTTGTTGCCGGGGTCTGGCTCTGCACTGAACACACCAGCCATGCATATGTAATGTCATTGTCCCATTCGACACCAGACTGCATGGTTATATTCGGTGGTGCTACAACCAGAAAACGAACTACATGTCAGAATTTTTGATAGATGGCTCTGTTTTAAAACCTAGTATGCTGCCTATGTAAACAGCATGCATCTATCCATCCATTGTTCTATACAATCCATACCTCCATCCACCTATGCATTCATCCACCTATCTATTCATCCACTTATCAATCCATCCATCCATCTACTGTTCATCCACCTGTCCATTCATCCACCTATCTATTCATCCACTTATCAATCCATCCATCCATCTACTGTTCATCCACCTGTCCATACATCCACCTATCTATTCATCCAGTTGTCAATCAATCCATCCATCCATCCATCCATCTACTGTTCATCCACCTATCAATCAATCAATCAATCAATCAATCAATCAATCAATCAATCAATCAATCAATCAATCTATTATCATCATTGTACTATAATCTACCATTCATCAACCTCTCCATCCATCTATAGTTCTATCCAACCATCCAGGTATCCACCTATCTATTCATCCACTTATCCATCCATCTATCTACTGTTCATCCACGTATCTATTTATCAATTCATCCATCCATTGTTCTGTTGATCGGTTAATCCATCCATCCATCCATCCATCCATCTATCATTCTATTATCACCATCATTGTACTATCATCTATCTATTCGTCAACCACTCCATCCATCTATGGTTCTATTCATGCATCCATCTATCACCCATCCATCCATCCATTGTTATATTATCATCATTATACAATCAATCCATCCATCCTTCCATTTGTCCACCTATCACTCCATCTACTATTCCATCCATCCATCCATCATTATCCATCATTCTGTTATCATCATTATACTATCCATCCATCCATCCATCCTTCCATCCATCAATCCATTTGTCCACCTCTCAATTCATCCTTCCATCCATCCATCCAACAATGTCTTACCACACACAGGAAGAGCAATCTGCCGCCTTTCTTTTTCCATGAAGTCAGGATGGTCGACTACGCACTCAACTACATATCTGCGGTTCATGCAGCTAGGCACAGTCAACACACTTCTGACAGAGAAAGATCCATTAAGGTGTGTGTCTTCAGACTGAATTGTACTTTTAATCTCTTGTGGAAGAATCCAGGACACATTTGCAGCGGGAACAGCATTGGATGCCAAACACTCAATGTGAACAGAGCCTGAATTTTCTACTGAATTCACACTGATATTTGGGGGAAATGTCACTAAAAGTAAAAACAAATCATGTTTACAGTCAGTTTACAATCTTTAGTTGTAGAGTGTAGAATATCAACACTGAGTGATGGCAAATATAAAGTACCTGGCAGTAGGACTTTTGGATTTACTTTGATTGTGAAGTGCAGAGAAGCCTGATGTCTACGGTAAGAGGCCTGACAGAGATATTGTCCGACAAGGTGCAGCTCTACGGGTCCTCTGATAAAGAGATCACTGCCAACCACATCCACATCTTCAGGCAGTGGTTGGCCTTGCCTTGACCAAGTGATAAAAAAGTGCAAAGCAAGCATTTCACAACTTGTCTCAATGCTTTTATTCTGTGAAGAACACACTACAATCTAATACTTACATTTTTACATTGTGTATAAAATTGACTCTATCATTTTGTTGTATCAGTGCTCGTTTTTTATTTCAATTTTACGCACGTATTCAAGGCCTTCAGTGATAATATTACTTCATCTTACCTGGAACATTTCATTTTAAAACTTGGTACATTGCCTACAACTTCCATCCTGATTTTAATATCCGTGTCCCCCTCCACAAGCACCAGTGAAGTCTGATTCTCAATGTTAATGCCATAATCAAGGTCTTTCAGCTGAAGTGAGGAAAGATCTAGATGGGAAAAAGGTTTACTAATTAAAAAGTGCTTCAAATATTCTACACATGTGCATCTATTCAGTTTAAATAGTGCTGGTACTCACAGTAAATTGGCAAAGTGATTGTCCTTGAGTTTATGAACGGGAGAAACGTGTAGTTAAAGACACAAATGATATTTTCTCCTTCATAAGGATCTGAAGGGAACCAATATGAACTGATAACTGAATCTGTCCTGGAGACATTTCTCTCTGAAGGTGGCATGTTTTTGAATTCAGGAAGTATCCATGTGATATTTGGATGTGGCCTCCCTCCTGTTGCTGTACATATGACCTCTTGAAAGTCTTCTCCTCCTTCTTGGACCAGGGAGGTCTCCATGTTTATATCAGGAGAAACTGTTAAAAAGAAGAAAAGTGCCAATAAGAACAGAGGAAGTTCATGAAAAAGAGACAGGTCTTTTCTTTGTATGTCTGAGAATAATCCTAAGGTTAAACAAGCATACATTTGAGTTTAGAGGAGTTTGAACAGCTGCTCGGTCTGTTTACCAAGCTGTTGTAGACACTAACTCTAGCTCCAAGCAAGGTACTTTCTCAGTGAATGAAAGACACTTGGTTTAGATGTCATGATTCAAGAAGTGATAAAAGATTAAGTCACCAAACATTTGCTCCACTTGCAAAAACCTGTTCGCTAACCAAATGCAATATAGTTTAGCATTTAGCGCAGGAGTATTTCAATCAAGCTGAAGTCGTTCATTTCAGCCTCAACACTACTACTATAGGCAAACACTTTACAGATTGTCTTCTAAACCAAAATTACAGGTCAATAGTCCGTCTTGCTCTATTACCGCTAAGGTACAGCAGAAGGTAAACACAATTTTATCTGATCAGGTTTGCAAGTTTAAGAAACTGCACTGTGCAAATTCTTACTACATTTTTGGGCTGGTTTTGTTAATCGATTTGCATAACTTTTTTCGTGAATCAGGCCTGAAAACAAGCAAATTAACTGTTTGCTGTGAGAACAATTCTTGCTGAGTTCACCAGCATTCATAAGTTTGATTAGCAGGCATTTTTTTTTAATAAATGGTAATATTTGGTTAATAAATAAATAAAAAGGTTATTTAATAAATGTTAATAAATACAGAACTACTGATGTTTACTCTTCACAGTTTTGCAATGTTTGATTTCTACAAGGATGTTCTTTGTGGTCAGACATCTGCTGCAAATGTGACAGTACCACAGGAAACACATGTGGCCTTAGTGCAAAGAGCAGACAATAGGAGAATGAAACTTGTTTTCTCAGTTCTGTGTTTAAGGTTTCATTCTGAACAAATTAGCCAGTGCAAAAGTACACACAACTAACTTATGTTGTCTTGCACACTCTGGCTTTTCCTAATAAAACGATCTCTTTTTACTACCTATCGAAGCAGAACTTACCAAATGTGTCTACCTCTACGTTGGCTCTTTTGGGTTCAGTAAAAGCTGGATGCTCAACCACACAGGTGACAGTGCTCTCATTGTTCATAATTAGGGGGAAGCGAAGTACACTGATTGAACTGGTTGTGCCATTGGGATGAACTGGATTAATCTTGTTCACGGAGAAGATGTCGTCTCTTGGAAGGGCACCAGAGATCTCCCATCTAATCACAGCCTCAGGCTTGGCACCGGAGGCAGAGCAAGTGACAGCGTGGTAGATGGTCCCATTCACAACTTCCTCTTTCAAAGTTATGTCAACATCAGGACGAGCTTAGAGACAAAACAGAGGTTCGATGATTTTTTTCCCCCAATGATTTTCAATAGTTTACACATTCGTCATGTCATTTCAAACTCATATGCTTGCTTTTTTTCTGGGCAAAATGCGTTTTTGTATACTCACCGATAACACTGAGATACGTGGTGTCCTTTGTTTCATCCTCTTCAGAGTCAAAGACACATGTGTATTCTCCCTCTTGATCAAAACTAGTCACGTTCACCTTTACAGTAAGGTTTGTAATTGATGCCGGGATGTCAAAGTTTTCTCTGTTGAAAAAATTGGTACTGAATTTGTAGCCTGCCATTTTCCTCGCCTTCTTTGTAGAATCTAAACGGTTCCAGGAGGAGAACAAGATGTTACTTTGTCCAGTGTACAGACAGCGCAGGTAGACCTCCTCTCCCAAAATCCCTGTCACTCTTTGGTCAAGAACCAAGTCTCTGGTCTCCAAATCTTTATAAAAATAAAACAGAGGAAGGAATATTACTCAAAGATTTAATGACATAGTCCATTACAGTAATCGTTCAGGCAAGAACTCTTTTAATTTGTTCATTGCACCCATTGTGTAACCCCTATAAAGCACAGTCAGGGGAAATGTCAGCACTTGGCACTCTTAACAAACTTAGACGGATTTCTTCATTTGAGATAGGGCTGCCGACAAAAGGATTTCTTGACATGTCCATTTAACACCCCCTAACATTTGTGAAATGAATCCTGAAGGGCATATATTATGCAACAGAGTAAATTAAGAAACCACTTTCTTAAAAGAAAAGAAAAAAGAAAAAGTCAGTCAAAAATGTCTGTCATTATTTACTTACCCTCTTGTGGTTCCAAACCCAAAAGACTTAAGATAAAAATAGAGATTTTGAAAAATGACCTGGCCATTCTTTTCCGTATAATTAAAGTTAATGGAGACTGGGGCTGTCAAACTTAAAAAGAATTGCACGCCATATTGCAAGGCTTCTGAAGTTATGTGATAAGTTTGTGTGAAGAACAGGCCCAAATTTAAGTAATGTTGACTACTTTTATGGTGCTTCTGCCTCCTTTTTGCATCCTGTCCCTATCATTGTGATGGAAAAGAGGGGCCAGCACATTATTCAAAATATCTCCATTTGTATTACAAGGAAGAAAGTAAGTCATGTATCATTTGAAATTACATGAGGGTAAGTAAATGACGGAAATTTAATTCTGGGTGAACTATAAAGACCAATGACATTTTCTCGCTGTTTACAAAAGCTAAAAGTAACTCAAAAATGCATTAGGCAATATTTCCTACAGTGTAAAAAAAACGCATAAGGCCCTGATTACAAAAGTGACATCACACGCAGCATGCATAGAGTCTAGAATGGAAATTGAGATGCTTTGCACAAAAGGAAGCAGATGTTTTTGGTTTTTCAGTCATGTGACAAGACTTTCCAACACAGGTCTTTTGCACAAATGCTGCGTGCTTCTGCAAACCGCACACATACCACTGTACGTCATTTAACTGATTACATGCGAACACAATTCTGTGTGTTCAAAATCACAGCCTTTGCATGCGTCATTACTACCCTGATTTGATGATGTTCCGAATCTGATGGCTTGAGCAAGAAAAATAAAAAATAAATAAATAAATAAATAAAGCCAGCAGAACACACAATTGCAAGAAGCATTTTTTTTGCCATCTGAAAAAAGCATTTTGCATTCTGCATTGCTACTGTATGTTAACTGAACAATTGAAACCACATTTTTCTTTTTCGTAAGAATTTAATCTGATTTAATCTTTTCTAGGGATATAATTTCATCAGTACTAAATACAAGACACAACTGATTGTTTCCATGCACCAGCATTTATTAGTTTCAGAATGAAAGGATAAGTGGTTCAATGTTTTTCTCAAATAAGGATGTCTGGCGAAGGACAGTGGAAATGCCTAAAGCAGAATTTGTGAAAGAATCTTCGTTCATTGCACGAAGCTCTTCTCACTGAGCAACCGATTTTATCATGCTTATCATCACATACTCAAAACCCTCAAAAAAGCTCAAAATAACAATAGCAACAATTTAAACAACGGGCTACTTTAAAGAAACAGTAACAATGTTAATTATGCACAATTGCAAAGCCTGCCAGAAATTCTCATTCCCTCCCTTTTCTCAGGAAGCGTCTTCTCAGTGTGAGCAAAGTGACAGACTCAGATGAAATGCACAGGTTGTGTGTTCAAGTATCTAACCATATTCTATTAATTCACATTATATCCAAATTGGTTTGTTCTTATACATAGGCAATCGGAAAATATGCAAGCTATTCAAAAGGGCCAGAAAACACAACAGCATAATCTGATCAAATTAAGCAAAAATACTGAAATCTGAGATAATATGAACCTACCTTGCATGTCCCCTCTGTGAGCAAGATTTAGAATAATTGCTGAAATAAAAAATATTGGCAGGCCCATGTTGAAGTCATTAAAGAAGGCAACTGGAGCAAAAAACAGTTCAATGTATGTGCCAGGGTGTGTGTGTGTGTGTCTGTGTGTGGTTGAATCTGTTAGTCTGCGGGACAGAAGAGGTCATAGTCAGCTGCTAGAGAAGTGTGTGAATGTGTGTGTGCTCCTCACCCCAAACCCCAAAAATAGTCAGGCTTTGAATAACCCCGAAACTGCCTGTCTACACTACATTTGTAGATCATTACTTCAAAAATAACTCTCATGCCTATTTATTATGGTCATAGATATGATCTAGCATCTTTGCCCTGGATGTTTTGATGTGACAACCTGTTACGTTTTATGATAATGAGATTATAATGAGATGATGATTTGTTTGTATAAAAACAACAACAACAACAACAACAACAAAAAAAACCACACATTAAGAATGATATGACAAACTTTAAATTTAAATTTAAATGTTGATGACATTTTACTGCCAACCATTTGGACCAGATTGGTTCTATTAACAAACTTGTACATTAATCAGCAAAATTATTAAATGCAGATTAATTTTGCTGATTAAATAGAACAATTTGTGTTCACAGAAAAAAAGTAAATCTCATTGTGTAGACGCAGTCTAAACAGCTTTTCAGCCCCTGTCACTAAGAGTATAACCTCTATTCGCTTACAACTGTCAAATTAGTCAGTTATCATTCTTAGTCATACATCCTCTTTCAGTCCTGTTGAGAAGTGAGTTGTAGAGAATGGATGTCACTGCTTGGGAAACTACAATTAAACTGTTGACTCATCGGTTGAAGGGGTACTGAGGTTTCAACAACATTTTTCACTCATTCACTAAACAGTGAAAAAGTAGTTTCAGTCCACGGCAGACACTTCGATTGAGGTTTCTCAGTTTCCTACTGCAAATAGTAGGTGGCAGGAGCGTTTGCCGTCTGTTTGTTGAGATGTACGAGTAACTGTGACTTGCTAAGAGTATTACTGTGCACTAAAACATGATGGCAACTGACATGTTCACTCGTAGACACACAGACACAAATCATCACACATTTACACCACAAAATGACAGTTATCAAGGTAAACAGGAAGACTTTGAGCCAAACGCCAGCCTCAGTGCTGGGTTCCTGTTAGTCAATGTAAAAATCTCCTTTAAAGGCAATCAGTGGAGCTTGTGCAAAACAGACCAACTGTATTAATACGTTTTTCATTTTCTGATGTTTTCATATCATTGTTCGGAATTTCATTAGATTGGCCTCTAATGATGCTGTATCATTGTCACACCTTGTAGTTGGGAATGACTGTAATACAATTGCAATACTGTAGCTATCACTTCTCAGAATCAAAGAGAATTGCATTCACAAGAATTGCTTTTTGGGATTTATTGTTTATCGATACAGAGTCTGCAGATGCTGCCTATGCTGTGATTCACTTGGATGAACTGCAAATAAACAGCTCACAAATATAAAATAAAAATCTTTAGCACATAACAAAAGAGTGTAAAAATGTTACAATAGAAACCTGTAAGTTAGCTCACCATATACAGTAAAAAATTATATTTAGCAAGAAAAAAATCTAACGTTTTTTTAAGTAAAAATTATGAATAATGGAAGCTTGTTTCAGCCATGGAATAAAATAAAAAAAGGTAGCCTACTTGTGACTTTTTATGTCACAATTTGGACTTTTTTCTCAGAATTCTCAGAATTATGTCAGGTTATAAACTTCTTGCAAGTTATATTTTTTTCCCTCTAATTTCTTTAAGTTTACATCTCACAATCCTGTTGTTGTTTCTGCCACAGAATAAAAAAATAAATAAAAATTGCACATTTTTTATTTCACATTTTTTCCCTTTTTTCCCTTGTAACTGCAAATTGCTGTCTATTATAAATAAATAAATAAATAAATATATATATATATATATATATATATATATATATATATATATATATATATATATATATATATATATATAATAATTTCAAAGGATGCTTACATAGAAACATCTAATACTGATGACATTGATAACAGATGGCAGATGATTTGATGTCCATGCCACGTTTCTGAGAGGAAGCCAAACTTTCGCCCACCAGTCCTGGAGAGCCGTGCACCACTCACTGTCTCTGTGAAAAACCAGCAAACCAGGCAGCTTTTCCATGCCAACAAACCAAACACTGATGTCCCAACACTGGGGAGTCCACATTTCCTCCAGCCATGTCCACTCGATTCCAGATGGATAAAATCAATAAATCATACATTACAGAAGTAAAATGGGCTGCACATTCATGCTAACGTTGATTATTAAAGAAATAAAATAAAAATTATATAAATTGTAAAAAGATGAAAGTCCAGTTCTGATGAAAGTATTGCATGCTGAGTAAACGAGCTTATGAAGATTGGGAACAGAATGCTATTAATTAAGTGTAAAGTAATTACAATTACATCTCCTTTCATGCGTTATTTCTTCAAGCTGACGCAACAGAAACTCCACACGCAACCTGTGAATGAGAGCGTAATTTGCTGAGTGTGGAGGCACCACATTGGAGGGAATAATCAATACATTTCTTGAAGTCGAATTTGACATAAATGCTCACTTCAGTGTGCTATATTTCATGCCCCGAGTCAGAACTCCACCGGACTGGCCAACCAGGTATCATGTATTTTTACGATGCCATTAAAACTTTATGTTTTTTATTGTTTTCAGCAATAGATCTAATCATTTACAAAATGTGTATTTTATGAGCACTTAATCAAACTAGTGTCACTTTAAGAGGGAAATTTAGAAGCAAGAGAATATAAAAGAAACGTCAGTGGTCATGCATTCATCAGTCATGCATCAGTGCCAGACACAACCCATGACTGCCATCTAAGGGTAAAAACTCTGTGGCAGATGTTCATTAGGCAGACTTAGAAAAATGCATTAAATTTACTTTTTAATAGGACACACATGTTTTAATCATTTTAATATTTAGCTGTTAATTGGAAAAAAAGCAAGCCAATAGAGAAACATGTCATTGACAATTCTAAAGTTACAAATAATTATAGCAAATATTTAACTGTTGGTGACATGATTTTCTAAAAATATAAAAATGAACTAGCAAATAATTAAACAAATACAATTCAGTAAATGTTTATATTTTATGTTATTTATTTTAAAACTATAAATGCAGACACACACACACTTATAATACTTGCATATACACACATAAACATTTTACTGTTAATATGTGTGTGTGTGTGTGTGTGTGTGTGTGTGTGTCTTGAATAAAATGTATATATTTTTTCTTAATAAAAAATAAATACACACACACATACACGTATAATACATATATTTTATTTAATCTAAGGTGAAAAATGTAAACTGACACAGATGTCCATTAGGGAGACTACAGAAAGTGCATTAAATTAACTTTTTGAGGAAGCTACATTTACATTTATTAATTTAGCCGTTGTAACAGCATTTACCGCACATGAGGTGTAATGAGCAGTGTGTCTAGAATGAAGAAACAGATGAATTGTTTACATCTCATCCGCTCAAATTCTAATAAATACATGCATGAATAAATGCAAACCAAAATAAAATCTCCTTAAACCTGTATTTCTAATGGCAGCTGTCTCTGTGCTGATCTGACATGGTTCAAACTGGCATCTGTCACACTTGCTGTTCATTTGCATTACTGATAATGATAACCGGTCAAATAAATAACCATAGCTTCAAAAAGTTGAACCCAATGATTTAATTTCTCTACAGCACATTTTTTTGTTAAAATCCAAAATATTGTCCCCTTTCAAGTCACAGCAGTAGCTGAAGTCCTCTTAAATGGGTAGTAGATCAGATCATGTATATTTATTGTTCGTTGAATCACACGGCTTATGTGGCTCATCTAAAATATTTAGTAACTTGCTTGTCAGCTGCTTTATGGTGTCCAACAGCTAAACCTACAAGGAACAAGATGCCATTCTTCTACATCTGACATTTCACTACTAATAGTTTTCAGGGCTGGAATTTTGGATCAGTAAAACAGTCCAACTGGAGCCAGACATGATGCCAGGCTTTTTTATTGCATTCTGGCATTACAAAAGCAGGGAGAAATTAAACTGCATTGTCACGGCTTCCAGAGCCTTTATGCCCATTGACCAAGTGACATAAATGCATGAGCCCTTTCGGTATCACTGCCACTGGAGAATTTAATAACATGAATGGACGCACGGGCAACACGGGAACAGAGGAGAATGCACATAGCTGTCCGAAGGCCTTCTGTTACTCAGACACCAGAGGAGCCACTAGCAAGACAAAACTAACTGAAGGCAACATATTACTCTGTGATTTACAGTCAGTGGGGTTACAAATATAAGTAGGTCTTGCAGTCTCTCAGGCTATTTAATTACTTGGTTGTGTGAGGGGGGAAATATACTTCACACAAGTAGCTTATATCTCGGAGATACCACGGTACTTAATAGCACGACTGAGTTACATTCAAATGTCTGCCATTAAACTAGATGTGTTATTATTCAAGTTGCTATAAACATACTGATTATATAACTTCACTTGCTCAGCAAGACACTTATCAAATGGTTGGTAATGATGGTAGTTGAAAGTATGGAGGCAAATTTCCGCCACTGAATAAAAATGAAAAAGGTAATTACGAGATATAAACTTTTTCTCGCAATGGCGAGTTTATGTCTCACAATTAAGATTTTTATAACTTGCAATTGCAAGTTTATGTCTTGTAGCTCTGACATTATAAGTAGAAATTGTGTTTATTTCATGCAACTTTGACTTTATTTCTCAGAATTGCGAGTTTATGTCTTGCAATTTAAACTTTAAAACACACTGTTGCAACTTTGTATCCTGCAATTCTGACTTTTCTTTTTTCTCCCAGTCTCCAAGTTTATTTTCTCCCAGTCTCCCAGTTTATATCTCACAATTCTGAGAAAAAAAGAGACAAAACTGACCATAAGCAAGTAGTTGCAAATGTTGTGTTCCTGTGGCTCAGTGGCAGTGCATTATGTTAGCAGTGCAAACGGTCATGGGTTCAATTCCTAGGGAACACACATACTGATAAACAATGTAGATCCTGAATGCACTGTAAATTGCTTTGGATTAAAGTGTCTCATAAATGTAAATTTACTTAATAGTAACCATGTAAATGCGTTCTGATTACTTAGGCCTAAAAAGGTTTGCTTTGCTTTGTTTTGTTGTTCTGTCTTTCCACTGATTAGAATTTTATTTTTCATTGTTTGCATGCTGAGTTTAATATCATTCTACAAACAAAGTGCACTTTCCAACATCTAACACAGTGCTGCTTGCATCGGCCATTAGACAAATTAAAACATAAGCCGATGATAAACAGACTATTTCGACAGTAAAATTCAATTGCTCCTGCATTTTGCTGTAAAATATTTAGCCACTGCATCTTTGGCCAAATGATGCTAGCTTATACAATGCAAGACAAAACATTTTTTTATATTTTTCTTTGAGTAATTTATGGGGTTATGATGTGTACAGAATTTCAATAACTTTTAATCAATGGAACCTCAAAAACATTGGCCAACTAATAACATTACATAAAGAGTATGAAACTAGTTTCCCCTCAATATGGTATTGATTAGAAAACTGCAACAGGAGCCCAGAGGAGAAATGACACTGAAGAAAACAGAGCAGGCCAAGGTTAAGAGGTGTACGAGAATACTTCTTTTATCGACTCTTCAGCTCTTTTCTTCTCCGTCTCCTCCACAGTTCATCTTTCTTCCGGTGGAATTTTACCTGGCACAGATGCATGGTAGAGTCAATTAAGTCAATTTAGACTTATTTATTATATGCTTTAATGGCTTTTTGGGGTGTAACCATGGATGAAGTCAAGTGCTATTAAACTCTGAGGTCTGAATTTGTATTCTAACAATTTCTTTTTCTCATTAGGTTTCTTGACAATGTGATTAAAAATCTTAGCAATGTGCTGCACAAGTCTTCATTGCTCATTACAGGGAGAGTCTATTTTACTTCATCTAGTGCAGAGGCCAGCGTCTGACCGTCACAGCATGAATGCAGCACAGGCCGATGTTAAGTCCCTGTAATTAGGGCTTCAAGCTGCTTGCCTTTAATGGCTTTTAAAGGCTGCCTGTTCCCCTCACATTCTGTCAGAAGCAATTTATTAGACTCTTGCTATTGTAAAAATGTATTTTGTGGTGAACCAGTTTTAAAAATATAGTGAAACCCTTTTAAAACTGGGATGCCCTAATCACTGGTCTCCTCAGCTTTCATGAAAAGAATCAAGAAGTAACAGCAATTAATCAAAACAAATGACTGCAGCAAGACCTTGACTTTTTTTTTTATTTTTTACTGAACAGCTGCTATCTTGCTTTTAATCACCAAAACTGTATGTTTACAATAAAAACAGCAATATTGTCAGATTGTATTAAGATTTTAATATAACTGTTTTCGACTTAAATATATATTTTAGAACATTTTTTATCAATGTTTGAATTTTCAGTCATTACATCATATCACCAAAACTGCATTAAAAATAAATAAATAAATAAATATAAAACAAAATAGTCAAAACAGCAGTACTGTGAAATGTTATTAAAACTTAAAACAATTGTTTTCTATTTAGATGTGTTTTAAAATGTCATTTATTCCTATTTCAGCAAAGCTGAATTTTCAGGAGCCATTTTTTTTCTTCCCACGTGATCCTTCAGAAATCATTCTCATATCCTGATTTGATATTCAAGAAACATTGTTTTTTCTCTAAACGTTGATTCTCTGATAAAAAAAAAAAATATATATATAAATGATGAAAAACCTAATTCTTGTGTAACATTATACATGTATTTTCTTTCACTTTTAATCAATTTAATGCATTTTTAAATAAAAGTATTAATTGCATTTCAAAAATAAAAAATAAAAATCAAACCCTAAATCCTTCTAATATTCAAAAATGCAGTTATAGATTAGCAGCAGTCTGTGAGATATGGACTAAAATATATAATCAGTTTCTATAAGTCTCAACGTGGCAAGAACTAAAGACGCTTTAAGAAACTGAAAATCAGTAGCAGCAGATGTTGATGGATGATTTAATGATGGAGGCAGTGTTGACGATCGACCATGTGCACACACACTATTAATACACTCACATATATTCTAATTATACAGTCCTTGAACCCACATAGTGTTCATTCTGCGACTGAAATCCTCAGTTTTTTCTTGTGTGGTTACTGTCCACCTGTCAGCAGCACAGCAGCTGAGACAAACACATCAAAATGCCTCAGCGACACAAAGAAACAGTTGCAGTAAGTGCCTCACTGGCCAAAGAAACATTACGAGAGAAGCAGAGGCACATTGTATTACAATCAATAGACTTTGACTCGAAAAAGAAATCATTAAAGAAGCCAAAAGCCCAGAACTTAAGGAATCGGGGGTTGTATATTGTTTCAAAGGATTTGAGTTCATGTAGGATTATATCTGCTCCGGCACTAAAAACACTGTGAGGTTGTTTCTCTGTCAGTTTTCAGTGAAATTGTTGCCCACCCAAACTGTTCACAGGGCTTACATGCCACGATCCCAAGTAGAGCCCAGGTCACGAGAGCAGCTTTAAATCACACGTTCTCATTAGCAAAACCACAAACTACTGAACTGTATTTTTAGGTGCTGGTTCTCAACAGATCCCAAGACTAGTCAAATGTTTGGAGCCAGTGTGAGCAAGTCATGTGAGGTTACTCATGAATCCAAATCCTTATATATAAAAATAACACACACACACACACATATATATATGTACTGTACATGTGCATGTGTTTGTGCTACTTTATACCAAACTTCTTGTAGTATATCGTCATTGGATCGATACATTGTGATTGTATTCAGTACAAAGGTTACGGTAAACACAGCTGCTAAAACTTTACTCTGGATTTACCAAGTTTAACAAGTTTCTCAGCGTGCAGTTGGCTGCTGTTTCTCTGTCAGTGAAGGAACTCTAAGCAACAAACAGTCGCGGGAGTTATTTGGTAAATATTGGAGAGGTCTGTCCTGCTCAATGACCTGTCCTCATTCACAGAGCGCAGCAAGCCAAGTTTCTATGGAGGCTGCATTTTACTGCTGATGTAAGAAGCCTCTTTAAACCCCCCACATTCTCACATTTACCTCCAGAGTCACTCATATTATCAGACGTGAAGCACTGAGCCACAGGGAACACTTGTTCTAGAAGTAGATTGGAACTCTTTTCATTTTCTCAACCAGAATCACGTAAGGCATTCTTTCCACAGGACCCCACGTTGTGTTTTAATTCTCCCCAACTCTCTCACCCTCTGAAGCATTTCATTACTTCCAAATCCATGAGCGCAGACAATTTGTGTGTTCTGCTGTGTCAGTTGTGGCCTTTGATGCTTGCGTTGTGTTCATTAGCAACAATGGTCATTTTTTTGTAGGATGAACAAGAATGAGAGTAGCCTGCTCTATAACATTTCAGTCCAGACTTCTTTAACATAGTGGGAGTCCCAGTTTCTGACCTGAGAACAACTGAACAACACTTAGATAATTACAGGACTGCATGGAGAGCAACACCCTGATATAAAATGTTGTTACCCATTCTTTGAGTAGAGATACAGTGAGGCCCGAAAGTTTGAGACCAAGTTCTAGGATTCATAATCTGATTCTAGAGATTAGTTTTGAGGGTTTGAAACTCAAGATTGGTTTTCAGATTGTGAGAAAATATATTTCACTATTATGTTACTATGTTAACAATGTAATTTTTTTTTTCTTGTAAGTCAGAATTCCTGCTTCTGCACTGATTTTCTGTACTGATTATAACTAATGCAGTTCTTTAAAATGCAACATATTTAAATGCATTGAATTAATAACTGTACTATCATATATTATAATAAAGGAGTACAATATATTTAATAGCAAAATATACATTAAATTATATATATATATATATATATATATATATATATATATATATATATATATATATATACATTATTTAATGTATATTTTGTATTTTATATTTATATAAAATGAGATTGGATGAGATTGGTATGTATATATTAAATACAAAATATACTATATATATATATATATGTTGTATAAGTACATTGAACTTGAAAGATTACTAAATAAAAAAATTATAAAATAAAATAAAGTAAAATTGTTATATTAACTGTACATTTTTTGTGTGTGGATCAGATTTACTGCATTATTATTATTATTATTAATTGTGTTTATTATGATTATTACAATTTAAAAAGAAAAACTTTTTATACAGTGTTGTACCAGAAAACGTTTTTTAAGCATTTTTAGATATTTATACTATAAAAGTAAAAAAAAAAAAAAAACACTAATTTAATTCATTAAAAAGTATTTTTCAATGCTGTCAGTAAAGCAAAAGGGGGTTACAAATACTAAGGCGTTCTGAAATTATTCTTCTTATTGCTGATAACGATTTTACAGTACATAAAAATACAAAACTTAAGCTTCTTTTTTAAACTAGTGTTATCTGAATTTTGCTCAACACCTCTGTACAATTGGAAAAGACATGTATTCCAAAGCCATTTGTTAAGTATCAAACATGCAGAGGAGGTGATGCTAATGAAGACAGCTGAAGTTAGAGAAGCAGGGAGGAGGTAACTTGAGGCCAGCAGCAGAGTGATATTTATACTCAAACTGGACAAACGTGCTGCTGAAAGCATGATGGATGAGATTGGGGCCACTGCGGTGAAACAACACGACAACACAAAAGCTCTCCCACTGCAGAGAATACACTACAACCACTTGAGTGTTGAAAGCACAACATGAGGGGTGACCGAGGGTCTGCTTGCCCGCCGGAGCTTTCCCTGGAAAACCTTGGAAGCTGCTGGTCAGCCACAAGGATGAATTTGATGTCAACGTTAAGTTTCAATTACGTTATTCCAAATAGGTCACTTAGGATGAAAGTGTCTCTTAAATTTCAAGCAAAAAATATGGGAGAAGGCTACTGGAATAAGACCAAAGCTTCCGGGGTCTTGTTTTCTTTTCTTTTTTCACAATGATGCAGGATCCGTCAACAGCAGGGAGAAATCCTCCAGACTGTCCCGGTGGTGCAGATCCAGAGCTGACCTTGTGTGAGGGTTGTGTCTATGTTTTGGTGTGGTTGGTCAACTCAATACAGAGAAGAATAGACAGCATGATGCATCAGGGCAGTGCTGATGTGATCGATTACCTCTCATTGCCAGAAATCTATTTTCCCTCCCAGTGATGGAGAGGGTGCTGAGTTGGTCCTAATGGAGGGTGATGTGTCGGGTCAGTAGCCAGTTATCACAGGTGTGAAGCCTCCTTTCACATGGGGCCTTTGGGGACGTGGTTTTCGGGTTCCTTTTTGTGGCGAAGCTCAGTTTTTGAATCTAATCAGGTCCCACGAATTGGAACTTTGCAATAAAGGAAAAGATTATTTTATTTTGTTGGTATCCCAAAACACAAATACCATTAATCCTTATAGAAGTGCATAACATTCTGCTGACACAACTCGATGACAAAAAAACACATAGTTGGTATCTCTATCAGCTCTATCTGGTTATTGACAGTACTTGAAGATAAATAGTAGGGATGTAGTTTGCCCAATATGGAGATTCTGTCCTCATTTACTCCGTCTTAAAATGCTTCAGAGCTAACTTTATTGTCTGCTGAGCACAAAATGAGTCCAAACTGCTGTTTTCCATCCTGCAGAAGTGACAAGAAGCTGTCAAACTCCAAACCAAAAAGCACTATTACCATAACATAAAGATAGTTTAGTTGTCTGTATTTCAAATCTGAAAGCTGAGTCCATACGATAGCTTTGTGTGAGGAACAGTCTGTTTTTGCAAAAATGACTTCCATAAAACAAAATAAATTTATTCTGCCACTCTGCTTAAAAAAGAAAAAAAAAATGTATATATATATATATATATATATATATATATATATATATATATATAGATAGATAGATAGATAGATAGATAGATATATATATATATATATATTTTTTTTTTTTATTATATTTTATTTATTATGTTATTTTTCTTTTACATCAATTTTTTCTTAAATATAAACATATATTATTTTACTGTTTAAACTATGGGAATACTGAAGAGAAATGTCACTGAATAGTAAAATAATAAATAACTGATGCTTTTATGGAACAGAAGTATTTAACTTTACAACTGTCAATTTTCACAGTCCTGTAACTTCATTAAATTAGTACATTGAAAATGCCTTCAAGGGTCATATGTTTAACAAAAAAATATATTTTCTGAATGAAGTGAGACTGTAACCTTAACATTTTTCGAAAAAGACCTTTTTTTATTATAAACAGAAGGCATCAAAAACAAAACAACAATCTGTCCCTCATTTCCAAAATGATTTACAGGTCATCAACATTTGTGTAACTCTATTATGTACAAAATAATCTTTCAAACTCCTGAGATGTAAATATATATATATAAAAATGAACATGAGAAGATAAAAAGCACATTAACTAAGCGTGAACATTCTCTGCTTAATGTTCTGGCCTCATATAAAAATATGTTTATTCCATAGACAAGTATCTCCTGCCAGAATATGTACAAAAATAAAACAACATAAAAACATACACCGCAACTGGCACCGTCACACTTGCAAGTGCTTCTGCTGTAAATTTCCAGTGAGTTTGCACCATTGCCTGGGATTTGAACTTGCAACAAGTGTCATCTTGTTAAACATCCAGAAATCCAGAAAATACAGTATTAACAGGAACACAAATAACACTTTGGGAATACAGAACAGAAAAGTGTGTCACTGAATGGTGAAAGAATAAATATCTGATGCTTTGATGTACAGCCAAAGGCACTATGATTGTGAATTTATTCAAAATTGAAGAAATGTAGTATTTAACGTTTTAACAAAGTAAAAAAAAAAAAAATAATAAAAATAAATAGAAATAATAATAATAAAGAAAAAAAATTATTCACCTTTCTGGGTGAAATTGGGAATAGGGAATAAAAATAAAATATACCAAGGTAAAAATACACTGTAAAGTTCAGTTAGAACTTCAGTTGAACTAATTTTCAATGCAACAATGAACATAAAATGTTGAGTTCTGTCCTCCACATTCTTTTACAGTGAGGTAAACTCTTTTTTAACATGATTCAAGACTTTCTGTCCAATAATTAGTGATACAAATAACTGCCCAGTTAAGATCCAGATGAGAAGCAGCCCAATCCATTGAACAAAAAAAGATTTCTGTCTTGAAAACTCAAAACAGACTTCCGCAGCTGAAGCAACATCGCCGCTGATTTATGAACAACGAACCCAAGCATTAGCGACTACCGGATCTTTTTCGATAGGCATGTAACGTGTGACCATCGAGACTAATGGAGAAAAACAACCTCGCGTGCTTGTGAACAGATGCTCGGCACAATTCAGAGACGGAATGGAGCTAGGCCTGTTTTCAAGAGGGCAGAAAATATTCATTACAAAGTTTGATCTTTGAGGTGAAGCATGCTAGAGGAAGCCCATGCGGCACATGTCTGATGCTCGCCGGACAGTTTATTCTGGGAAATCTGAAGCTCTCGACACAGGGATGGGAGTGTGTGAGTAGCAAGGGTGGAGAGGTGGAGAGAAAAAAAGAAATCAGCATAAAATTAAAAGGAGTGAACTGAATTGGCAAAGGCCATATGGCTTCGGTAAAACCATTGGTGCAGAATGTGGTCTTTTTGATCTGTTGCGAGCGTCAACCCCCCAACAGCCTTATGACAGGTCCTCAGAAGAACCACATAAAACTCTTCTTCTATTGCTCTCTAACTTATCCATTAATGAAAAAGACACTGTGTGATGAAATGCATCAAAATATAGACCAGCTGGGTCATATTTATGTACATTTATGTATTCATATTTAATACAATTTAGCTGAAAAGGAAAAATTGCATCAACTTAATGCCACTGGCCATTTTTTTTATTGTTTTTAACATAAACCTAAAAATATACTTATAATGATATTAATGATAATAATACAAAAAAATTTTTCCAAGGAATACCAGATGTAAATCTTTAAATATTCTTAGCGATATTGCAATATTCAGTTTCTTTATTTCAAAATCTTATTAAAAGATATTATTATTAATATTTAAATGTATTAAAAACATTAAGCTGGGAAAGTAAAATTAGCACAGTACATCTTGAATTAAGTTTATTTTTATTATTCGACTGGCAATTTTAACAAAACTTTTACAAACACTTAACGTACATTTTTAATATTCTTTATGAAGAAAAGTTTTGCTTTCTCATGAAAATGTATCTTTTTTTTAAATATAGTAGCATTTAAAATATGGTACAATTTCTTGAGAATACATAATATTAAATGTATTAAATATATTAAGTAAACTTTTTAAATGATTTAATTATGTTTATTTTTCTTACCCCGCTGTTGTTTATTTATTATTTTAAACATAACATTATTAGTAGTATTATTTTATTTGTATTTATTTTTTTAAATAACAAGCATTATTTTTATGCTTAAAATAATAGTAATGATAATAATTATAATAAATACAAGAACCTTCATCCATGGAACACTGAAGTATGCTATCTCATGCAATTTTTGCTTCTCATAAAATATCTTCAAGATATTTCTATTATTTATCATAATATGATATTAATATATTCTAATAGATTAAGATATTTATTCCTCAAAAACAAAATATAAATACTCATTTAAAAAGAAAAGAAAAAAAATCTGTGCAATAAAAACGTATGACTCAAGACTTTCGAAATTAGTTCATGTGTCTTCATGTGAAAATAAAGTGATGTTTTGCTCCTACACTGGAGAAGTCATATGTATATATTTAATAAAAATAAAAATAAATTGAGAGGAAGGAACCAAGAATACCCTGCACCTGGTTTTAAAGCTGACAGTCATGTGCAATGTGGTAACTGAAATACGCACACAGTGTAGCTTAAATTTAGCAGACATGTTTTCTTTGTGTAAATCCACCCTGTGATCATAAACCATGTAAACCTCCCCCTTTACATCCTTCAGTGGCAGCGGGCCACTGAACGAAAACCATCCAGAACATATCTGCAGTAAATTACAGCCGTTTGCTATGTGTAAAACGTGAGGATGAAATCGTAAACCAAGCATGAAGGATACACAAAATACATTTATAACATACACTTTATCTCACTCTGCGGAGTTAAATAACACTTTCTCGCTCATTTTAAATTATTGTTGTCCAGTTAAAGTTCCCCAGTCTTTTTAAACATACCATTCCCTGCGTGAAATCACAGATCCATCGACGTGAGACACGTAGTCGCTGTCCGTGCCGTTGTCGTAGCACTCGTCCTGCAGGTAAGGGGAGCCGTTGTGTAGCGGCGGCCCGCTGGGGTTCACGTTATGATGGTTGTGTTGGTCGGAGTAATACGAGCTCTCTCTCTGAAGGCTGAGATTGTCTTCCCAGCCCTCCATGTCTTTGTGGTCATTGGAGTAATCGGGATAGATAATGTCTCCTTCGGGAATGGGCTTCAAGTCTTGGCTGCCGTTGCCCGAGTCGTCGCCGTAAACGTCCTGAAGTTCATGGGGTTGAAGGACGTCCATTTGTGACTCTTTTTGCATGTCGGATGGGCCGATGTACTGTTTGGTGTAGTAGTCTCCTCTGAATGTCCGGCGTTGTCGCATGTAGAAAGCCCCCACCAGCGCCATCAGCAACACTAGGATCAGGATCCCACCGACAGCACCGCCCAGGATAGTGCCCAGGCCGCTGTCCGGCGGAGAGGACCGAGTCGGGGCGGTGAAGTGGGCATGTTGGTTGATGGGAGCTGTGATGGTTGAGCTGGTGTCAGGCAGGATGGACTTGCTGCTGGAGCTGGTGCTGGTGCTGGTGCTGGAGCTGGTGCTGGAGCTGGAGCTGGTGCTGGTGGCTGCGGTGGTTGGTGGCGGCTCTGAAAGGGCGAGATATTGGCAAATATTAAAATATATGCAAACAGGTATATAATTAAAGACAAGTTGTGATGTAAATTTACCGATATTGATATGCTGGTTGGTCTTGATAATCTGATATTAAAATCGATACTTTTAAAACAAAATCAGTTTTACTCTAAAATGAGCATAACACTAAACTAAAACCAATGGAATTCAAATAAAATATAAAACACTTTAGTTTATCTCATTGTGTAAAATAACTAAAAACTGAAGAAAAAAAAACTATATAAAATAAAATAATCATCTGAAAACTATACAGACATATGAAAAACTAACAAAAATGTAAATTACTTAAATGATAGTAAACCTTAAATTAAACAGAAAAAATTAAAAACAAATCCAAAATATGAATAAAAACTATAACAATATGATTCTAAAATAAACCTGGAATTAATTTTTTTTTTCTCAAACACCACTGGGAACAATTTTCTTGATTTAAACGTATACCTAAAAAATTCAAAGAAATTAATTTAAATCAAATCAATAAATAAAAATATATACCAATTCTGGTCCGTACTGACAAGCTGATATTTTGTCTCAATAATAATCAGAATTTTTTTTATTTATTTTTTTTTTACATTAAAGCACTTTTCACAGTACACATTGTTTCAAAGCGGTTTTAAAGAAAATCTTGATATATTCCTATCCATTATCATTTTATATAAAGAACCAGCTAATAATATATGTACAGTTTGTGAAAAAAAAAAATCAGGCACTTTTGCTTTATAGTATATATTGCTTAAGTGTACTGTATGTATGCGGATAAAGATATAGAACTGCACAATTCTACACACACACACACAAACACACAGAGATATTATATTGACAGATATTGTACCAATAATTTTGTCCCAAAATCAACTAAAACAACAACAACAACAAAAAGCCTTCAGCAGATACTGTGAGGGCCAAGGAAAAATAATGTTTAGAGGCAAGTGGTTTTTAAAAGGTTATTACTCAAGATAATAGGAGGCCTGTGAAGACAGTAAGAATGAACAAGTCTTCACGACTGGCACTTCACTCTTTTTAAGGGACATTAAACAGAGAAAGGATGTTAAAACTTTTGGTTAGTATAAAATAACTATTTGGTGTAACCATTTCCTGTAGGGGACGTCAACTTGAGACAACGTTTTCTTTATCCTTCCATCATCCATGCTTGTGCACCACTAAAGTCCAAAAACTGCCAAAATATTTGGATTATGATTTGACCGCAGAGCTACATGATAAAGGTTCCTCATGTTTTGCCTCCTGGGAAAGAGCCAAACATGTGGTCAAAAGCACAGTGGCAAAGAGCTGGTTAAATTGAAACTGCTGCGAGTTTTGTCCAACCTTATTTGCGTCACTGCAGAAACCTCGCAGGCCAAGTGTCGAGCATTTGGCACATTCATCCAGCTTTCAGAAAGAGCTTCTGTTAACAGTATCTTCAACAAGAGATTCAGGAATTCACATATTCAGTCACAGGAAGCACTCAATGATACACAAAAATGTCAAACACAAGAAAACATCCTGTGAGTTTTGTCAGGGTTTTCCAGGCTGTTCCAAATATATTACAATAGGTTATAATAAATCTAAGTTGGTGGACAAAGTGGAAGAAATCATTAATAGACCGCAGCAGGGATGATGTATTTTTGTAGGTCATCCTGGAAGTTCACATCACCCTGGTGTCCTCAACTAAAGGCCAATAGTATTTTTATATTTACCTCTGGATTATTCCAAGGAAAATGAGCTCTGTGTCCGACAAACTTTTTGTTCATCAAGATAAACACAACATAAAAAAATGAATTTTCAAGGCTAAACACAGAAGTAAAAGCATGACTTCAACGTCAGCACCATTATACTTAAGAAAGGTGGAAAGTTTGAGTTAGAATAGTTCGCAAGAGTGCAAGTATGAACACAATGAGGCTGTAAAAGTGGACTAATAAATAGATGAGTTTTCCTGTTAAGTATGATGACAATTCATGGCCCAGAAAACCTCTGTAGTCCCATTAGCAAGTGCCTTTTAAAAGCCAGTTGCAGAATAAAACATGAAAATAGCTTGCGTTAACCACAGACCTTATTTTAGGCATTTAACCGAAAAACCCATTGATTTTGAAACCATGCAACCAAGTCCAAGATTGCTTTTGCTTTCGCATTTTAGGACTTGTTCTTTCAGCACTCCATAAATCAATGAAATCATAAATGGTTCATTTTACTCAGGATATTTGTGAGTTAACTCAACAAGTTAACAGCAAATTCGGTAACAGTTGAGTCGATTCTCTGGTGCACTATGGAGGACTAGAGAGTTATGCCTCATTGCCTCACTTGAGTAAGTGACTGTGTGCATAAGTGCGAGTGGTGTCTGTTTCAAGAGGGTAGAGAGAATGTCAGGACATCATTTATCACTCAAACTTCAGCCCCCTATGGAGAAAACATCATCACTGGTATCTGTGGACCTGAAAGGTTACGAGAAACTTCTCACCTTGTACCAAGAAGCGTACATCCTTAAAGCTCCGCCCGACATCGTTCTGTACTTCACACCTGTATTGTCCGGAGTCGCTCGGCTCTAAAGGACGAGTAAACAGCAGGCTGCCATTAGATGTGTCCAAACCTGCAGGCATTGGTGCGTCCAGTCTGGGGAGTGACGAAAGACACGATTATCAGTTTCGAGCTTGCTGACAACGAGTTTTGCTGCAGGACGTCACTTTGAATTCTACTGCACCATTGACTTGACCTGGCCAATAAGATTAGAAGTACAGTAGTAAACTTTAGTGTAGATGAGTGTACAGACCTGGTCCAGAGGAACAAGAGAGCAGGTGGGTTGGCACTGGCTCTACAGTCCAGCTGTACATCTTTTTGTCCCACGTACCACACGTCCTGCCGGCCTATCACCATAACCTCTGGAACAACTGTGACATAATATAAATCACTGTTGCATGAAGGCAGAACATGATTCGCCTTGCTATAATCATTTATAGAACTTAGCAAAACATAAACCCTTTCCTCTGTTGCACAGAACACAAAAGAGGATATTTTGTAGAATTGGGAATTAAGAAATATATCACACAATCAATTTGATTTTGTTTCACAAGTACTTGGTTCGATTTTAATTCATCTGAATATATATCAGATACAGTACAAATATATATTCAGTATCACTTAACTAATGTTGTTTAACATACAGGGAATCTCTAGTTGGCACATTACTATAATATTAAAGGTGAAGCATGTTCAAATTCAAATGTTTTTCATTTTTAAATATTATAATGAACACTGTAAATTGTGGCAACATGCGGCAGTCTAAAATAGTCCCCAGCTAGTTTGTGTAGTTGCAGCAATAGCTTTGGACTATTTTCAGGAGCTGTGTAATATCACTGCATCTGCTGCACCCATGGTACGGCAGTTCCTTGATTATTACACCGGAATGAAAGTATAGTTCCTAGCCACATCGAACTAGAAAATTGCAACTTTTCATTTTCCATCAGTTTTAGTACACAATGTAACTACAGTTTAAATAGGAAAAATATAGAAACTCTTTGGTCATTTTTGAGCGAGATGCTAACAGTCTAATCAGATTCAATGATCTATGCTAAGCTAAGCTAAAAGTGCTACCTGCCAGACCCGGAGATCGGCTGAATGGATTCAAAAACGGTAAAACTTTACTGTTTAACTCTAGGGGAGTTGGAAAATTAGCCTGTTTTTTTTTTTTTTAAGTGGAGTGTTCCTTTAAGAAGTGATACTGATTCGTCAAAATGAAAACGATTTTGTTAAAGGTCCGTGCTGCTCTTTCCTATACAATGAAAATTACTTGAAATTGGAGCTGACAAGTTTAACCAACACTATCTCACGAGCAGTTCGTGGCTAATTCGTATGAATTCTTACAACCTTGTGCGATTTTGTACGACCTCACTTTTTGTCTAGACCCCAGTGGTGTGTAGGTTTAGAGGCGTGGTTAAGTGTAGGTCATTCATACAAATTTGTATGAATTGCGCAACTCATAAAATACATACAATTTAGCACAAATCGTATGAATTTGTACCATCTCATTCGTACATTATTCGAATTCGAATTAGTCACCTCTTAATATATGTATGAATTGCCATGAGATCAGGCTGGTTTAACATTTTATCAACCCATATGATAGCTTCGAGGATGATTTTAGATTGTTGTCATTTTGTGTTCCACGACAGAGAAAGTCATACAGGGCTGAAACAGCAAAGTTGAGTGTAGGATTGTAGAGGCACATTTCTTTTGGGTGAACTATCTCTCTAATCCATATAAATGCTACTTTGGAAGCTGACTTTGTGTAGTCCTCTGTAATTGTTTTTTTAAGCAATGAAACTATAAATTATTTTAATAAGACATTAAATCTGAGCGTGCCATTATTCTCACGCTCTGGATGTGAGTCCTAGAAACAGCCAGGGGAGATGTGATTGGCTCACTCAATTACACAGAAACCTCAGGATGCCGAGGCTTAGCTGTGGCTGAGAAAATAAACATATGTGTGATATGGAAAGAAGATTCAGGAGTGAAACACAGAGCCTTGAGATTCAACCCCAGAAGTCAATATAAAACAGTGTGATCGAATTCTTATCAACATTGCCAGTGTTCTGCTTTCTTATTGAACAATGCAAACCACAGTTGCCACTTTCAACACTACACTGTAAATATTTTATTTTAAATATATAAACATTATTAAAACTTAAATTAATTTACTGCAGAAAATTATCTTTCTAAATGTAGATTTCTTGTCGGATATTTCAAAAAGTGCCTCCATTAAGCAGTGCGCCATTCAAACAGACAGCAGCCAACAGTTTTAGTTGTCAAAGGGAAGCACAATGAAGATTAAAACATTAAAATAAATCCTATATTAACATCTTATAAATTTGAGAGCATCAAAACAGAGCGATCAGTGCATACAGAAAACCCATGAAGACCTTGAAATACAAAACAAGATTAAAGTTCTTCTACAGGGAGAATGTTGATAAAAGCAATTCACACTCACAAAACACATTGAGCCGGTAGGGAATGTGGAAATCCTTGGATAAGGCCGGGTGACGAACAACGCAGCTGAGGGACCGGCCAAATGCATCCCGGGTGGGGGCCCAGACATAGTGGACTGAAGAGGTGGTAGTGCCTTCAGGCTCCTGCTGTGTGACGACTGCTGACTGCTGGCCTGGCAGGTCTGAATCCCAGAAGACCTCTGCTGCTGGACGAGCCCTTTCAGCTGTACATGTCGCCACCAGAGTTTGACCACGTCCATCCAACAGAGACAAGGGGCCAGGAGACAAATATACCTTTGGCTCCACTACACAGAGAAAATGAGAACCTATTTTACTTACTTTATCTTGTCTTTATTAATGCACTTTTTTTTTTTTTTATAAAAACTGTTCAACTGTTGGACATAAATATGAGGGCATTTGTGAATAAAACAATAGAGCCTATATATGGATGGATGGATGGATATAGAATAGCATTCAAAAGTTTCAGGTCAGTACGATTATTTTTAAATAAATTACAAATTTTATTCAGAAAGGACATCAGATTAATCAAATGTGAGAGTAAACGCATTTATAATCTTTGAAAAAAAAATTATATTTCAAATAAATGCTGTTCTTTTGAATTTTCCTTTCATCAAAAAATCCTGAAAAAAAAAAAAAGAATCACAGTTTCCACAAAAATAATGTGCAGCACAACTGACTGAAGTAATGATGCAGGAAATTCACCTTTGCATCACAGGAATAAATTACATGTTAAAACATATTAAAATAGAAAATATTTGTTTTAAATTATAATATTATTTTACAATATTTCTTGATTAAACAAATGCAGCCTTATTGTCCATAAAATGTTTTTTTAAAGCATTAAACAAATCTTACCAATGAGTCTTCCTTACAGATTTTTCAATAGTAGACAAACACACACACACTATATATATATATATATATGTGTGTGTGTGTGTGTGTATAATATAAATGTTACTGTTATTAAGTATAACAGTACTTGACTTAAGCAACAGAAAAACAAGAAATAAATAATAAATGAAATGAAAGGGTCAGGAAGAACTGTACAAAATGATTTATTGATATGGAACTTACAGGATGATATACAACAAGATGAATAAATAAACATGTTAAGGGTGGAAACAGGCATTAGTACAGTCAGAATTGATTTATTACACCAACCGTACAAATTCACATAAAAAATGGATGATCTGAAATGACTGAGTGCTGAGGTATGAGTACAACAACATGTTGTGAGTGCGTCTAAGTGGCTTCTGTCTCTATAGAAAAGTGGCAAATTAGTTTATTGAGATATTCCACATGGATTTATAGAGAACAGAAGGAAAGACAAATTGGGCCCCATTTACGAAGAAAATTGGGCGTACGGTCGCTTCAATGCAAAACTTGAAATTTATCAATATGGATGTGAGTGGTGGCTATGATCAAATCTCTCGTCTGGTCTCAGCTTGTGTACGCAAGTTTTGGAGTTACCTGAACTTGTACGCAAGCTGCTTTTCATGGGGGAGAATCGAATGAATGACAGCATTTTGTTAGTTTTTATTTTCCTGACCGTCAAACGAAGTTCATTAGTCGATCGCTAACCAGTAAGATTAGATTGTCTTTTTTTTTTTCTGTGAAAGGCGAACAACAGAAATGAAGTCTATAAATTGAATAAAATAACGGAGTGTCTATTTACACTAAGTGCAAATAGCCCGTCTTGTTGGCAGAGGCTATTTACACAAACTCCGCCCACCAATGTGTGACTGGGGTAGTAAACACTTCAAAAAGACGCACGTCGTACATCAGTTTCAGTGAAAGATGGTAAAGTGTGCGCTTTTTGACTCGATCGACCGGAGTTCGAACCTGTCTTTGCCAAAAAACAATTCGCCCCTTTTCAAATACCATATCGCATCGGAAAGGCATTTATTTTCAATAAAAATGAAGGAAATAATAAAAAAGTTGAAAATAAAGTATCGGGTAAGGTTAGGGTATGTGTAGGGAAGGCTTTATTGTCTGAATAGGGTGGCACCCTTTTAGAAATTTGAATAAAATGATAATTTACACTGAAGTTATTATTAAGATAATTGCATTAAGTAGTATTTATAGCAGAAGATCTTGCTATTTTAACAGTGTAAATAGTTTCTCCGTGTCATAAACTCTGTTTTCTGCCTCCACTTTTATCACCGTGCGATAATTTGTACGATGAGATTGGCGGCATATGAATGTTTCATGAATCACACGTGAACGCTGTCGCACGGACCTGTGTTCATTATACGTTAGATTGATGAATGTGGCCCACTGTGTATTACAGCTGAATCAATCATTGTAAAATATTCAGCAGCCCTGAGCAACTAAACTCCAGACTGCTGGAATTAAAACAACTGACTCAATTTCAGCTATTGTTTTAATTTCTGAAATAACATTAGTTAACTAAGAGACCACTCACTTGAAAGGTTAAATTCGCACTACAAGCCAGTGTCCAATTTCGATTTTCAGTTCAAATTCCGTTTTGTGAGGATATTCACATGACCTGATTAATGTGGTCCATATATTCATATACCATGATTCTTGGCCTTCAAGTTGGGCATTAAAACTATGTCCATAATAATGTATGGGTCCTTGTTCAAATGGTATGAAACTGTAGATAAAAAAAAAAAAAAAAGTTTGTGAAAGAATTCCCTCATACTCACCAAGTCTGCATTATTTGTTTAAACGTACAGTAAAAACAGTAATATTGTGAAATATAATTTTAATTCAAAGCAACTGTTTGCTATTGAAATATATTTAAAAACGTAATTTATTCCTGTGATGCAAAGCTGAATTTTCAGCATCAGTACTCCAGTCTTCAGTGTCACATGATCCTTCCAAAAAGTATTCTAACAAGAAACACGACTTATCAATGTTAAATCATTTTGTGTAAATCATCATATATTCTTTTCAGGATTCTTTGATGAACCGGTTTTATTTTAAAAGAAAATATTTTGTAATATTACAAATGTGTTTAATGTCACTTTTGAACAATTAATTCTATTAATTCAATTAAATCTAGTGTAAAAATCTAGTAACGTCTTACATGAAAACTGGCAAAGGTCAGAATTCAGATTTGGGCCACAATGAACTGTGAATGCAGCCATAATAAAATTGCATCAATACTATTTTAATTAGACCTTTTCCCTCTTTCCTTTCTCCATCACTCTCTCCAGAGAACTGCAACAGCTGCACTCTTTAGAAACAGTCTTGCCATGTGGGCCAGGAACGTCAACTTAATCCTACACACAAGGCCGTCTGCTCCACGCACCTGTTCTGCTCTGTTTACAGGCCACTCCTGTATACGAGAAATCGAAATAACCCCAGGGACTCCTAATGCTAAATATAGCGCTGTGGTACCTTAATGGTGGGGACACAGTGTATTACAGAGCACTGTCTTCTGAATGCCAATGTCAGACCCACCCTGCATTCATCTAACCTGAACCCTATACCATCTACATCACGCTGGAGCTCTGCTGACTCAGCGTCACTTGCAGGGGCATCTTGGCAACTCATTCACACCCAACCCTCCCGATAGAAGACGGGGAATGGAGAACCAGCTGATCTTATGTCCAGGTTGTGTGTGGGCGAATGTCCCAGAGAGGGTCAGGGTAATGATTTATCATCAAAAGAGGAAGGAATTAGGGCCGGGTCATTGTCACCCACACAAATCCAGACCCAAACATTCCCGCTCTGGGTTGCAGACCAGGGCTGTCATGTTAAAAAAAGGAATGAATTGTGGGTACAAATTATACCACTTAGCTTGCGTGCTGCATCTGATCTGTTTTATTGGTAAAATTCACACGGTCACTGAGAATTCCTCTGATGATTCATCACTGTTAAATTTACAGGAATAGGGATGGTGGCTTCAAACTCGAAGCAGCTGATTGGCCAGTGACTTTTATGGTTTTAGAGGTTTGAGTAAATGTTTATCCCTTTTCTGTAAAAAAGCCAAGGACTAATAATGCCTTTTCAGACTGGATCGATACAATTCAGAAGTTTTATTACTTAAAATAGAGAAAAGATTAGCTTCTTTTTTTATGGATGCAGGAAATATACAAGGAGGAAAAATTGGCACCCCACAAATCAAAACAGAAGGAATGTGCTGTCATGCTAGTGTGTGACATATATTTCTGTCATCTCTTCACTCGAGCAGAAAAGGGGCTCTGTGAAGGGTGTTTCCAGCCCTTTCTGTAATTACAACCAAAAATAAGTCATTCCAACTCAAGCTTCTAAACCACTCTCCTTTAATTCCAGTCTTGTTTTCAATAGACAGTTTTTGGAATGTTAATCACTTTAAAGTGCCCTGCATAAATAAAACTGCACGTAAATAAAACCATTAGCAAAAGTATAAATATATAAATAATTAAATAAATGTGCGTTTATATGTTTTGTTATTGTTAACAATTTATGTTCTTATAAATAATAAACAAACATGGGAAAATAAATAAATGCATTTAATTAATCCATTTATGAATAATAATGTTTATAATTTGTTATTGTTCATGCTTTTTGTGTTGAATAAAATAATATACAAATCTGTGAAAAAATTACAAATGTATTAATAAATACTTATATAATGTATATCATTTTTTAAATGTAATATTAATAATAAGCTAATTTTTATTATACCTATTGCAAATTTACAGTTTCTTTAAACAAAAACATTTCATATAACATATCAGTTTTGAATGACAAGACTTAGTCAGAGCCAATGAATACACAAGATACACGAATTTTCAAAGCATTAACCTCATCAATGATAAGAGGAATAAAAAATGTATGACCCAACAGTTTTAGGTTTCAGGAGGATTCTAAAATGTTTTACGAAATGGTTCGCCTCAAAGAATTCACAACTATACAATTATATAGTGTACAAAATGTTCACAAACATATACTCACCCATAATGTCCACAGTTGTGGATGCTTGCATGTTTCCAAGTTGGAAGGTGACCGCTTTACAAGTATAGGTCCCAATGTCTGCAAACCCCATGCCCTGCAGGACAATGGATGCATCATGCACTGAGGGGTTGATGAAGTGCACCCGTTTGCTGTACTCATCAGATATGGAGGTCCCGTACTGGGGGTTGAAGACAGCCAAAGTGGTGGTGCCGGAGGGAAGCCGGCGTTCCCAGGAACTCTGGGTCAGGCTGAGGTTTGTGCTGACCTCTACCCTGCAGGTCAAAGTAACGTTTTTCCCCAGCACTGCAGTCACCTGCTCAGGAACAACAACTCTGTTGGCCCACACACCTGTAGAGAAACAGATCATCAGAAATAATGATACAGGAAATAGATGAACAGTTGCCAAGTTTCCATTCAACACTCTATAAAATAAAGGTTCCAAAAGGGGGTTTGAAGCAATGCTGGGTTCCCATAAGAACCGTTCATTGACCAGTTCATAAAACAGTTCTTTCCCTTTTCCACTCTAAATAACCTTTTGTGGAATGGAAAGTTTCTATGAATGTAAAAGTTCTCATTGAATCATAGATGCCAATAAAGAACCTTTATTTTTAAAGGGGTCATATGATGCAATATACATTTTTCCTTTCACTTTGGAGTGTTACAATTCTTGGTGCATAAAGAAGATCTGTAAAGTTGCAAAGACTAAACTCTCAAATCCGAAGAGATATTCTTTATACAAGTTAATAGTCAACCACGTCCTCCTAAAACAGCTCGTTCTAATGCCCCTTTCTCTACATCACAATGTGGGAAGATTTGCATAACACTGCCCAAATGTTCAAGCATAGAAAGAAGGCATAACTTTTCTTCTCGCTGTAGTATTGTTGCTCCCATAACTGCTTTATTTACAGTTTTGTAAATAAAGTTGTATTTACAAAACGATTTCGCTTCTGACCCACAGTCTGTAAGTACGTTTTCAAATTTAAAGAATTTGCCACTGATGATTCAAATGCTACAAATTGTTTGTAGTTTCTCTTATCACAAATGCAGACATGGTTTAGAACATTTTAGAGGAACATTTTACTGAAATCTTTTTACATTATACTGTGAATCAGTTTCAAATGTTATATGCTCTTAATCAGTTCCATCTGTCTAATCTGGCTGACATCACTTCCATCAGGAGAACCCTTGAAAAGTCATAACTGAGGTACAATGGTGAGAGATCTCGTATGGCAGATAATGAGGGCTCATGTTTTCCCCAGCCTTAATTACGCCCCATGCGGGAGGCCTTCCTTCTCAACTGCAACAGGCTGAGAGTGCTGTGCCACAAAGCCCTTGCTTCACATCCATAGTGAGCACCAAACAGACCTCCGCATCACGCCGCGGGACGCTCTGACTGTCCTCTGCATTAACCGTCTGAGCACCTTGCCTAATAAAAGCCGCTGGAACAAGATGAAAAACAACAGTTTTTTGCTGTTTAATAGGTGTCTTTAATCTGTGCCTGTGCCCTTTGCATGTTTACTTTAACATTCTGGAGTTATTTGCTGATTCATGATATTCTGGCAAGCTAGTAGTTACTGTTACAATGGAAATGAATGATTAAAAAAAAGGTGTTGGGAAGACAAGGAGATCAGACAGTCCATAAGGGGTCCTATCAAAGACACCATGATATAACAGTCAAGAATGTCGTTAGCTTAAAGATATCATGCTAGTGTACTTCTAAATATTGGCGAAAGTCATTTCTTTTTTCTCCAATTAAATACCTCTACATGCTTAAAAAAACAAACAAACAAAAAAAACGTATATGTACACTATCGTTTAAATGTTGTGTGGTTGGTAAGAATTCTTATTATTTTTGCTCACCAAGGCTGAAATTATTTGATCTTAAATGCTGTAAAAACAGAAATATTGTGAAATATGTATGTAATAGGTTTTTTCTGTTATATATTTTAAAATGTCATTTATTCTGTTGATGACAAAGCTGCATTTTAAGCATCATTACTCCAGTTTTCAGTGTCACATGATCCTTCAGAAATCATTCTTACACATTGATTTGTTGCTCAATTTCATGTGCTGCTTAATAATAATAATATATATATATATATATATATATATATATATATATATATACAGTACAGACTAACAGTTTGGACACACCTTCTCATTCAAAGAGTTTTCTTTATTGTCATGACTATGAAAATTGTAGATTCACACTGAAGGCATCAAAACTATGAATTAACACACGTGGAATTATATATGGAATTATATACATAACAAAAAAGTGTGAAACAACTGAAAATATGTCATATTCTAGGTTCTTCAAAAGGGACAGAAAGCTCTCGGACTAAATCTAAAATATCTTAAACTCTGTTCCAAAGTTGAACAGAGGTCTTACGGTTTTGGAACGACATGAGGGTGAGTCATTAATGACATAATTTAAAATTTTCGGTGAACTAAACCTTTAACTATGACTTTTCCTTCAAAGAATTTCTAATTTGCTGCGTATTTAATAGTTAATAAGGTAGTTGTTAGTTTTAGGGATTGGGTAGAATTAGGGGTGTAGAGTAAGGTCATGTAGAATCAGGCATTAATATGTGCTTAATAACTACTAGTAAATGGCTAAAATTCTAGTAATATGCATGCTAATAAGCAACTAGGTAAGAAACCCTTAAATAAAGTGCTACCTTTTTTTGAGGATTCTTTGATGAATAGAAAAAAAAAAAAAAAAAAAAAGATTTGAAAATAATTATTTTTGTAACAATATAAAAGTATTTCTGTCACTTTTGATCAATCTAATGTGTCCTTTCTGAATAAAAGTATTTATTTATTTTAAAAAATCTTACTGATCCTAAACTTTTCAATGGTAGTGTACTTGTTTATCCAATAGCCTGATTTACATATATTGTTCAGTAATTTTTAAAAAAATATTTTTTTCACTTTTTGTGACTTTGCTTGAACTTCTGGTGCCGTAATACTGATAAACGTCTGGTTTGTTTCTTGTAAACAGTGCTTTACGGATAGTTTTGTCGCTTTCATTCCAAGTACTTTAGTATCCCTTTATACACAAAAGATGCTATTTTGAAGATTTTTTTTGACCATACAATGAAAGCCAGTAGGGTCAACACTGGATCTTGCATGTTCAATAAAGTCAGTCATACAGGTTTAGTATGACAAAGGGTGAGTAAATGAGACAGACTTTTCATTGTTGGGTAAACTATTCCCTTAACAGTCAATCTTGGTTAGAAAACAACAACACACTGCAGCTAAACCTCATGCAAGAAATCATGGTGTTCTAAAAAACAAAACAAAGGAACACATTTCCGTAAAGATCACTGGAAAACACAGAAAAATTACAGGCTATAGAATGGGAGCTCTGCAAAACATATTCTGAGTTAAACACAGAGCAGTGAAAATAAAATCTCCTCAGTCATTAAAGCCCACAAATTGCTGCATTTTAGATGGAAAAATTGTTAATTGAGACACTATGCTTTCCTCTCTTTAAAAAGAAGTTAGAGCATTTAATGCTGTTTTTACAAATGACAGTGCTAAGAAGTATTCCTACCATCAAAACAAGGTAAAACCAATACTATTTAAAATCCATAGGCTGGGTATGCAAGGCCATATGATAAAAAGTGGGTCTATGCAGGCACTAAATAGTGGCTGATATTTTAAAACATTGGCAGCTGCATACTAGTGGTAAACCTCTGCTATTATATCATGCCAGTATGGGTGCAGACTGTTCCCCTGCCCACCCTGTAATTGCAAGAATACCACCACACATACACAAAGACGGAGAGAGGGAGGGTGTGTTTATGTGTGTGTGTGTGGGTGTGTGTGTGACAGAGAGAGACTACACTGCAATCTGACTGACTGTTTGACTATCAAATTTGCTGAGACCGGAAGATCACCCATTTCAATTCACACTGTGATCATTCCAGAGACATTTACGTCAATCAGCAAGTGTAGGTTACAAAAGTTTTATACCTGTAAGGCTCAATTTTTTACTGTTTTGTGAAACAGATAAATCACACAAAATGAAGTCTCTTCTATCATTTACTCAGCATCATTTAATTCCTAATCTGTTAGAATTTTATAACATGTAGCAACATATACATATTCAAAAAGTATTTAAAAGGTGTGTATAAATAGGATCAAGAGCATTACTTTACATCCGTTGTAACAGGACATGTCTTGTGTTACAATAAACTCTGAATGCAACAATGGAGCAGAATGCAGAGGTCTCAAAACATGTTTAGAAATTAGCAATGTGACAGTCATAGAAATCCAGACACACACACACACACACATACTGCACTTACAACCAGAACAAATAAAGACACCATTGACAAATGGTAACGAAGAAGAAATGTATAGGATAAAAATCATTGTCCTATTCCATTCTACAAGATTTCTATTTAAAATGTTAAACGCTTTTTACATTATAAAAAATGTAAATGACTTTCAACCAAAACTGAGGTTGTTCAGTAAGGAACCCTCTGTTTTACCTAATGACTAGTTATAATAAAAGGGGCTTAAAATTGTGCTTAACTCGCAACAAAACTTAAGACCAGGCAAACTTCAGATGTGGTCTGACGTTTGATGTTGGGCTGCCACATCAAAACCCAGGTGAGCACAAGGAGATTTAGAGCTCTTAGGATGCAAGGCAACATAAGACAACCTGAAAAATTTGTAGTACTAACTAAATCCAGTTGTAATATTTTATCATTGGAAAACCAGGGTCAACTGGCATTTCAATTGGCAAAGGTTTGAGCTGTTATTTATGCTTTGTTTATGGTTGGCCTATGTATATTTGTTGTGTATAGGCCAGAACAACACACAGTCTTCACTGCAGTCTGAGCTTTGGGAGCAGCTGTCACCTGTCTACCAGCCAAACCACCGCTGACCTCGCAACCCTGCCCCTGTCACGTACACACATACATTCTACAAACACATCCAGCGGCGCTCATCAGGGAGGATAACGAACACACACTGACAAAAATACTGGCCTGCAGTCTCCTGTGAAAACAACTCCAAAAACCTATACACACCACCGTGATGAAATTTGTGGTATGTTACACAGTTCGGGCATCCATAAATGGTACATGTTCCATCTTGGCCTGTCTGGGATACCACAAAAAGAGTCTATCTGAATTTTGCCACAAACCACCCTGATTAAACCAGAATTAAAGGAATAGCCCAGGTTAGGCTCCATCGGCAGTAGAAAAGGGAACTGTGAATGTAACTCTTCTGAAGCTTCTGGTTCCTTAATGATTCTATTGATGATTATTTTAGTACCTTTAAGGAATACAGATCAAACTAAATGCAAATTCATTACCAAATTATGAGATTATAACATTTAAAATAATTATTTGAAAAAGTGTTTACACAGCCTTAAAGGGGGGGGGGGGGTGAAATGCTATTTCATGCATACTGAGTTTTTTACACTGTTAAAGAGTTGGATTTGTCACAAGTTTCGGAAAGTTTTTTTCGAGTATGGGTCTGTGTGACGTTAGATGGAGTGGAATTTCCTTATATGGGTCCTAAGGGCACTAAGCGCGCGCTCCCGTATAGCAGAGCAGAGACGAGACATTCACTGACCAGAGCGAGAGCGTTGCGAAATGTCACAAAAGAAGTGTGTTTTTCGTTGCCAGGGCAAGACAACCCTGCACAGATTACCAAAAGAGAAACAGCATTAAGGGACCAGTGGATGGAGTTTATTTTTACAGAGCATCAACGGAGTTGTGCAAGTGTTTTTGTTTGTTCCCTGCATTTCGAAGATGCTTGTTTTACAAACAAGGCCCAGTTTGACGCCGGATTTGCACATCGTTTATTTCTTAAGGATAATGCAGTCCCAATGAAAAAGGGTTACGATCGTGTGTTGGAACCGCAGGCGGTGAGTAAAACTGCTTCAAATATCTCTGTGTTGTTAACTTAGCTATCGGTGCGTAAGCACATCAAGTAAACCTCTTGTACACCTTTAAAGAAAAAAAAAGACGACATAAAGTGGAACTTAGTCATTTTCCAAAACCGCTAAGTGTAACGGAGGCCAGCGAGTAGTGCTGCCCGATCTCAAGAGACGCACTAGCAAAAGACGTTAGTGGCTGTAGCCATTTAGCCTCCTTGTTAGAGGAGACCCAGGTTTGAGCCCCTCTCGGAGCGAGTGCGAGGAGCGTCAGAAAGGACCCGGGAGAGAGGGGTTACATTAGCAAATATATACAGTTTCAATACATACCACATAGAGACGCTGTTGTAGTCATTGCTGCTGCTGCTCTCGTTCAGTTTCAGCCTCGGAATCTGATTCTGGATCATAAATAAATGGCTGAATCTGACTGTTAGCCATGGTTTGTTTTGGATGATGGTTTTTTTTTTTCCTCAGGGTAATGTCACAACTTCCAAACGCTCTCAACGCAAAAGCCTACTCGCGCTCGTGATTCTTTAGCTCCGCCCACACGCCACGCCTCCAGCAGCTCGTGTTTTTCCGAAAAAAATCGGCACAGACTATTTTTCTCTCATGAATATAATAAAACTAAAGACTTTTTGGAGATATGAAGGATGCAGTACTACTCTATAGGTACTCAAGATTAACAGGATATTGAGTGAAAATGAGCATTTCACCCCCCCTTTAAGAATTAATGAAAAAATAACCGGCCCCAACTAGTCAATAGTAAAAATAATTATAAACCAAATATATTCCTTTATTTGATTGATATATGTATGTGTGTATATATATATATATATATATATATAAGCATGCAATATATATAAAACTCATAATGTGTGTACATTTACACATGCTCATAAGGACAACCAGGTACTGTAACTACACTGATTTACATTTCAAAGTTAGGTTCTATGAGTTTGATTCCTTAAAATTAACTGATTCATTTGAGTCACACTCAACTGGTTGAGCTGTGTGATTCTGATTCACTTAAAAGAAATGCGTCAATAAAGAAATAATTTGGGATTCAAAATACACTGGTTGTATAAGAACCTCCGTCCTCATCAGTGCAATAAAATTAAAATCTATTAAAGAAAAATAAAAAAATATATATTTTTTATTTGTTCTTACAAACTGAAGGATGCACTAAAATGATTTCCAGGCCAAATATGCTGTGGATAGCATTTAAACTGTATATAATCCTGAATATTCCTTTAACACAAGGTTCTTTAGTAGAGTCTTATATGCAGAAGTATATCTATGTCCTGCTCTTTCAGTAGAGATGAACAGATGGCTTCTGCCTCAGATACCCGAATCAAGGCCAGATTTGTGTTCACTGCTTTTGTTGTAAACATGTAAAATGGCTTTGAACAAATTGAAAGTCAATGTAACCAATTGATAGATACAATTACCATCGTTCCCTCACAAGCATGCAAACTTTGCTTGAGGATATCACAATCTAAAGGGTTCCATCATTAACTCAATCCAGGCCTGGTTTAACAGTACATAAAACTTCGAAAAGCATGTAGGCCTGGAGAAAGTCATCTGAGGGCCAGCCCATCTCTGCCAATAAGATTTTAAAGATTCATCAGGAAATGAGAAGTATAGTGTGACTGCATTAAATAAAAAAAATTGGCAAAGGTAACAAGGAACTAATCGAATGGTTGCTACACGGAACGGCGAAGATGAGTGAGAACAAGAAGGAAATGAGGGGAAACAAATCAGAAATGAATTAATGGAAGAGATATGCTCAGTCTTTGAAGCGTTGCCTGTGTTTGTTTTTCTCTCTCCTGACATCACTAACTGCTACAAGCTGTTCATGGGGTCCAAGAGTATATTTGAGCCCTCCACTATGCATTCCACTCCTCGTCCCAACGCCAAATGCCCCAGCGTGAACTGAGATCCAAACCTGACCTCACCCTCTTGTGAAACATCTTAACTTCATTTCGGTGTGGGGAGACTTGTCCCAAAGCCCTGGACTTTTTGTCAGGTCACTGGGAGGTAAAAACCAGCTGATGCATCCCCTACTTTCAGGTTTCAAAAAAAGGCAGGAAGCATATGAGGCCAGGCTCTTCTTTTGCACGCAACAGCTCACTCAGATTAGAGTTGTTTTGTAAGACCACGGTGATGAGGCAAGACAAAACCAATGAGGACATTTTAAATGAATGCTTTGTTAATGTCATAATGGCAGTGGAGAGATGGTGAACGTCAACAGAAATGCACTATAAAAGATAAAAGAAACTTTATGAGAAATCAGACTGAGCTAGGGTTAGAAGATAACAAATCTTGTTTAAACTTGAGTATTTCACCCATAATTCTGTCAGTATTTACTTATCATCATTTCATTCTAAACCTGCATTACTCCCCTTCTGTGGAAAATAAGAACACTTGGAGAATGATCACACTTGTCTTTTCCACACAATAAAGTACAGGGATCAGGCAAAGCAAGACTTATTGAATAACAGCTTCATTTTTTGTCTGTTCTTCAAAAAAGTAATTAGATTAAAACTAAGAAGACTTCAAATATAGTATTGCATTAAAATAAAAATGTGGGCAACTTTTATGATGCTTTTGCGCTTTTATTCAAATGAAAAGTGAACCATGAATATTCTGCTGAACATCTTTTTTGTTGCACAAAAGAAAACATACAGATCAGTGCTGTTAATGTTAAAGGGATAGTTCACCCAAAAATGAAAATTCTGTCAGTAATTAATTAAGCTGTTTTAAACCCATAAGACCTTTGTTCATATTTCAGAACACACATTTCTGACCCTGCATAGACAGCAAGGAAACTACCACTTTCAAGGCCCAGAAACAGTGGTTCAACCATCATATTATGGAGCTACAAAAAACTTTTTGTGCAATAAAAAGAAAAATAATGACTTTAGTCAACAATTCTTCTCTTCCAAGTCAGTCTCTGCAACCATTCATGAGAGTACCACGATGCATGCTGCTGACGCAGGAGCAACCATTCTGACATAGAGCTGCGCCTTGTTTACAAGCAGAAGAATGCACACGCATGTGTTGTGGTACTCTGTTGAATAGCAGCAGAGACTGACATGGAAGAGAAAAATTGTTGACCAAAAATAATAAAATAATAAATCTCTTTAAATAATAATTAAAAAAAATTGTTAATTGAGCTGAATAAATTGCTAAAATAAATTTAGCAAAATGTGGTTTTGACAACTAACTTAAAAGTTTAAGTTGAAGTACTAAAATTATAAAAACGTAAAATTATTTCATTTAAATAAATGAAAGACAAATATAAATATTTTTAAAAAACTAATAAAAATTACAAAAGAGCATAAATTGACTATAAATTAAAAAAATAACTTATAAAAACAATAAAATGGAAAATACATAAATAAAAGCTAATATAAAAAAATTAATAAATTATATGGTAGAATATTAATAGTATTCAAATAACAAGAACTAATTTTTAATTTAAATTTTGGATGAACTATTCCTTTAAGACTTTAAAGCAGTTTATTCCCTCTCATTATCCATGTAAAAAAAGGGTGATGTGAGAAAAACCAACAAATAAAAAATGAAGCTTGACCACTAATGTGCATAACAAAAAACAAAGAAATATTTGTGGTTAAACAACTGATTCTCTGGCTTTTACTAAAGCTGCTGAATACAGATTGACCTAAAGACAGAAAGAGAGACACCATTGTTTCAGTTTGCAGTCAGTCTACATTAGATGGGAGCAGTGTGACTTCAATTGAACTGCTTCACCTTTGGTCACAATGCCAATGTTGTACTATGAATATCAGAGGCTAAAGAGACATGACATGCAACAGCTATACTAGACATACCAAAGGTAATTAGCTTTGCTGTTTTGTGGCACTATGGTTATTCAGTTTAGAGAGAGGTTCGTTCTGCTAGAGGGTCTTACTAACCAGACTACTCGTATATAGTACTGCCAAAAGAGAGAGGGATCATAAAGTTATCCTAGTTCATGACCCTTAATAGGACCTGATTGCTGGACCTATAGACACTACAGTGCAGAACAGAGACAGTACGCTCAAGGCTTGTACAAATGTTGAATGCATTAAGGATGATTATATTGGGTTCCAAAAGGAAATCATAAATATTTAAAAATCTTTGTGGTTGGATGCCCCAAAGAAAACTCTCTTTCCTAAGAATTTATCTATTTGGGAGTAAAACCACAGACTAAGAAAAAAGGGCATTGTTGGAACTGGCTTTGCTCAAAAACAAAATGTTGAAACGCTGTGAAACAAGAATAACTTTAGTCCTCTGAACCAGTATTGCTGATGTAACAGTTGAGTTATGCTGCGTTCCAGGCGACTCACGACTTTGTAGCATTCCAGGCAAGTCACGCCAAACTTCCTGAGCGCAAGCCATAGTAGGTTGATTATTAATTTAATTGCAATGTTATATTGTCCTAAAATCTATTTTTCAACTTGTACCACTTGCATAAACACTGCATCCGTATATGATATTATCCGTAGGGGCTGCCATTGTTGTTCTGCGGGCTATGTGACAGAGCTCATAACTGGGAGTACATCAATCTAGTACGAGTTCACGGGTGGGAAGTCACGGGTTTGACTGCCGTTCCAGTGCACTTCCATGGGTATAAGGTTGGAAAAACACGGGTTGCGGGTTGCCTGGAACGCGGCAGTAGTCTTTAAGTATTAATGAGACAAGCACACATGAACCCATTCAAAATGATGGAGAACTTACGGGTTGGGGGTTTGATAATTAAAGACCCCCTTTGATGAAAAGCATGTTGTTTACTTATCTGGTGCTTTTAAAAAGAATTTTGACATGTGAAGACAAATCATTTGCACATTTATCATTCAATCTCATTACCAGTATTTTTTCCTTAAAACTGCAGTGCAAAAAAGACACATTCGATTTGAAACAATTTACCGCCATCACAAACATGTAACCAATCATGTAAACTTGGTTGGTGGGGCTTATATATATATATATATATATATCATTATAATATTAATCACAGGAACATGGTTTGTGTAACATTAGCAACACAGGTAACACTTTATAATAACTTTCATTTATTAATTACTAACAAACATTATATAATGCTTAACAGATCATTAGTAAATATATATTCACATAGCTAATATGAGATAATGTTCTTGTTAGTGTTTACTAATGAACTTACTTAAAGAGTAACTAAACCCTAAACCAACTTTTTTTAGATAATGATCTGTAAGGGCCCTATCTTGCACCCAGCGCAATTGACTTTGTACACCGACGCACGTGTCATTCCTATTTTGCACCCGCGCAAAGCGCGCTTTTCCCTCCACAGAAGCACGTCGCTAAACTAGTGAATGAACTTGCGCTCCCTGGGCATTTCAGCGCAAAAAAGGAGGTGTGTTCCGGCGCAAACAATCTCTGGTGCTATTTTGCTGTTCCATTAAACAATTGCGCCACTGACCAGAAAAAACCTAGTCTAAAGTCAGTGATTTTGCAAATCATAAATTGTTACACTAAAAAAAAATATTGAGATGACGGAAATCATTGTGGTGTATTTTGGGTGGGTTTCTCCCATCCCCATACAACACAGCTTCTCTGTCTTTCACTGCTCTTACAAGAACATCAGTCTCCTTGGCTGTGAACCGCTCCTGGCGTGCGCCTGGTAAATACGCCATAATAATAGCAATCCATAATGGAACTTGCGCACCTGCTTTTAAAGGGAATGTTGGATGACGCTCTGATTGGTTTATTTCACGTTACGCCCAAACCACACCTATGAATAATGAAGCTACTTCAGACCAACCCATTTTAGATTTGCGCCGGGCGCAAGAACCATTTATCCCGCCGGGAAAATAGCAACAGCGCCGAGACCCGCCCACAAAATTACTTGCGCTTCGCGCTTTGACACTTGCGTTTCAGATCGTTAAAATAGGGCCCTAAGAATGGGGCTTTATTAGTGCTGTTCATTGATTTGAGTAACTTTTTTGACATTTGAGGATAAAGTGTTTTAATTCTATAATATGTGTTGTAAAAATGTTTGAGTGCTGCCCTCTTCAGGTTGAACGGTGGCTACTGCAGTTGATTTTTCCTATTGGATGTTTGCGGTGGTACGCGACATAAGCGGTGGCAGTTTTTGCGTGGTAAGCAGTTTCCAGCTCACCACGCCCTTGGCAGTATAAAACCATCTTGTTCCGTCAAAATCACTGTAGCGAGTCAGGAGTTGGAATTGCGAGTATTGAAAATGATGATTAACATCTATTTAGCATAACAGTCATTTATATAGTTATTTACGTGTAGCCAATGTAGTTGATTAGCATAGTTGTTAGTGTAACATTAGTATTGTTATAAGCATAGTTAGTTAGTTAGTAGCATAGTATTGCATCAGTTAGGATAGCTTAGCTTATAGATTTATCTGTATTTAGTACAGTGGTCAGGTTGGTACGTAGGTGTATGGTTGCTGGTTGCAACAGCACTGCTGGACTGCATAGTTCGACATCCTCTACTTCAAATGAACGATCTGTTACAAAGCTACTCTCAGGTTCACGGCACACCCGCTCAGCCCCACCCTCGTTTCTTCCCCTCTATCTCTGCTGTGCTCTGCCCACTTTTCAGCATTTTTCAAATATTGCCACTTTCACTCCATACGATTTTCAGTTGTTGTTCTTTGTTTGTTGTGTAGACCTCTATTTACACATCTTAACGAATAATCTATTAATTATTTGTTCATGTTTTGCAGTACCCATTCAAAAGTGGAAACTATTCAACATTTGCAAATGTTTATAAATGTTTACTAATCATTAATACCTCTAAGAGCAGTCATTACAAGACTCTGTTTAATACATAGACAAATCAATGTTTTAAGGCCACCAGACTTGTGTTTATTGATATTTGGTAACATATCTTTTAGTCATTAGTCATAAAATATGTGAAAGCTGATATATTTACTTTCTTGGAAACAATGAAACCATTCTCCGAGTGCCAAGAAAGCCTCTAACTTAATTCAAATAAAACACAAACATTCCCTCCTCCCTAAGGCTCCTTTCCTTCTTCCTCACTCATTATTGCAAGTCTTTTTTTAAGCTATCACATCTGATTTAAAGACTGGCACTTAAAGTAAAAAAGGAATCGATAATGTTAGCATTAAAGATGTCACACATTGCCGACCCTTCACACCAAAATCAAGACCCAAACAATGAGGCCTTTACTGAGACTCATTTGTCTGCAGTAAGCACAAGCAACGCGTAATTTTGATGTCTTGACTTCTTTTGAAACAAAACAAAGAATGCTTTCCATAAGATGCCATTAACATCATGAGAGGGGGTCAAAGGCGAACAATGCAAGGGTGAATTGCTTATTAGTGGTGGCAAATTCTTTCGTGCTTGTGTTATTCATCCTTGTGTGTGAATGAACAGTTGGTAATTTAGGAGCTGTCTAACAGAGGTTAGAAAAAGTGCCATCGGTTCGCTCAACAGACTAAAAGAGGGCTTCTATGTTGTGTACTACTGATTACATTTAGTTTGAAAGCAACTCCCATATACCGTATATTAAAAACTAACTATTGAAAAAAAGTAATTGTTTGTCATATCTGATTTGCATGTGGATACTGAACTGTAGTGCAGTCAAAACACATGGAAATACTTCATAGCTGTCCAGAAAATGAATCAAGACTTGTCAGCCAATCAATCAAGAAATTAATAAATGTCGGTTATATATACATATATATATATATAAAAAAAATTATAATACTAAATAGTAATAGTGTAAAAGTACTAGAATAGCAGTTCTTCTTTGTAGCATTTGGACCAATCAGACACACCATTTTCTGTTTGATTTAAGAAATCAATTATTCATTAGATTAACAAATGATCACAGACCAGGGAACTACACTAACCTTTTCCACTGGTGGCACTTGTGCTACTAACTTTTTCAGTTACTGGCGCAAAACATGATTTGGTCGCACACATTATTCATAGTAAGCCACTCTGGATAATAATGAACAATAATGAAACTGTATTGCATACAGATGTCCTTTTTATTTTACTTGCCATCTTTTAAACCACATGCCTTCTAGTTTTATTTCTTACAGTATGTCTTGGTATCTTAACCCAGGGCCGTAGCTAGGGTTAGAGGGGCCCTGGTGCAGGTTGTACAGTGGGCCCTGTCGGAAATGGTTTAATTTGTACTGTATATTGATTCCATTTATTTATTTATTTGTGCTATTTACACAATTTTTTACGTTTGTTTTTGTTAATTTAAAATAGCACTGCATAGTATTCACTGTAAAATAAAATGCACAGTCAAACCAAAATGTATTCAGAAATGTATTCAAAATTTCTCACATTATCACAGTTTTGGAATCAAACAAAATTTCGGACATCTGTCAGTATGACAATATTTACACAACTATCAATACTTTGTTGAACAGTTACCAAGCAAGCAATGCTTAATTTGGTTCAGTCTGTGGTGTGAACAGGTTGCATTAGCAATTAAAGAAAGAAACACTTAAGCAAAACATGGTCAGGTGCTTAATTAAATTAAAACTTTTTTTAAATCAATTTCACTGGTAGCCTACAGTATGAAGAATTTTGGGGTATAATATTTCGCAGATCACTGTATTTTGCAATACTCACTTACATAAATGAACTAGTGTCCTGCACCCACCAGTAAAATAATATAATCAATTATATCAGATTTTTGGATTGACTATGGAATCGGATAAATTGTTGTTAAAACTACAAAGTAATTCAATCAAGAGCATTGAATGATTTACATTTATTTTCATACATTAAAGACACTGACAGCAGAGCTAGTAAATTAGGCGCGGTCACTTTAAGAGACAATGCATCCATTATAATGATACACATCCGATTTCTTTCTCAACTTTCACTTAAGACATAACCACATACTGTCCAAAACGGGTATTTTGAAATATTTTTTATGTATCTGTTGTCGGTACAAAAGCAAGAAGACTTTGAGACGCGTCTCTGCGTGCGCCCTGAACACCAGAACACAGCAGTGCTGAATTAAGCTTTTTGCTCTTTTTTTTCTGTTTGTTTAAACTGCGATTTGTATCACATGAGACGCGGCTCTCTCATGCGCACCGAACACAACACGCGGGTAACCAGCTACTCAGTTCAGCTTTACCGCATCTTGTGTTTGAATGCTTTAAACTCTTTTGAATGTTTAAATTGGCAAGCCAACTTGACGTGTTGAATGCTCGGAGCACATTATAAAACATATTCTTAAAATACACATTTCTGTTTTAATAAATGCTCATATTAAATCATAGCATAACAAATAAGTAGGTACAAAAATAATCAGTGATACATTTACGACTCCATTAGGGTCGCAATGTCATTTCAAAAGGTCGCATATGCGACCATTTTGGTAACCGTGTAGCTCCCTGCAGACCCGTGTAAACATGGATGTCTGCGAAAGACTCCAGACCCTTGGTTACAATGGCAACCACGTCACCTCAGCCAGACCAGATAACTTTTACGACCTAAGAGTATGTGGAGAGAATCTTCCTCCTACTAAATCATCTTCTGATGATCTAAACAAGAGTGTATATTATATGTTGATACCTATTCAACATATTAGTGTTCTAAGACTTTCCATTCACCAAAGATCTTAGGATCTCAGCTGATGTCTCTCTTAGCTCTTTTCACATTTCACTGGGAAGGAACTCCCAATCACTATCGAGTCAGGACATCTTTGGAATTCATCACTCTTCAAAACCAGAAGAACGTGATCGCGACTCCTGATGGTATCCTCCATCAAATCTCATTTGCCCTTTCCCCTGTATGAGTGATTGTTTCTATGTTTGTTTGTTCGTTTGTTAGATTAGTTTCCCTTAATATTTAGTTAATAAAAATCTTGTGCACATATTACATGAGTTACTGATTCTGCCTTACAAATCAATTTCCATTTACGATTCCAATTTTGCTACATACTCTAATGCATTAATTCTGTATGAAAGTATTTTCTGTTGTTCTGTGTCATGGAACAGATACATTTTTTCTTATTATTGTTAATATTGAAAAAAACAATATTTTTAAAACAGCAATAGATGTTTTTTTACAGGATACTTTTGCTTAATATACACTTAAAAGGAACAGATGTTTTTATTTAAATAAAAATGGCAACTATGCATTTGAGTTTTCTTCTTTGAGTATTCTTTTGAATTTCCTCAAGTACCACATGTTCTGAAAAACGATCCCAATCTGAAATCCAAGCTGGAAACTCGTTTAAAAAGCACTACATTAAGCATTATTCCTCTGAACGCCTGATTAAAATGTGAGCTTCAAAACAAGGTAATTCAAGTATGGAATGTGAGCTGTTAATGAGGTTTCTCAGAACAGCACGCTATCTGGGTATACAAGGGCTGGGATTTTGACTTTCATCCCAAACTCCCTGAGAAATGTTTTCCTTCCCTTCTGAGTCTTAGTGTTCATGCATACACCAAAGGGAAGCGGGGCTCAACTGAAAAAGCTTATGGCTATTCAAACAAAAGAAGTGTGAAAATCTGTTTGCATTCTTTGGATCAGCACATACAATGACTCAAATTGCGCAACAGCTGCCAGAAATGTCAAAACCATCTATGTCCTCAAAAAGTCCACTAAAACAAGTCTGCTAGGAGTGCCAAAATCAAAGGATGAGACATTGTTCCTCAAGGCTTTTAGGGGGTTGAAATGTTGCCAACAAAGACACACAACACTCAAGATGTCACAAAGGGAAGGACAGACAAACAGGACGGAATTAAAAAGCAAAGTAGTACAGCAGTTTGGTCAACATGAAACACAATAGACTTAGTTTAGTTTCTCTGCACACTCCCCTTTTCTTCTTTACCCTGTCCACAAAAGGGCTGACCAGAACACAAATCATTATTGATACCCAAAACCACCCACCTTGAGTGCTTTGTCCTTAAGTTTGCTTGCATGTCGAATTCCTCCGATTTAATACATTCTCCACCTGTGTGACCATTAGCTATAAAGTCAACAAGCAACATTAGCACAGGTGGGATCAATTTAGTGTCAGTTTAACAAAAGAGAAAAAAAAAAATCACACATGTGATGGGGGGAAAATAATAATTATTTTTGTTGTTAATTGATTTTTGGAGTATGTTTTACAAGAAAATAATATTTCTGTTTTTCTACTTTAAATTTCACACTTAATTCAATGTGTTTGCCATTTCTGTGTAGTTATTTGAGAAATTTACTAGCAATTTCTGAGTGAATTTTTTTTCTACGCCTATATTTGTCAGTCCAGCAATATTATTTTCGAAGTTGTAAATAAAAAAAAATTATGCTACACACGAAAAACAAACAAACAAACAACAAAAAAAAGAAATAATATATATATTTTTTTTTTTTACAAATTTTATTAAATGTGTTGCTTACTGTTCATCTGTAATTATTAGTGAAATATAGAAATTTAGGAGTAAAATTTTCCCCTAGTTTTTTTATGTTTCCTAGGCCAATTTTTCTATCCATGGAGAATTTGGTTGTTTTCCAAATCTATCTATCTATCTATCTATCTATCTATCTATCTATCTATCTATCTATCTATCTATCTATCTATCTATCTATCTATCTATCTATCTATCTATCTATCTATCTATCTATCTATAATATATATATCATAATCAAGAAAAAGCCTCATTAAAACAATTCAATTCTTGCGAAGAAACCTTAATCTTTAGGTATCATAAAAGTAAAAAATGCTATCATGGAGAACCTCATGAATCTTTCTAAAGGTCAATTAAAAAATGCAATTAAATTTATTAAATGTAGGTCAGAAAGTTGGTTCAGGTTGTAAATCGTCAAGAGTGCAACTCCCCAAAAATGTTATGATATTTATGAATTAAGAATTCAAATTTGAAAAAAAAAAGACATACAAAGTATTCAAACCATTAATTTACATGTTAATAAAAAAAAACAATGCATGTGTTTATAAAGTATATATATTTTAAAGAATTCTCTTTATTGTTGACACTTACGACACTTATGTCACTGACCCATATCACATTATCTCAAATAGTCGTACTACAGGACACATCATTTTAGACAAATCTCTGAAGATTTACCCACTAAAGCTTATTCTTGTCAAAAGTTAACCCAGTTCAACAGGAAATCCTTCCAACGCTGCTGAATAATCATTACAAGTTCTACAATAAAGCTTCCCTGTCCTACAAAACCATGGACTCCTGCTCTCATGAGGTAGCAGTCATATTTACAATAGAAATAAAATGCACCAAAACCACCTTTATGTCTCTGCAGGACCATTAGGACCCCACTCTCTCCATATTCCTTCAATAACCACATACTTCAACAATTAAAGAGAACGCAGCCGAGGCCTCGTCAACATCACAGCACATGGACTGCCTTCCTGCACGGCAGCCCTCGTTAAAAACTTCCACTGCAACTAACAATTACAAAGACACCATAGACGATCATTGCACATAAAATGCCTTCTTTGTTCCAATGCCCAGACAGATGGGGCTCTCAATACTGCAAGAACAGATGGATTTGATTCTGTAAGGAAACTAGAGGATGTTCAGCACCTATCACATGAGCGATGCAACGGAAAAGATCTAAATATGGTCAATGCAAGTGTTGTACAGGAATATACACCCATCTGAAGTTATTGGGTAAGCATTGCAACTGACAATACTGACTGTGACTGTGCAAACACAAGAATGGGAAATAATTTTTTTCTGGTCGGGTTTTAGGTCACTGACCCAATTCTAGCTGGAATAAGACTATTAAAGTGAAACATCATACCTCCTACATTATCATATTCACCAACACCTAATGTTACCAGCATGCTGTTCTTGTGAAGCTGGTTGACCGGTGGAAGCTAGTTAAGAAGCCTGACAGGGAATACAGCATCCAAAACACAACATATGCCTGTGATCAGCCATTCTGCTCTTTTCAACTAAGTAAATACACTCATAACAAGGAGAAGCACTTTCCCAGGGCTAAAGGTTAATGCATTACATTGTTTAATGGAGAGCAGCCCAGTTACATAGCTTTTGATTATCACATCTTCCAGGGTGGAAGACATTCACAGCAAAATTCTTCTCTGTGGTCATGGCTTGTACTCGGTGCTGCCTAAGCTCACAATAAGTTCCAACAGTCATTTCCCGATGGACCATCTTCAAAAGAATCTTTTAATGTGATTGTTAAATTTCAGCCTGCTTCTATGTAGGCTAAGTGAGATTAAAATGAACTAAAAAGACAGGCTGGATGATGCAGCACACATAATAAGAGCCAGTCTGTTTAAATTGCCCTGTGAAAGTAAGCATGCATTCTGGATCACTATTGACATCCACTGGTCTTTTCTATGCTCTATACAAAGCAGCCAAACTTAAGTATCTTTTCAAGAGGGAAGCCAACAAAAAAAAAAAAAAACAATTAGCCTATATCAGTCTGGCTGATCCATTCAGCTTGCAGCAATGAAATAACACAGGCTAGCCCATATTTTTGTTACGTATTACTTGCATAATGGAGGAGCTGAGCCTGCATTGCTTTCACCTTGGTCTAATTTGTCCGATCAGGGTGACACTTGCTGACTGTATTTCCATAATATAGATCCTTCTCAATCTACAGAGAGGCTATCACAGACACCGTGTCCTTACATGACCTGGGATTAGCCTGCATGTAATTTGCCGATAGCGACCACAGAGAATGCCCTGTCAACTAAATGTATACTTGAAACGACCCTACGCAATCAACTTGCACACTACAAAAAAAAAAAAAAATGCTTATTTTACAAAGCCTCAAATCACATTCACTCTTCAAATTACATACACGTTAGATTTATGATATATGCATGAAAATCCATACATCCGCTAAAACAATTCATCAACCCAGACCAAAATGCTATATTTCGGACATAATTAATCCAATTTAATAATGGCAAATTGTATATATTTTATATATATTTTACTTTTTATATATAAATACTTATATAGGTTACTTATATACTTTCAAAAAACTTGTTAGAATAAGTTTTTTTATACTTCTATACTATATGTATATATACATTAGCCATTTCCTTGTAAATTATTTTGAAATTTGATAGAACTTTCTGAGTAAAAAATAGTATATATATATATATATATATATATATATATATATATATATATATATATATATGTGTGTGTGTGTGTGTGTGTGTGTGTGTGTGTGTGAATAATAATATTTAATAAAATAATTTTATTTAAATAAAACAGAAATAAAATAACAAAACCTCTTAAATATTATGTGTAAATAGGCTGACATATACATGACATAGTCTGGGACATAGTCTGCCATCTACTCTGGTAATTATTCAATATCCATTTATGTTTCTTATTATTTAAATCAGTGTTTCTCCTGTTTGATCTACAGAAAGCCAATATTAGCAGCTAGTCTATCAAAACGTAATACCTTTTCGAAAAACGAAATGACCCATGACCAAACCCTGCCATTTAGTAAATGCTTTATTTATGCTTAAGTTGCTTGCTGCATCCATTTTTCCACCCTTCCCATTGGGCTACGAACTTTTATAATCATTCTGTTTAACATACCACTTCCTCTTGCAGTGTTTTTCTAAAGGGCAGGCGGAGAGATTCTCCTCTTTTAACCTAATATTTAAGGCAACAAAAGTGGAAGGTGCCACTGGCAGAGTGCCCAATAACAGGTCTATACTTCCAGACTCTTCAGTCTACTTCAGTCCTTTTCCTCTCAGGCACTAAAGTGCACCCTCAACCCCCTTGCTTAAACACACCAACCCTTTCACTTGTTCTACACCAGATCCATGTACAAAAACACTTTTTACAACCATTCCATTCTGGTTCATCAGTCTGAGTGAGAGTGGAATCTGAATCTCAAATAGAAGTTGTATCCCAAGAGAAATACACACTATCCAATGTAGTCTCAGCCTCAGACGTCATGCCCATGGACCGTTGGCTAAACATCTGATGCATATGGGACACAAAAGTGGCAACTTCAGTATTTTCAAAATCATCAACGGATTGGTTGAATTATACAGGATTTCCGGGAGACACGTGTGTCACATTCTTTAACATCCCTCCTGCAAACAAAATGACATGCCGCTAAACCCAGTCTGTCTGAAGGTCTGGCAATGCGAGACTATATCCGAAGTAATACATTCAGGTTATAAAACCATTGTGGGTATATTGTTTTTAAATGTTTCTATAATGTCGAAAGGTCTGGTTATCTAGTCTTGATTTTAACTTTAATTTAAGGTTACAAAAATGTTAACTTTATTTTTCACCCAAAATATGACATTTCTTGAATGTTTATTTTTAATATTCTAAGAACATTAAAATGTCCAGATAAATGAAAATGTCTAAAAATGGTAAAATGTGTTTCCCTTTCAGTGGGTTGCTCTCTACGTCCCATTGGTGACTGACAAATTGGTATCTCACCTCTAGAAATCAATCTACCTTAACTGTAAACTAAACCAGCCAATGCACACTTGCATGCAATTATTGCATTCAGCTGCAGCTGATCACAGTGTAAGCATAAAAAGGCAGCAGGAGCAATGAATTCCAGCTTTTTCCACTTTAGAGCAGAGCTACAACATCGTTCTGCTCAATGCAAGTCTCTTCAGTGAGCTATGTGTTCAACGTGCTCATTGGAAGCTTTTGGTGTTGGCATCATGACGCTTCAGCAGTGGTCATTCTTGTCAAGTGGGTTGTGCACTTCAGGTTCTACTACTCCATTTTGCTGCAAGCGGTCATTTCCCCTGTGTGACTCTGAACTGAAATAGTATTTCCTTGAAAGAACAATTTCTCTAAAAGAGATTCATGGGTGCGCCGTCTTTGTAAAGATGATGGACCGTCTTTTTAAAGATGCCATTTCACCCGTGCGTTTCTGGATGCAGTCATTACCTGGTACCGGGTGATGGTCACAATCACTACCTCATGTGTCTAGGCATTAATCACACTGAGGTGGCGTTCACGCATGAGTCATGTTCTCATTGCGGGCATTTAGTAAATCGGCAACAAGATCTGGTGTAGGCACCGGCGAATGCAGCTGTTATTTTCTTCTTTTCATTTAATTTCGCTTTCATACCTAGTAAATTTCCAACTAGATCCTGGGGTGCAGTGTTTCAAAATTGAGCTACTTAAACACTGTTGCCGCGGGCTGATTTTCATGTTCGCTGGTTGAAGTGACGTTAATAGTGTGATATTTAGCCTCTGGAAAAAACATGCATTTTACTCCTTGAATGCGATTTTTTTTTTTTTTTTTTTTTTTTTTTTTTTTAATGAGGGACCCCCGAAATGCGATTAGGCAGGTTTTGTCGAGAAAACCTGCAAACCCTGGCTGGGGGAATTACTGGGCATGTCACTAGACTAGAGGTCGACCGATATATCGGGCCGATATTTGTCATTTTTGTAATATATCGGCATCGGCCGATATCCGTGTTTAGTAGTGCCGATTTAAAGTCAGGCACGTCAGGGGACAGCCCTGTGTTATTAGTAAAGTGGAAAGTGCTGCTGCCACATGTGAAGGACCCCAAGCCAAAACTTTTGGAAGATTCAACAACAGTCCTGGTAGATAAAGGTAATCAAAGAATTTCACTCTGTAAATGGGGTGGAGAAGTTGGCAGCTCTCACAAACACTGCTCGGAGAGACAGCTGTCCTGGAGCTGCCCAGAACCGTGAATGACTTTTGTTCGGAAGCATGGTTTGATGCAGACAATAACCAGGTTTCCTTCCAACTCATTTGCATTTAGGGATGTCAATATTCAATAATTTCCATGATCGATCGCCGTTTAAATTAACGATCAATTAATAACCTTAATGCTGCAAAATGCGTCTGCAGCTGTATTATTGTTATGTGAAAAAGCCACTTGGGAAAAAAAAGCTTTCTCACCCGAATTTAAAGGGGTTTTAGTCTAAATAAAATGCTAGTAGCAGGACTGTAAAATGAATAGATGTGATGATGATCATTTGATAAAATGAAGAGAGTGCGCCATACGTTTGAGATCATTTTACTTTGTTGACTGTTTCCCGCCAAGGAGACCGCTGAATGTGCCTCTTTAAATGGTTTTGTGGTGCTCGTTGTTGCAATTTAAAACGCAATTGCAATGTCTTCAAATGACACTATAGTATTAGAAATAAAATTATCCCAAACGTAAATGTGGCACTTGTGGTTCACTTGTGTTCACATCAAGAATTATGACCAGTACTTTATTTGATCCTGTTCTGCAAAATGTTTGATTTTGAATTTTTGCATTCTGCTAGGCCTATTTGTTTTAAAAAAATCTGGCATTTACAGTGCATTAGATCGTGACAGTGCCTGCATATGATGACGAGCGAGCGCCGGTTTGGCTAGATGTATTTGGAGGTTATTGCTCACGTCTCGTTCTGCACATACCCAAATGTTTCCATGTTCGCAATGTATCTGAATGTTAAACTATAATTTATATATATATTTTTTTATGTAAAATAGACAGAAAAGATCATCCTCTTCACATAAGTAAAAACATCCTTTAAACATCCTTTACTGCCTGATGGTTCCTCCTCCCTCACCACCCTTGATGGTGGTGCAGCTAGCGGGGATACGGGGGTCCCCCGGTGGAGCAGTCCTAATACCGTCTCCACCCGGCAGGGCGAACAGTGCCTCCCCTTTCGGGTCTGTAGGTACTCGTCTGGCCAGCGATGCTTATACAGACCTAAGCGGATCCCATATGTGTAAAGTCCATTGTATAGCCTCAGAGCCTGTGTTTTCCCGGCAGAGTTCTGCCTTTTCCAAGAGGGTTACAATCACCTCCAATTGTCCATATGCACTTAAACGTATGTTCATATGAGTATTTGCTCCCGAGACCTCTTTCGGGAAGAATGGGGCTTCCGCAGCGTTCCTGTTAAAAGTGGAACGGGTATGTTTTCCCAGTGTTATCCAATCTCACTT